>NC_135440.1:19011712-19379212 GCF_051991255.1 Vanacampus margaritifer | reverse complement strand
AAAAATGTTGAAAGAGACAGCAAATCAGCACTCGGTGTCTTTTGCGAACAACAAAACAGGTATGTTATGTTCATTAACGACTATGCAGTGTATTTGATGTCGCTAAAAAAGTTTGTTAAGTTGATCGGGCTTCTCGTGTGCCTATCATTGGAGTATTTACAAATTGTCTTTAATCTTTACAGAAACATTAACAATTGGCTCACTGAAGGCTAAACTGTGTTTTTATTTAATCAAAAAAAAACCCACATAAGGTTTGTTGAAAACGCAACACTCATTGTCCTCAATCTTTACATATGCTCAAAAGTGTTTTTCATGACTATGCAAAAACACATAAAACTGTTTTTATTTTTTGCATTTATTTTCGTCATTGTTGTGGGTTACCTGGTGGTAGTGTGCGGTGAACTTCGGCACGACCCAGATGATGGGCAGCCCCATGAACGTCAGCAGGGACATTTTCCACGACTGTCTGACCATGAAGAAGAACAGGAAGATGACGCGACCCATGTACCACATGAGCAGGCTCAATTTCTCACTCAGTGCCTCGCTCATAGTGTTGGTGTCCGTGGTGATGCGTGACACCAGCTCACCTGCAACAGCACAAGACAATTTCTTACATTTTTGGCAATTTTATGGATATATTATGGAAATTTCCTGCCTCTCTTGTTCCTTTTTTGGACATTTTATGGCAATTTTTTCACATTTTTTTCTCCCTTTTTTATATCAATTTTCTGACATTTTATGGTCATTTGGGGAGTTTATTCTTTTGTTTTTGAATGTTGTTGTTTTTTTACCCTTGTTGAATTGAGTTTCTGACTTCTTTGGCAATTTTGTGTACATTTTATAGTAAGTTTGAAGATTTCTTCTTTTGTTTTTGGACATGCAGTACAGTAGTTACTTTTTGAACGTTTTCTTTTTTGCCTTTTTTATTCAATTCTCTGACATCTTTGGCAATTTCATGAGCATTTTATGGTAATTTTCTGCTTTTCCTCTTCCTTTTTGGACATTTGTTGGAATTTTTCAACAACCTTTTTATCTACCTTTCATGTCTCTTTTTCTGACAACTTACAAATTTGGACGGAAATTTTTTGAATATTTAATAACTCTTTTTTTTTTTTTTTAATCATTAATTTATTTAAATAATATTTTATATATATATATATATATATATATATATATATATATATATATATATATATATTAAATAATATTTTTTGAATATTTAATAACTCTTTTTTTAATTTAAATCATTAATTTATTTAAATAATATTTTATATATATATATATATATATATATATATATATATATATATATATATATATATATATATATATATATATATATATACATATATATATTAAATAATATTTTATATATATATTGTTACATTTTTTTATAGAGATTCACAGGGAGCCACAACAGAGGGACAAAAGAGCCACATGTAGCTCCAGAGCCGCAGGTTGCAGACCCGTGATTTAGAATAACCTGTGGGGGTGGTGTCAAAGAAAGCGATCTCCTGTTTGAGTACAGCCTGGAAGACTTCTCCTTGTACCGCCGTGTGAATGTGGCTCATGGTGACGTTGTACATCAGGTCCCCGATGAACTCTAGCACCGCACTGGAACAAAACAAGGGGAACATCTCTTCAAATGTACATGCACAGATTAGATCAAAAATCCTCGTTTTTACCTGACAACTGTCATGATTGCAATAATTGTGATGGCCTCTGTGAAAGCGTCAGGTGCCCCTTGGTTCTGGATCCAGTCCGTCACGTGACCGGTGTACAGCGGCACTGCCATCTCACCTGGAAGCACAACCACACGTGTCAATCACACTTTACTTTCGGTGAAATGTGCAAGAAAACGTGTTAATCCACACAAATGTGTTTTGGATGTTTACAGGCTGGCTCTGAGGTTTATTGTAGACTAAACTGACTAGGATCTATTTGAAAAGATGCTCATTACTCAAAAGTGTCTTTAATGTGTGTGAGATTGAATGAAAGAACTCACAAAAGGAGGAGAGCCCCACTAAAAGCAGTATGGCCACAAAGCAACCAAGTTGAGGCCGCATGAATCCCAACAGTCTCGTCAAAGACGAGGTGGCGTCTTTTTTGGGCTCTTGGTTTTTGCTTGTCGTCTTCCACACAGATGACACGGAGAGAGACAAAGACAGCAGAAAAAACTGGACGTATTGAGTCCAGTAGATCCACGACACCACCGTCACCAGGTAACCCTGAAACACCTGGACAAATGTTTTCATCGTCAGCCTCTTTAACACATTTTGACCCCAACCCAGTCCCTAAAGTTCCAGGAACCTTTAGTTTGGGCTTTTTTTTTTTTTTTTACTTAGGTTAGTTCTAGGTCCTTTCCAATCCTTTTCATCTTAACTTCCAGATCCCTTTAGGTCTTGGTACTTGTAGAAAAGTAAATTCAAGTATCAAGAACTAAATGGTCCTAAAAAATTGCAAGTTTGTGGTACTGCATTTTTGCCCAAAGTTCCATGAAAATGTGTTTATTTCTCACCCTTTCCCAGGAGTGCCAGCCCCACATCTCCTCCTCGGTCGCCCAGCCAAGAGCATGGAGAAGCGTCACGTACGTCGGGAGGTGCAAGCACAGGACCAGGACGGTCTGGAGAGCACCAAAGCCTCTGGCCCACGACGGACCGTTGGCAGGGAGGAGCAGAAGGAGGAGGAGGACGGCCCTAGCCAACTCTCCTCCCCATAATGCGATGAGTGGCGGGCAAGGGAATAATTGGAAGAATTGTGGCGACAGCTGCAGGGAGCGCAGGACGCTCAGAATGCACACGTCCACGCATGCAAACAGCAACGGGAACAACAAGGCGCTCGCTTTGGACATGTCTGCACAGAGAAGAGATAATCCTAAATCATGCTCATACTATTAGGTACACCTGCACAATACAATGACCTTTACATTGTGATTTTATTATATAGCACCACATCATGTTGAGGGCTATAGGTGTTATTTTGACAACAAGAAAGTTTACACTTTGAATATAAAAGAAAATAATTGTATTATCATTATTATCAGATTAAATCAAACTGGATACAGCACTTTTCAGACATTAAAAATGCAACTCAAAGTGTGGTGCAATTACAACATCGAAAATACAACATAATACAACAGAAAAATCATTTTGTTTTTTAAATTATAATGTTTTTTTTTTGTTTTTTTTCACAAAAGTACAAAAAAGTCCAAAGTTTTGAGGTCAAAGGAAGTGCACCTGTGGTTAAAGTATATTTTAGCCTCACCCTTCAATCTCCATGTTGATACTCAACCATTCAACTTGTACTTACTATTTACTGTAGCTACGTCAAATGTCAACGGTGCCGAACAGTCTTCGGGGTGAAACCTCGATCCAAATGTACAGTATTTGTTAAGATTGTGATAAGAATATATATTTACATTCTAAAAACATCAACGACCGACCGACCGTTCTTGTTTCCGCGTCAAAATGAAAGAGAAAGTGAGTGGAAGTGTGGCAGCATTTCCTATAATCGACAGATCCGGTTACCTGATCTGCACGCGGAAGTAATTGGTTTCTACGGCATCTTTACTTGGACAAATTGCCTATTGTCATAATTATGTATTAAACCTGTATTAAAAAAAATAATCTAACTTTAGAAAGTGATTTGCTCTTTTGCAGATAAAATGAATCTGTGGCGGGGTGGGGGAATGACAAACAGTACAACCAAACAAGCTAACTAAATAACTAGCTATCAATTATGGCAACAAAGTTAAATCGTGAGGTATGTTTACTTTAGTTATATAGTGTAAGCCGACAGTGTTTTGGTATATGACATTTAAAATGTTACTTAGAACTAGAGCTGCGCGGTATTGGAAACGCATGCGATATTGATATTAAATATGATTTAAAACAGTATGGTTTCCACTATACACTTTTTTTCTTCTTCTTCTTTTTTTGTTTTGCTATTGCATTTGACATTGTGAGTCACAGACGCTCTATTCTTCTGCACACAGTGGCAGGAAGTCGTCCAGATATCCGCAAGGGCCTCCGGTTGCGGGGGGGGGGGGGGGAGAAGAAAAGGTCTGGTGAACCAAGTAGAGCGGGTGTTGCATTGAGAAGAAGGTGCTGCTGCTGTTGCTGGCCACATGAGCTGTTAGAAGCTGGATTGGTAAAAGTTTAAAGTGGTAGTAAGAAGCTGGATGTGTTGAAGATGATGTCGACTCTGCATGTCTTCATCCTCCTGGGACTGAGCTGCACAAGACAAGGTAACTGTGAGGAAACTTGCCTTCTTTATATCATGGAATGCACTCTCGTTATAATGTTGGAACTTGGGCAGGATTTTAACGTTTTGATTTTCGACAATTTATGGATGGATGTTAGAAAATCAGTTGTGTGAGGAATGTTCTGATTTCAGACTGTCACTGAAGGTAATACAACATCTGACGATGGATGGATGGATGGATTGTCTCTGTCTGAATAACTGATCAAATTTAAATTGACATCACAATGTAGTAGAATGCAATATTCAAATACCAAGAAATGTATGTATAATAAACCTGATTTTCTGAATTGTAAAATAATGAAATGTAAATAATACAAATAATGCTTGTGTTTGTTAATTAAAGAATACATGGGAAGAGGACCTTGCAAACATATTTACATATTAAATCACAATCGCAAAATTAAGGGGAAAAATTTTTTATTTTTCAAAATTGTTCAGCCATGCATGCTATACATAATGTAACACAGTATTAAACATAATGTGGTGAAGGATTTAAAAAAAAACTGATGGATGAATGGATTAATTTAATAGATTATATTTTACTACTCAGTGGGATACGTTTGAATTTTTTCATTTGGGTCACTGGTGTAATTTGCACTTCACTCAACACCTATCAAATTGTGTGTTTGTGGTGCCACACCCACCTGCCAAGCCCCATTGTCCCTCTCCATCACATACCCCGTTGCCACGGCAATCAATTCTGACCTTTATCCAGCGCCGGCTCCATTTCCCGTTAGCTATTGGCTTCCCCTGGAAACTTCCTGTTGATGTCGGGCCTCCCTGGCCTCACTTCCTGTTCCCATTTAACACGCCAACATCAGGAAGCACTCGTCACGTCTTGAACTGTATTCATGCTGAAAGACAATGAAAGACGATATTTGTGTCACCCATGCAGATGGTGTGATTAGAAAAGAAAAACACTTGGCATATTTGCAGAAAATCAAGTAGAACAAACTATGAAGTCACTATAGCTGATATAATGCTAAAAGGGATCAACTTTGTTGTGTATCTGTGTATCCGCAGTGGTGTCCAGCGACCCATGGGGGCAGTGTCCCGCCAGCAGAAAGTGTAAAGACAAATTTGGGGATGGGTCATGTGACAGGGAGTGCATGGAGCCCGAGTGTCTCCGGGATGGAATGGATTGCCTCAAGGACAAGGGACACTGCAAGTGAGACTTTTTCATCATATCAAATTCATACAATAGACAAGTTGCGCAAGAAAAAGTACAATGTCATTGATTGATTTTATTATATTCATTTTTAAATGAAAAAAAATATGTTTATTTCATTTTGTGATAATATTTATTTTTTATGTTCATTTTATTTTTTTAAATCAAATTCATTCAGTATGTATTTATATCATTTGTAAATCTTATATATTTTTTGTAAATGTTTTAAAATATTTAATTTACATTAAATTACATATACAACATCAACGAATAAGATATTTTAATTATATTGTTTTTAAACTGTTTTTTGTAAAATATTTCATTATTTTATGCGTCATTATTACTATTTTATTTCAAAAATGATCAACTAATATTTTTCAATTAAATTTAATTTTAATTGATTAGAATTTGATTAATATGATGAATTATTATTTTTATATTAATGTAATCTTCTACCAGTATTTGTTTTTGTTATTAAACATTATTTTTAATTGAATGTAGTTTTATAGAATTATTATTAAGCATTTTTCAATTGACTGACTGAAAAAAAAAAAAGGGCCTGCATTTAATGTCTCCCTTGCTTCCACCAATGGATTCCACGGAAAGACTGTGCAAGTGTACCTAATATATGTGACGTTTTTTTGCTTCTTAGTCCAGGCCACATTCCATATTGCCGCAACCACTACGCTAACTCTCAGTGCGACAAGGGCTGCGACAACGCCGCCTGCGGGTGGGACGGCAGCGACTGCTCAGCTCAACAAAGCACCCTGTGGGCCAAGGGAACTCTGGTGGTGCATGCCGCCATTCCGCACAAAGGGGGCGCATTCACCTTCACCAACACATCACTGCTGTGGGCACTCAGCGTTGTACTACGGAGCCCACTGGCACTGAGGGGATCGGCGCCACTCGCCACTGACAGGAGTTTGTTCGACTTTGACCCTCAGCAGCTTGTTGACCTGCTGGCTCAGACATCAGCGGGCGACGCCAACGGGTGAGCGTTACGCAAAAAGAAAAAGAAAAAGAAAGATTGAGTAGGAATAGTGGGTCTATATGGGGAAAACCAGTGGAGTCAGTACACAGCCATGGGGTTCCCCATTTCAGCTTATTTCACTGGTTTACAAGCATTGAATGAAGAAAATTAATATATTAAGCATACCACTTAATATAAAAATATAATGAACTTGAATTTTATATGAGGCAAAATCAACATAATTAATGATAGTGCATCGATACTACATCATTACAAAAAACGGTCAGGTGCAACGTAAAATGGTTATTTTGTTCTACCCCGTGTTAAATAATGTTTCCACGTGTCCCAGCTCCCTGATTTTTCTCCAAGTGGACAACCGTCCATGTTCCCGCCAGCCTTCTACCTGTTTCCCTCATGCCACCGAGGCCGCCAGCTTCATGAGGGCAGTCATGTCGCGGAGGACCATCACATCTCCAACGCTGCCGGAACTAAAGTCCGTCATTGCTATTCGAGGTGTCCAGGACGAAATAGGGAGCCGGGACGAGCAGGAAGGGGAAGGGACCAAAAAACAGGATGTCAAAGGTAGCATCGTTGAACGCAGTTTCCTGTAAACACGCCAAATTTGGTAGTAAATGAACCTTAAATTGTCTCCTTTAAAGCAAAATGGCAGTAATCATACAAAATATCTTGAACAAGTTTGTCTTAAAGAAACTGTAAAAATGTCTAAGATGAGCCTAAAATGTCAGAAATCAGAGTTGACGCATTTGTCCATTGCTTTGTGTTAAAGAGCCAACGCCTGCGTGGCTGTGGGCTGTAGTTGCCGTAGCAACGGGACTGCTGCTGGCCCTGGCCCTGGTGGTCTTCCTGGTGGTGAGGCGGCAGAGGCGGCAGAGAGAGGGGAACGGTCAGGCAGCAGGAGGCCAGCGAGTGAGCCATCGCTCCACCACCACAGATGGAAAACCCAAAGGCTGGACGCCAACCGCCACCCAGCAGGAGGCCAGGGGGAGGCCGGCCCGGGAGAAAGACAAAGACAAGACGGGCCTCAGGAAGAAGAAGAAAGCCAAGGAGGCCGAAAAGAAGAGGAGGAGGGAACCCCTTGGAGAGGACGCCATGAGGATGAGGTGAGACCAAAGGTTTTACTGTGAACGCAAGCGCGCTACTTTCTAAAAGATAGAGATTTTGACTTGTACCTTATCCTAAGAGACAGTTTTAGTCCCAGGGGGGAAGTACTAGTTCAAAGAGAAGGTTCTATTGCTCAAAGGAGGTTCTACTCCTGAGAGAAAGTTTTTATCCCAGGAGACGGTCCTAGTCCTGAGAGAAGGTCCTAGTGCCCAGAGTAGGGACTTGTCCCCAGGGAGGGTTTTAGTTCATAAACTTGGTTGTATTCACAAGACAAGGTTGTAATCCAGAGAAAAGTCTAGTACCAAAAGGGGGTACTACTGCTGAGAGAAGATTCTGGTCCCCAGGGAAGGTTGTAGTTCAGAAAGAAAGTTGTAGTCCCAAGAGGAGGTTGAAGTTTCCGAGAGAAGGTTCTTGACCCAAAAGAAGGTACTGGTTACTGAAGAGAAGAATCCAGTCCCCAGCGAAGGTTCCAATCTTAAGAGAACATTGTAATGCAAAGAAAGGTCTCTAGTCCTGAGATAAGGTTTTAGTCCCAGAAGTAGATAGAGAAGATTCTAGAGTGTAATTATGGTTGTACTCCCAAAGTAGGTTTTAGTTCTAAGAGACTGTACTAGCGCCGAGAGAAGATTTTACTGCGCAACAAAAGTTCTTGTCCACAAAGAGCTATTTAGTCGTCATAAAGTAGTCAATAGACATGGTTGTTGTCCAAAGAAAATGTTCTAGTCACAAAGGAAGGTACTATTTTTGAAAAGGTTATAGGACTCCCTACGGAAGAAGGTGCTAGTCCCAAGAAAAGGTTGCAGTCCCAAAGAGATGATTCTAGTTCTATTCCCTTGAGAAGATTCTAGTCCTGAAAGAAGGTTGAAGTCCAGGGAGAAGGTACTAATTCCGAGAGAAGGTTCTAGTGCCCAATGAAGGTTCCGGGCTTGAGAGGAAATGTAATCTGAACCGTGTCTTCCTCAGGCCTCTCAAAAGGGACCACGACATTGCCAGCGACACGGACTTCACGCAGAGCTCCGTGGAGGACGTGAGGACAGCTGGACGCCAGGAAGACATCAAACATTACAGGGCGGGAGGATCGCAGCCTCGTAGGCCTCCACCAGGTGAGACAACAACCAACACAAAATGTGCAGATGAACACATTGATGTCAAACACATCACAAGGACATCAAGGGTGAAATGTACTTAGACAGCAATTTTGACAGCGCTTTTTACATTTCCATCAGCTTCCTCCCTTGGCTGGGACCGGAACGCCATACCTCCACCTCTGCTCAGTCCCCCTCAACAGGTTTGTTGTGTTTATACTTTTAGCATATTACATCAGAGATGGCAAATCCAGGTCCAGAAAGTAAAAACCCTGCCACAGTTTGGCTTTAACCCCTCGTGCTAGCTAGCTAGCTCCCTAGCAGGTAAACAAGCACCCGGGGAGCTAGCCTTGAGCTAGCTAGCACTTGGGGCTAAAGCCAAACTGTGGCAGGGTTTTTACTTTCTGGACCTGGATTTGCCACCTCTGTATTGCATATATATAAAATGTCACATATGTTGTGCGGTGGTCAGTCTGCAGAGTGGTGCGGCCCGGACGGCTCTGTGGTTCTGATCCGTGCGGTGCGCAGTGGACTGGATCGAGTAGTTCTGGAGCTACTCAGAGCTGGAGTGTCGGTCAATAACACGGATCATACTGGTGAGATGATCCTCAACAATACGCTGGAAGTGTACAGATATATCTATAGGCTAAAGAAAGAACGATTGGAGTAAAAACTCAAGTTTGAGAACCGCCGCTTGAGACCTTGGAGAAGTGCGACATGTGGCAACCATTCCTGGTGAAGACGGAGTAACTTACCTCCTTCTTCTTTCCATGTCTTCCCCTCTCTTCCTTCTCCAGCCCCTCTGTTGCCTTCCTCTGACTCCGAACAAAGTTAATCAACGAGCATTAACTTTGTTTCCTGGCATTGTCTCCCTCTTTTCGTCTTTTTCATCTGCGCCCACGTCCAAACACATCCCTCCATTCTCGCTCTGGACTCTTTTTGTGTAATGGTTGTTCAAAGGCTGACTTACTCATTCCCTTCTTCCATCCCCATCCCCTTCCACCGGGAATGCACATTACCTCTCTCAGGGAGGTCGGCCCTGCACTGGGCGTGCTCAGTGAATCATCTCTCCCTGACCAGGACGCTCATTCGCTATGGTGCTGCTGTGGACATGCAAGATAATAAGGTACAGTGGTGAGCTGTTATACTGACTTTTAGTGGGTAAATCTGATGGTTCTCCTCAGTTTAAGCAGACTCATATCCCCAAAAATAAAGATTCCAAACAATGAAGCCAGGACACCACAAGAGGGTGCCAAAGCACTCCTTTTATGTTAGACAGCCCTTTGCTGCTAACTTTTGGCATCTTAGAGTGTTTTAGTAAGACCACAAATACAGGGAACTGGCAATTGTTTTAGTGAATAAAGGAGGGTACAGTAATTCTGTATAAATTTTACGCTTAACAGAGTCTATTTGGTGCCACTTTAAACAGGGTAAAATTTACACTTGGAAGAGAGTTAAAAAATAAAGCCACTCAAGGGTTAAGGAACAAACCCAAAAAACTTCAGGTTTGGAGACAGCCAATCTACTCCCAGAGCCATGCAGCTCCTAGCGTGGGTTAGAATATCGCTCGTGTCAGCTGGAATCTTCGTAACTCCCAACTTTTGGATATAAGCAAACAATAGGAGTGGCATAGCTCGGGTGGTAGAGTGGCAGTCTTCCAAGCTAAAGGTCATGAGTTGGTGCCTTACCCTTGTGTAACTTGTAAAATTTTGTCAAAATTTATTGCAAAATTTACTGAGTGAAAAATATTTTTTTTTCATGAGATAGGCAAATTGTCTTGTACTCATTATTAATACTTTGAGTAAAATTTACTCTGAATATTTTACTCTCTTTCAATTGTAAATGTTACTGTTTACAGTGGGACCATATAGACTGTTTAGAGTAAAATTTACTCTACGGATAAATCAGGGTAGCTGAATTCATATATTGTGAGTTGCCTATAAATGTTTATGATTTCACTGTATTTCACTACCAGGGCGAGACACCGCTTTTCCTCTCTGCCTTCTACGGCTGTTACGACACCGCAAGGCTCCTGCTCCTCCATGGTGCCAACTTGGAGCTCCATGACCGCAGAGGGCGCCGCCCCGTAGACGTGGCCAGGGAAGGCTTGCACCACCAAGTCTTGGAGCTCCTGCTGGCCCACCAGATCCAAAGAGGGCCCACAACCGTGGACGCAGCCAGCGACATGCTGTGGGAGGAGCGGGCGCTTATGTACTCTCCATGGGTCGGGACACAAGGACGGAGTGCCTCCTTCTCAGGGATTGTGGCACATCGAGATATGACAGCATCGCCACAGAGGTAAGTGTTATAAATGTCAGTGTGTGGCTGGGGAAAACATACTAAGAGACAAGATTTACAACTGTACAAAACAGTATGTTTGCTTAGACCAGGGGTCTGCAACCTGCAAAAAAATGTAGAAATTAATTTTAAAAATGATATATTTATTTGTATTTTTTTAGATAAAATATTCCAATTTTTTAAGTTGTGAGAAAAAGATGAAAACGTTTTTTTTTAATTACTTTTATTTATTTTATTTTTTTTTTTATTACCTAAAATGTCCAAAAAGTGATGTCCAAAAAGGAAGAGGAAAAGCAGAAATGTATTATAAAATGTCCATGAAATTGCCAAAAGTGTCATTTGAATAAAAAAGGCAGAACAAATTTTTCAAAAAGTAACCTAAAATTTCAAAAAAACAAAGGCTTTAAATTACCATAAATTATTTTTGGAATTGCCAAAAAAAAGTCAAAAAAATGTATTTTCAAAAACAAAAAGGACACAAAAGAAAGAAAATTATCATAAAATGTACACAAAATTACCACAAAAAGTCATAAATTTGCTAGCAAAAAAGGCAGAATTTTTTTTCAAAAAGTAAGCTAAAATTTCCAAAAATAAAAGAAAGGCATTCAATTACCATAAAATATTTTTGGAATTGCCCAAAAAAGTAAAAAAAAATATTTTTGAAAATGTTCAAAAATTAAGTATAAAATGTCCAAAAACAAAAGAAGAAATCCTGAAAATTATCATAAAATGTACACAAAATTACCACAAAAAGTAATAAATTTGCTAGCAAAAAAGGCAGCAAAAATAGCCAAATGTCCAAAAAAGGAAGAAGACAGGGAGTAAAGTCTAAAAATGTACGAAAAATGAAGCATGAAAAATTACACACACACAAAAATCCAGAAACTGAAGATGAAAGGTAGGTTCAAGTATTGGATGCTGCATATTTTTGTGTCGTTTGTGGTGCAGCTTTAATTAGCTAACACTGTTTCCTTCATCACAATTTTCAAATGTTTTGCAGCCCCAGACACATTTTTGATTATTTATTTGACCTAAAATGGCTCTTTTGACAGGAAAGTTTTCTGACCCCTGGCTTAGACCAATGTATCTTTTCCTTAACAATTCTAGTTGGTTCCACACATCACAGTGTTATCTGGTACTTGGCGCAATGAATGTAAATGGAAATTAAAAGTGTACTAAAGATAGGACCTTGAGGAACTCCTTAAATGTTTTATAAACCAATTGTGTGCATAATTGGTGGAAGAAGCTCTGTCTGATGATAACATTCAACTGAAATGATGTCTTGACAGTAACTGGTCCATGGGCAGCGTCCAATACCCATCCCCTCAAAACTGGCGACCGCAGCTCAACCAATCGGCAACCGCCTTGGTGCCTCCCAGAGTCATGGGCCGCTCCCCTCGACCCATCAGCACCTTGCAGGAGGTCACCTCGGAGGATGAGGACCGGGAGAGGCAGCAGGAAGCCCCAAGGGCGCTGACGCCTCACTTCCTATCGCCGCAGCCAACTCCCCGGCAGCGCTCCTTCTCATGTACCCAGCATGCACTGCAGCGCCGCTCCAGCTCCCACCAGTTGGAACCCAATTACTTGATTGTGACTGAACGGACAGCCAATGAGCACATAGAACGAGTGATCGTGTCACCTCCGCCGGAGCCCGCGACCCAGTCGGATCGCCAGACGCTGGTGAACGGTGGAGGCAACGGCGGTGGCGGCAGAGTGGAGCAAGCTAATGTTAGCGCCCCAGGTTCAGAGCCCAAATCTCGGGGAGAGAGGTCAAATAATGCCAATGATGCCACACAGACGGCCTTGTAGAAAGCAGCAGCCCCATTGAACAATATGCAAATACATTGAATCGCCGTTATCGCAGCGGATACGTTCCAGACACACGTGGTAGGTCGAAATCCAAGATATAGAAGGACCATATAGAAAAAAATGTTTAATTACGTTATGAGCCATTATGCATCTAATGATTGTTATATTAAATATATTTGTACAAAATGATTCATTTTTGTGTCTCAGGGGCATAATGTCACTTTTAATGATGCACAGTGGAAACACAAACATACAGTTTTACCTGCCTCTCATCCACAAACCATTTGAGCTCAGCTATTCAGAGAAGACACAAAAAGCGCCAGTAGAGTCGCCGACCAGCAGGTGGCGCTGACAATGGGCGTGGCAGTAGCAGCTGCTCTGTTGCACAGGTGCGTGTCACAGCATTTGTTGGTGAAGGTAAAGTTGAGTCCCATGATGGACTTTTGGCCTGACACACCGCACAAGGCGGGAAGGATGCAGCTCTTCTCGTAAATCACCACATGGAATGCTCCTGGAAATAAAACATGATTAAACATACTCTTTCTTTCTTTTTTTCTTTCTTTCTTTCTTTCTTTCTTTCTTTCTTTCCAGGTGTAATGACAATTTTCACAAAACCTAACTTGTCAAACATAAGCGGCTGAAGACAGAATTGTAGGAAAGTCCTTTTGATAAAGCATTTCACTACATCAGAAGATGACTTTTTTTTTCTAATTTAATCTGTAAATGCTAAAATGTGTACATCGAAACCAAATCATGGTCAACAGCTCATTCCTAACATTTTATGTAGAAGTTGATTTAATCAGTTGGTCTTTTTCCTATCAAATCTAATTTTCATACCTCATAGTTCAAATATCTATTTTCGTAAAGACTAGTCCAATTAAAGTGGGCAAAGGACAGAACCTTGGGGAATTCCCTATGCATGTTTTTCATACCAGTTTCTCCCTGGAAAAAAAATCAAGATGTTTTCACGTATAAGAGTGCAATCTGTTTCGCTGCAACATATCCAAATTTCATGACTATTGAGGAGAAAAAAAAGAAAATTTCAACGCAAAATTTTGTACCATTAAATAGATTCATGTAAATAAGATTTTTATTTTTTATTTTACCAATTATTGTTTTTAAAATTCACAGTGCAATCTGGCACTCTACAGTGTGCCCAAACAGTAGAAAAAACATTTTTGACTAATCAAATACAAGTGAGCTGAGGACAAAACCTTCATGGTTCTGTCAAAACACCCAAAAGATGAAAAAGCATAACTCAAACTCTATTTTAAGCCTTTTCCTAAAATGATACTTTTGAGGAAGTGTGCCTGCTTCATGTAAATAATTCTCTGCTGTGGGGCTAATGCAGAATATGTTAAGAAAAAAAGGGAGCATCCACATAAAGACAGTAAACAACTAGTATTGAATTGAAGAAAGCCAACTGTTGGTATTATTTCAAATTATAACCCTTTCTAAAACGAGTGGAAGACCTCACCCTTCTGGCCTACGACTTTGCTGGACAGGCAGACTTGGCCGGCAGGACACATGAGAGGAAACCTGATGCAGTCCAGTGGCGAGATGGCGGGAAACACACACGTGTAACAGAAGAGAGGAACTGAAAAACCGAAAAAAATGGACCATGTTAATCAAAGAATGAAGTGCAAAAAAAATGTCAGCCTCAATTTAATCAATATGCTGTACTGTATTCAAAAGACCAAAGCCGTTTCTTGCTATAGGCCAAGTAGGCGTCTGCCTAGACCCTCCAAGCCACTAGGGGGCCCCCAAGCTCTATGTGTAGTCTTACCTGAGAACGATAAAAAAAATTAAAAAAAAGTCCTGTCTTTATCTGTCTCTGGTATTTGTTTATTACATGCCTTTTATGCTTAAAAAAAATAACATAGGATATAAATAAAATAAACTGTGATGATAAGCAGTGGCTGGTGTTTTTGTGTCACACAGTTAGTGACATCGAGCCTCTACGTCACTTACTGTGTGAGAATGATTGACAGCTACCCATCTACCTTTGCGGTTAGCGAGAGTAGTAAACAAAACAGACACCGTAATGGCGTCAAAAAGAAGTTATCCCAGCGGCGCAAAAAAAAATAAAAATGAAGAAAAAAACAGGAGGAGAAACATTGGCACTTGATGGATAGTTGGAGGCGAAACTCCATTTTATTTTGTTTTTAGCAAGTTTATTTGTTTTTCTAGCCAGCTCGCTAGCCTCTAGCATTTATTTATATATATTAACCTTCCCTCTGCCAGCCCCTAGTTTAATTAGTAAAATATGTATATTATTGTAGAAAATGCTTTTAAAGTGACTTACCCACTGATGGAATTGCAAGGAGTAAAAGTAGAGGGCCAAGCCGGTGCGCCATCTCCGACACGGTTCACTGCAGTTTGACCTTAAAACTTAACATTTTCTTGTTTGTGCTCCCAAAAGCTCCTGACCGCGTCCATACAGACTGCACTTTGACGTTTTGAGCTACAAAAACGCCTCCTCGGCTAACTTTTTAAATGACATTAGGGTTGTTTGTCTGGATAAGATTATGGAAATGTTCATAGTGAGGAAAATGCTTTAGCGCTTAAACTCAATTTAGCTGCTGAATGGGTGAGTTGGTGCTGTAGAAATGTGATATTTTGAAGTCATGTTCTTGCTTTATTAAATCATGGCGTGTTAATGAGCAACATTCCGTGAATGGTCAGACGACCAGCAGTCTCATGACAGGCACTGAATAGAGAACAGAAGCAAACTTTTGTCCTCTACAGAATGGCTTAAACTTGCTGTTAATCTATAATCACATTATGTTTATCTTATTTTTATATTTGCTAACTTTTCTTTCTTTTTTTTTACAATAAAGACATAGATGTCATCTACAAAACGTGAAAAAAAAACTGTTGATCATTTTAGCTCACCATATTTTACAGGAGTTGCAATGTATTTTTAATTAAATGAAGCAACAAAGTTAAAATTGTCCATAACTTATAAATTGTTCCAACATAACAGAATGAGTTCTGGCCACACAGGTGACTGTTCCACCAGCAATTAGTGGCAGATCGCAAATTGATCTGGTGTGTTCTTGCGCCAAGTCACCACCTTTGTTCAGATTAAGGATCCTCAATAAAGTTTTTTTTAAGGATCCTCAATAAAGTTTTTTTTTTTTACTTGTAGGATGATAGTGTTTATAAAAATATTGATTTACTCCACTAAAGGTCATATAATATTTAATATATAACAAATGTGACTTTCAGAGACTATATGTGTAGCGCAATACTTTTAAATTTAAATTTAGCTCATTAAGTCAAGTTCACGTATTCAAATTTGCCCTTTTTGTTTCAACAACTCACCTCAAAGAATTGTTCACTTTTGAACATATGTTAACTGAAAACATGTATTAAAGTGTAAAAACGTATTATGCACTTAAGTTACAATTACATAAAGGCTGAATAACGCCCCCCCCCCCCTTTTTTTTTTTTTACAGTGATCATAGCAACGATCTCGAAAGAATCAGGACAGGCTGCTTGGTGGTTGGACAGTTTGGACAATGGCGTCATATTGCGGAACTTCAAGTTAATATTTCATCTCCAAAACACATAATGAAAAAAATTGAGACATTTGGATCAGAGTGTTTAATTCTCTTGAGCAAAAAAATGAACTATCTTCCCAGACATTACATTCATACAAGAAGGAACATTGAAAAAAAATGCCCTGCAGAAACATGCCAATTATAGAAACAGAGGATCAAAATTTTGTTGCCTAACTGAAAAAAAAAGAAAAAAAAAGCTGATTTGATGACCATCCATAGAAAGTAGTATTGAAAATGAAATAGCAGTGATGTGCTAATTTTCTAAATCAAACGTCTCCATATTGGCTGACTCGCTCGCTACAAGTTGTACCCGAATCTGGCAGGAAAAAAGTGCAAACCTGTGGAGATAAATACAACTAAATATACACCACAACAACAAGTAGTACCACTCTAAAAGTGCAACATCTTTTCTGGCAGCTTCCACGCCGCTCACAGCGCATGTTTGACGGCCGACATGAACTCGTCTCGTTTCTTCTGCAGGTTGTGCTGAAGCTCTTCCACCTGACGGTCGCGCTCCTCAGCATCCTGCAGGATTTGCTACCGAGGGGAAAGACTTTCATTATTGCACCCTGGCGTCAATCTAAAATGGCTGCTTTAAAATGTTCAAACAAAAATTAAAACAAAATTATAATCACTAGATAGGGTTGCTTTTTTTTTTTTTGCGGAACTATCATGTATCAAATATAGATGACCTGTATGAGTCGGTCCCTCTTTTCCAGACTGTCTCTCAGCTTCCTGTCAGCCCTCTCTCCGTCCTCTCGCTGGTTGTGTCGCATTCTCTCCGCCTCCTTCCTGCGATGCTCTTCGTTACGCAGCGCCCGCCTAGCGTCAGTCAGCCGAGCGGTCAAAGCCGACGTCGTCCGGTCGTAACTCTCCTGCTGACTCTGTTCATCACATTTCGATTAAAACCCACACAGATGAAATCATGGTTTTCTTAAGGATCCGGTTTCTCGCACCTGAACGACATTCTGATACTCCTGCAGGGCGGCGGTGAGTTTGGTGACCTCCTGGCATAAGGTGGCACTCTGTGACTCTCGTTCCTCTAACATGGCCGCCAGCCGACTCTGCTTGTCCCGGAGCTGGGAGGCCAGGGATGCCTCTGCCCCGCCCCCCTCCAAGCCTTGGCCAATAACGGAGTCGGACAGAGCCTAGGAGAATGTAAAATGGTCGCAAGTTTAATGATTACAAAACGTGTCTCAAGGACAATTGTGTTATCTTGCATCTAGTGTAAAACAAACCATATAAATGTAATATAAAAATCTCAGGTTTCACTCCCTTTTTTCTTCACGTAGCATTTTCATATTCGTCAGCAGTCAGCAGATTACCTTTAATTATTAAAAATATTAAAAAAATATACAAGGGTAAAAAAACAAAACAATGGTATCATGATTTGTAATTTAGCAAAGAAAATACAAAAAAAAAGGTAGTAGTTTTATTTTCTCATTTCTCTAAAGGTTTTTAAATTTGCGCTCCTTAATTCATTATAATATTATTTTTAAAATAAATACATTTAAATTGCTTTCTGTTATTATGTGTACATACCTGTTTATTATTTTAAGGGAAGAAAATGTTTTTATTCATATTTTCAAAGGAAATTATTGTACATTATGAATTTTTAAATATAAATAAAACAAATGCATTAATATCGTATTTGTCATTTACTTATATTAATTATTTAATCAATATGAGATTAATTTATAGGGGGAAATGTGAAACTAATGTCAAATAATCACATATACGCTATAAATAAACAAAACACACTTTTTTGTTAGACTTTAATTATTTACATTTACATTTTATTTTCTTGCATTTATTTTATCAATATGAAAGAAGTTAAAGGAAATAACAGACAAAAGAAAAGCACTAATAATTTAACTTCTTATTTTTTAATTTTGTTTATAACAATTAACTCTTTGACTGCCAGACGTTTTCAGAAAAGGGATGCCGTGGGTGCCAGCCGATTTAAGCATTTTTGACTGATCTTTCAAGGTCCACAGAAAATTATGTGTTTGGACTATGGAAACACACATACTACCAAATGAAAGATTGGACTCTCATCTTTCATCAGAAAAAAAAGTTTGTTTCTACCTTATTCCGTTTTTCAGTAATCAACAATAGAAAATGGTTAGTTTCACCTCTGTTTTGAAAAAAAAACGTCTTTTAACGTCTTTGGCACTCCTCCATAGGATTTTACTAAACGTTATTTAACGTTTTTGGCAGTCAAAGAGTTAATTCATCAAAAACTTGACTATTATCAATCAGTGGATTTTTATAAAAAATAATTAAATATTTAAAAAAGTAAACCAACAAACATGTACAACTAAGCTACTATAAATAAAGTTAGATTTATTTCATTATGAATTTTAAAATATGAATAAAACAAATGCATTAATATCGCATTTTGTCATTTACTTCTATTAATTATATAATCAATATGAGATTAAATTATGGGGGGAAATGATGCGGGTTGGAACTAATGTCAAATAATCACTTACATATATGCTATAAATAAAAAATAAAATTTTTTTATCAATATGAAAGAAGTTAAAGGAAATAACAGACAAAAGAAATGCACTAATAATTTAATTTCTTATTTTTAATTTAGTTTATAACAATTAACTCATCAAAAACTTGACTATTATCAATCAGTGGATGTTTATAAAAAAATAATGAAATATTTAAAAAAGTAAACCAACAAACATGTACAACTAAGCTACTATAAATAAAGTTAGATTTATTCACACTACTTCTTTGTCTATCTGTACCTGAATATCTTTCATGCAGCTCTCTAGCTCCACCTTGAGGAGGCGGACCACTTCGTCCTGCTCTTGCATGGTGGCCGCAAGGGCCCGGTCCCTCTGCTTCCACACCTCCCTCTCCTTCTCCAACTCCTGCAGGAGGCGCTGTTTCTCACCCAGGGCCGCACGCAGATCCTGCAGGGACAACGTACATGGACTTAGCTTGAACAGTGAAATGCAAACTTTTCCCCAATGTGTCAAAAATGAGCGTACGTCTATGATGTCCTGGTTGCACTGCAGCACCATGTTGAGCGTCTCCAGGTCTTTTTCGCGATCTCCTGCCGCCTTTTTCAAGGAAGTCACCTCTTCCTCAAGATGCCTTCCTTTCTCCGCCAACTCGCGCATCAAACTCTCCATGGCAACCTGTGTGAAGAGTATAGACAATAGAGACATATAGTGTAATATTTCACATGAGTGTGTGCTTAAGTAGCATTTTTAATTGCTATTAGTGCCAAGGAGATGATTTCTACTTTAATCAACACATGAATAGAGCCCTGAAGATTGTCTAAAATGGCTGTTTAAAACCAAAATGGCTTACCTCCTGTTCAATTACAGTAATAGGTGCTTGTAAGGCAGTGCAATTAATTGAAATTCAATTACCCACAATTCCAAAATCAGCATAATCGTCACCAAAAAAATGATTATTAATACTAATTCTAAGTTGTTTAAATTGATACATTTGTACTTTTTTTTTTTTAAATAACTTTTTTTTTTTAATTTATCCAAAAGGAACTTGCATAATTATAGTGTTTCAAAGGATTGTATTTGTCTTAATATTTTTTTACGATTAAACATTTTCTTGTTTTGTACCAAAAAATAAATGATCGTCCTGATCGTGATTTCAATTATTACCAAAATAGTCGTTAATATTTTCTTCATCATCGAGCAGCCCTAGGTCCTTTTTTTCCATCAGTTTACCACATTCTGTTACGGTAGACATGCTGACCATTGTTTTTGTTTTTTTTAACTTTCCCAAATACAAGCCTTATTATTTTCAAAAATGTTCATATTTTCCCAAATGGTTGCTTCAAACAAAAATGTCAGCCTTCAAGTGACTTTTTTCGTGTGTCAAGTTATGATTGAGACCTTCTTAAAATAATCGGCTATGTCATTTTTTTTTCAGATTTGTCAGGAAACACCAAAAAATGTACCATTTGCATCATGAGGAGATAATCTAGGCAAAAAAAAATATTTTTTACAAAAAAATTACTTGGGCAAAGATATGGTATTTCTACTCAGTTTTGAAGAAAGAAACTTGTGATGGGGGATGTTTTTAATTTTTTTAAAAAATATATATTTTTTTATTTTTTACTTTTCCATGAATCTTCAAAAAGGTCACCAAACTATGATGCCATACTCTGCCCAAAATGTCTTCTTCAAACCAAAATGGCTTCTTCAAGTTTAATTTCAGGCATTGCTGCTTGGGATTTTTCTTATGTCCTACCAACCCAATATCGTGTTGACTGGTGAAACTGGTGTTTTATTTTGAAACAATTTTTTTTATTTGTTTTATTAATCTCCAGGATGCTCTAATGAATATTTTGGGGATGTGATGTTCAATATTTATCCATCAGGTCCACTAACCTTGTTGTCATTGACAATTTCTTTCAGGTTCTCGCCCAGTTTGTTGGCAACCTCATCTGCTAACTGGCTTTTTCCTCCGCCCTCCACACACATTCTTTTGATCACACTCATGCACTCCTGAGGACAATGACAGCACAGACGCACACAAAACACAAAATGAGGAACATGGTAAACAAATCAGGCTGTCATTCATTCAGTATATCATCATTATATCGTGGAATATATGTTTCACTGAAATATCAGGCTTATAGCAGATACGCAATGATTTTGTTTTTGCTATTTAATAACAACGATACTTCAATGTTCCAGCATGTAGGAAGAGGCTGGCGGGCGCACAGACAAACAACATTCCAGAGAGCTTAGCGTCCGTCTGTCTGTCTGTCTGTCCTCATCATCATCTCTCACCTGGATGAGCCGATCCCGACTGTGCAGGGAGCGAGCAAGGTCGGGCAGCAGGGAGGCGCCGTCCTCCTCGCGCACAATCTGAAGGGAACCAGAATGAAAATGTCTTTGGCGTTTTCAAGCCAGGGTCGGGTTTGGATTAGGGTTTGAAACCAACATTAGGATTTAAAGCAGGGAGTAGTTTCAAATAGAGGTTATGGTTTTCAAATGTGAGTTTGAAGCTAATAATAGAGATTCAGGTCACCATCGGGGTTTCAAATTAGGGTTTCAAACCACGATTAGGATCCCTGTGTCAACATTTACATGCTACTTTGACTTTTGACATATTTTTAAATACAAAATAAAGAAATTCATAAAAGTCGCAAATGTGCATGCAAACGAGAGCGATTAGGTAACTTGTTTAAACGTGTTTGTGTCTATTAACACGCGTTCCATTATGATTTTTTTTTCCCCCTAACTGACAGTCACAGATAATCTATTGTCATAATCAGCTCAGGGCAAACTACTAGTCTGCCAGGATTCCACTAGTGTGTGTGTGTGTGTGTGTGGTCTACATCTATAAATGAGCAAAAAAAAGGGCGGTGCACCTTTCTAGAGGCAAAACACACAGTGGCCACGCCTTTCATTCCTTATATTGTGTACTTGTGTGCCTGTGTCAACAACACGCTAACTGGCCGGCTGCTGTGTTGTATAATAACCTGACAATCAATTGAGCACACCTGCCTGGTCTTAAGATGTAGAAATATGCATTGTCGTGTATACGGTTAGAATGTTGGTGTACCTAATGAAGTGTCCATTTCATACATACTTGAAACTCATTTGAAAGCAGTATTAGGCTTTTAAACGAAAGTTAAGTGTTTCAACGTAGGGTTTCAAATTAGACCTTCAAGTAAAGTAAAATGATGATGACATGTCAAATCGGTAAAATTACCGAATGAACAATACTCAGCTCTCAAAAAAAAAAAAAAAGACCTTCAAGTAAATGATAGGGTTTCAAATGAGGGCGACAAGCCTGTGTGAGGGTTTCAACTAATTGCTAAGGCTTTAAATTTGGGTTTGACGCCAGGGTTAGTTCAAGTTAGGGTTCATAATTCGGGTTTGAAGCCTGTGTTATATGGTTTCAAATAAGGGTTAGGTTTTCAAATTTAGGTTTGAAGCAAACGTTGGGGTTTCAAATTAGGGTTTACTTTTGATCATGTTTGAGGTTTCTAATTCGGGCTTCAAGCAAAGGTTAAGGAGTAAAACCAGGGATAATGTTTCAAGCCTGGATTACGGTTTGAAATTAGGGGTTTCAATTTGGGTTAAGGTTTCAAATTGGTTAGTTTCTCAAATAAGGGTTTAAAACCTGGGTTTAGGTTTCAAGTCTTATTGTTCGAAAGCCTGTATTTGTGTTTCAAGTAAATGATAGGATCTGAAATAAGGCTTTTCAAGCCAAAGTTAGGGTTTCAAATAAAGGTTTCATGGCTGGGTGTGTGTTTCAATCCTGTGTTAAGATTTCAAGTTGGCGTTAGGGTCTCAAATTAGGGTTTGAAGTTTCAAACCTGAGTTAAGGGTTCAAACCAGTATTAAATATTAATATTAGGGTTTCAAGGCA
This sequence comes from Vanacampus margaritifer, assembly GCF_051991255.1. Taxonomy (NCBI): domain Eukaryota; kingdom Metazoa; phylum Chordata; class Actinopteri; order Syngnathiformes; family Syngnathidae; genus Vanacampus; species Vanacampus margaritifer. The sequence continues at coordinate 19,356,553 of NC_135440.1, read as the reverse complement.
GAAATTAAAACCTTTATTATGAGTGCTTACATGCTTCCAGTCCTTAATACAGTCATCCTGGGGTGTTCTGGGTTCGAGCTGGGCCTCAAGGGACCTGACGCGGGACTCAGCCTGGTCTAGCTGTCCTCGCAGATGCCTGATCACTTGATGGAGCCTGCGAGAGGCGCTCTGCTTGGACAAATAATTCGGTGTTTAAACAGACGGGCACGCAGCAGCTCGGCTATTCTAGGAGGTAACAAACTGTGTCAATATTTGACGTGGAAGAAGGCGATCGCCTCAGAAAAACATTTGAACTTGTGACACAACTTTTAAAATACATTTTGTTGCCTACTTTCAGAAAGGAAATAAGAAAAGCAATTTTTAAGAAGTTACAAAACATTCCTTTCACATTTCCTCTAAAAAATTAGTGAATCCGACAAGCAGGAACAAGACTGACTTGACCCACCTGCTGATGCAGCGGCAGGAACTCATCCTTCATCTCCATCAGAACATCATCATCATCCTCCTTTTCTTCTCCGCGGCGGTGATCTCCATTCTCCCCAAAACTCAGGCTCCTGCTCACCACAGGGGACGTCATCTCACTACAACTTCTACTCTTGCTCCTCCCGGCCAGGACGGGAATTTTGCTCCCGGCCGGAGAGCGGACCGGCGTCCCTCCCAGATGCCGGAGCTCCCTGAGGAGTGATGAAGTGACCGATTGGTCGCCGGGCGAGTCGAACGGATCGCCGTCATCCAGGGAGTCCAGAGACTGGACGGATTGCGTCCTCAGGGAAAAGGTGGAGGCTGTCAAGGAGCCGGGACTGGAGCAGGTGGACTGGATTCTGTGCCAGTGGAGCGGCATGCTCTGGGATTTATCCCGGGACAGAGGCAGAGGAGAGAAGGCCTGGTACGGCATTCGGCGTGGAACTCCGCACACTGACTCGTAATCGGAGTCGGACACGCGCAGAGAGTCACAGCCTTCGCAGTTTTGACCCTTTCGGCACCTTTTACCTGCAGGGCGCATAAACGAACAAAATAGGCTTTAGGATTTCCAAGTTTAAAATTAGGGTTAACATTTCAAACTAGAGATTTAGGCTGCGGTTAAGTTTTCAAACAGGAATTAGGGTATGAAATTAGGTTAGTGTTTGAAATTAGATTTCAAGGAGGGTTAAAACTTCAAATTATGTTTTCAAGACAGGGTTAGATCTTAAAATTGGGGTTTCAAGATAGGGTTAGTACTTGGCTTTAAAGCCTGTGTTTGGACTTCTAATTAGGATTAGGGTTTCAAGACAAAGTTAGGTTTTCAGAATTCGTTTTTTAAACAGCAGTTAAGGTTTCAAGTAGGAATTACAGTTTCAAGATATGATTAGGGCTTCAAATGAAAGTTTATGGTTTCAAGCAAGGGTAGGGTTTAAAATTGGGGTTTTAAATTGTGGTTAGAGATTAAAATTATTGTTTCAACACAAGATTGGGGTTTCAAATCAGGGCTTCAAATTTGGTTTGGGTCTCAAATTGGGGTTTTAATTTAGGGTTAGGCTTGCAAAATCGGACCGAGGTTTCAAGACAGGGTTAGGTTTTCAAATTAAAGCTTCAAGCTTGGGTCATGGTTTCAAATAAATATAAAAGTTTCAAATTTCAAATAAGATTTCACATGAAGCCTTGGAGCAGAAATTAGGGTTTTGATCCAAAATGTCACTTATAAAACCGTTACCTGTTCGTATAAAGTAAGGACACGTGTCCCACTTTTCTGACCAGCACTCGTACTCGGCCAGTGCCATGTTGTCCTTCAGCATGTCCCTGTAGTCGTCTTTGTCCTCGTCTCCGCCCGCCTCCTCATCCTGTTCCTGGGGGTGCCTGTGGACGTAGTTGCTTCGCACCCAACGCCGGATGCTGTCTCGCTCCTGAGTCAGCTTGTTGAGCCTCTCCGAGGACAGCGCCTTCACCCTGGCGATGACCGTGTCAAATCTGAAGATGCGCTCCAGGACGCCGCTGCACTTGCCGCACACAAACTCCCCGCGGCCGGCGCTGCGCTGCACCGGTCTGCCCAGGATGTGTGTCAGAACTGACAGGACGTCCAATGATTTGGACAAAGAGCTGAGGGACAGGTGGGACTTGGACAGGGAAGAGGACGAGACCAGGGATGACATGCTGCCTGTGGGGGTCACACACACGCTGTCACTCAAGTGACCTAAATTGCAAAGAAGAAGAAGAAGAAGAAGAAAAACTCACCCCACGGACTGCTTGGCGAAGACCCTGACAGGCTTTCTCCTTTCAGGGACCTTGTGGGGGTCTGAAGCTGACTAGACTTCTTCTGCTGGCCCCCAAACAGCCAACGCCTTTGGTTACCCTGAAGAACTCCTCCGCATATTACACACAAGTCATTTGGACCTCGGGACGACATCCTGGCAGCCGTTCTAAATACACAAAAGATTCTCATGATTTGGTTCACTGGCTCGACTTAGGCTCAACCAAAACATAGAATATTCAGATGATTCAGTTGAATCCTTTCAGTCACTGACTCCAGTTATTGGACAAACCACAAAGACCATGGACACTTGGACAAATGATTTGGTTTGCTAGTGGACTCACTCAGTTTAAGTGAAATACACTAGAGGTACAGCTGTTAATCCATTAAATCAGCAACTAATCAATTAAAAAAAAAAAATTAACACAAAAAATTACGATTAATACGATACGAAATGGAAAAAAACGATTAAAACCGTGGGCAGTATTTTATTTTGAAATGGCTTGGTCAGAACCAACAAAAAGACAAAAAATGGTCACAATAACGCCTAGGGGGGTTAATCGTTTGGAGGCTTTGTCCATATCCTCAGAATTTCAACTTCTCAACAGTAAATATTGTCAAATATCTGGAGTCCTCTAAGAAAGTACAGCAGATCAATTATCCTCCTGTTTAGTCAAATATTATTCTAATCTAATTCATTACAAATTCACAATGTATGGATACTTGGCATCTGTAACTCTCAACGGCAGTGAATGAGTTAAAATAATCGTTAGTTGCAGCCATGAAATAAACGCAAACACACTGGTGCTTTGTTATGCAAAAATAATTGGTACAGACAGTACCAATGAGTAACTCAAAATACTTTACGAATAATTTTAAAAAGTAGCAAGTCTACACCAGTCGAAAGGCGGAAGTGACGAACGGCATTTCAAAATAAGAACGGAAGTAGCATCTTTACGTAGGGTTCCATTGATTGACGTTCATTATTGATCCTTTGATTGATATATAGCTAAAGACTGACGAAACGCCGGATTCCCCCTTCAGAGTCACGAGTTGTTAAGTCTCACCTGATGTTCAAAACCCCCTGCCCACGACGCGACACGTAGACTTTTGCACTCGCGGACACTCCGTGAAGTATCCGTCAAGTCAACTTTTCCCCCTTCACGCTGCGGAAGCTTGGTCGCCTAGACACTTTCACCCACACTGTCACTTGTACTGCTTTAAACATCTATTTTTCTGCCTTACAGTGCAGATATAATCCCAAATTGAAACCGACTCAGACAGTCACACAAACCTTTGACAGAAAACAGCTGTCGAGTGAAGGCTGTCCCACTTCTTCCTAGAGTACCTGAATGCACCGTGCGCGCGACAAACTAGAGCCACGTCGTTACCTTTACAAGACAAGTGTTCTTGTTCAACAAACCTAACTTTACCTTTAAAGCTGACGCACGCTCCGCTTGGTCGGGGAAAAGTCCGTCAGACGAAGAAGCGTCTCCACCCCGAGTGACTTATTAAACGAAGAGCAGCCATAAAACTAGCAGCCTCCTGGCGAAGAGAGAGAAAAAAAATCTCCACCACTGCTTTGAGTGAAGCGAAGCAGCTCAATTCGACTCACAGCGCCGCGGAGGAGGAGAGGTGGTGGGTGTCACCTTGTGATTACGTCACCAAACTTACCTGGCTGTGGGGCACTCGTGCCAGCAAAGAGGTTAAAATATTGAATCCTTAATTTATTCTTAATATTTTATTCCTTGAACATAATGTTAAACAGGGGTTTAAGCTGGTCATAAATCTAAGTCCCTCCCCCTCCCAAATAAATTCAAATAAAAGCGAAAAGGTCAAGGCACCGAATGTGACGTCACTGATCGACTTGGCGTTTACTGCGTTTTTTCCCAACTGGTTTTCATTATATCCGCTAGATGGCAGTAAGGGCGTGGTTATCTATCTATCTATCTATCTATCTATCTATCTATCTATCTATCTATCTATCTATCTATCTATCTATCTATCTATCTATCTATCTATCTATCTATCTATCTATCCTGTACTGTATGTATTTACAGTATTACAGAAAAATCCAGATGATATGGCAAATGAGTGACTGTATTTTTATCGTGAAAACTAAAGGTGTAACCATTGCCAACATAGAGATTGGTTGAAAAACAAATCACTTTTGAAGCTATAGGCTAAAGAAGATGGGAAACCATACATATACTGTTAGGAAATGGGCATTTATTATTATCATTTTAGTATTATCATTAAAAATCTAACAGTAAGAAAACGTCATTGTTTTTATCCTGTAAAAAAAGCACACAGAGTAAAATGGAACACGCTCACAACATTCTAAAATCTTCATTTTTCCAAATACGCATTTAGGAAGAAATCACTGTCGAATTTATTTATACAAGGAATTACAGCACTATTTTTTTTCTTAATACAAAAAAATGCATGCATTTTCCTCCCCTTTTTACTGCAGCATCATCAACGCATCCATTGATTGCTGGATGCTTATCCCCTATGGAAAGCCATTTCAGCGTGTATTCCACATCTTACTTATGCGCTGAACTGGCCTACACGTGAGGACAACGAGCATACTAGTACACGAACCTAAAGCTGCATACTAAAGATATTAAATCGATTCTCAAACAGCTTTCCATACTACCAGCTGTCTCCGTTCAAGTGAGCCACTTCTCGATGCAGTCGGTGAACACGGTGAAGTTGGAGTGCCAGTGCGTGTGTTTGACGCCGGGGCGGAGGCACGTTGATAGGTCGCCACGAGCGCTCAGCGTCTTCAGTCCGAAGGTGTCATTCCTGTAAAACTGTTCACGGGGACAAATTCACATGCAAAATGGCAAAAGGCACAAAACATTCAAACACAAATGAACAATGCTTTGAAAGTGCTTGCTTCAATCTGTTGCCACTCCCAGTTAAAGTTTACTGTCAAATTAAACCTAACACAAAGAGAATCATATGTTTTGTTTAACCAAACTACATAACATTGCCATATAAAATATTATTTTTTTCATGTCTATTAATATAGTCTCTAAATAGGTTCAGTACTCAAAAAGGGCAATCCATATGTTTACAAATCATTTGTTTGATGAAAAATGAAACGTTAATGCGATAAAGCTACACATTTCTTTGCATTATTGCATATTGTTGTACTCTGACTTATGACTTTCAGACTTATGTATATGCCACCCTTGTTTGGTAGAATTTTCTATACAGGCAGATGTGGAGGATGGGAACATGGAACAGTGAAATGAAACTCCAAAGTCACAAAGCACCGGTACCTCTTGGTTCCTCATATCCACAACATGCTCTTTGCTGTCATAGAATCCAAAATGGCTGAGGGGAAGAAAAAAAAAGGAAATGACCATTAACATTTTAACCTCTGAATTCCCCAACTAAGCATTGCTTTATTTTCGGAAATGGCACCTGTTGTCTAACATCCTCTTTATTGTCACCAAATGGTTTCGGTTAGAGACATCAGGAAAAACATTTAGACTGTGTATTGTTATTGTGCTTTTAAATGAGAGAAGCTTACTGCAGTCAATCATATCAATGTATCTTTGTCATCCCAGAGTCAACTATTGTTAAAAAGAAAAAAAGTATTAGAACAGTGAAGCCCATTCCTTTAATTTCGCCTAAAACCATTTGACATTAAAATGTGAAATTTCACTTCAACCTCATGGTGACCAGTTCTGTTCCTGTTATGTGTTTTTTAAATTATGCTGAAATACACATTTTTTCTCATATATTCTTCTATTGATGTCAAACACAAATGTTTCCAGTCTGCTTATCTCTGTAATTATTAGAGGATAATCCAAATGGAAGAGACAAGCGGCAAACCTGGACTGCCATGGAGTGATAACGCCGTCGTCCGGTCCGCCAATCAACACCAGCTTCTTGATGCGCAGGAAGTTCTCCCTCCAGTCTGAGATATAGGTTTATTATTATTATTATTATTATTATTATTATTATTATTATTATTATTATTATTATTATTATTATTATATTTACAATGGAATCACTCATTCCCATCTCCCTTATCAGTACATCAGGATTTTTAGCATATTTTTTTTGTCAACTATATAGAGTGAGCTTGGCATGAATATCGGTGAGCCATATGTGAAGGAGGTTTGTTTGTGTTGAATAATTAAACTGCTAAATACAGTCGGTTAAGTGCATTAGTGTATGTAGAGGACTATTAAGTGCACTAAAAAAAATATTTGATTAATGAGTAGGAAACGCTATTGTGTGTTTTGTATGCATTAGTACAACTTCAAGAAATGTGAATTGTGTAAAGTTGCACTTACATGTCTGGTTGATGTGGGGTGTGTCACCATTGAGCAATGGGAGAAAGTTGTTGTTCTTCAAGTAACTGGACCTGTGGTGAGGGTCTGTGGAAAATATGCACAATTATTATTCAAGTTGATGATTGTTATCCCAATGTCAGGGTTTCTACTAATGATCTCTGTGGGACGCCGTATATTCATCCGTCTTTTTTTCTGTAGTGCTCGTCTTTGCTATAGTGGTGGTTGAGCTGGAGTCTATCTCATCTGCTTTTCATTCATCTTAAATATTACAGAATAATCCGCATTGAAGGGTTTGAACTCCGATTCTAGATCTCAATAATCTGTTTACCATTCCAGTACTGGCAAATAGACACTTTTTGTCCCATTCTGTTGTAGCAAACCAGGAAGACCGTTTCTTTTGTGCTTTCCGGAAACACCCGATGTAGGTAGTCCGTTTCTGTGCAGGACAACAATACTGAGATGAGCTTGACATGATGCGGACATGCTGTGATGTGATCTGTGCTTAGCCATCTGACCTCCGTACTGGCCGGCCAGGGGTGAGGACAGTGCGATGAAGTTGTGGATGTTGTGGTTGGGCATGGTGGAGAGAAGGGCTCGACAAATTAGACCACCTGAGACACATGCACAAAAATAGATTGCAAAATAGTACAACTGCAAATATATTTAAAATATAACATTTAAAAAAACGATAAAATGACACAATGACTAATGTGTGTGAGTGTTTGTACTTTATACCTTGCGAAAAACACAGCAGGTGTACACCATCTGTAGCCTTCCTCATAATTGGCTCGATGGCCTGATGGAAATCTTGCACCTGCTTCCATAGCGGCTCGAGACTACACACGTGCGTGTACATATCCACCACCGTCACCTCTGTGTCAGGATGCGTCTGCAATGAGCTGTAATTCACTTTTCATTCTGCTTTTACGTGGTGTCCTAAAAGGTTCTCTCCTAAGTCCCCTTAATGTTATCTCCATTTGTCGCATTATAGTCAGTTTCAGTGGACGGCTTTTATTGGCCTGTGCTTTTCGGTCAAAACTTGCTGTAGTGGGACATTCTGTTTCTGTCAAGTGCATTCAGGGGACAGTATCAATTTAAAAAAATATATAAAATTGCCCATTTTTGGATATGAAGGGATTCCATCAGACAGCAACGATTTATTCACATATATTTGATGGTGTAACACAATGAAGACCATCGCAATTAAGCTGCAGCAATATTAATTGTTTAAAGGTGTATAATTATTACTAAGCAGGTGTATAATTAGCTAGTTTGGTTAGCTTGTGCGCCATTTAGAATTTTGTTTTAGCATTAAGCTTACGGACTTTTGTAAAACATGTTTTGGTAAAATTGGTTACAAATTTAGAAAGTTGAATTTTCTGTTTTATGTTTAATTTAAAAAAAACAACTTTACTTGTGAATGGCAATGACTAGCTTGATGAGCATAGATAGCTTTTTTTGAAGAAAAAAAACCCCAGATGCTTGTGGTAGAATACCATAAGTATCACTCCAATGTTTTGCTCTAAACTTAAGAATAAATAAATAAATAAGCAGCCATGTGATGTCTAGTATCTCAAACAACTCGAAGTCAAAGTACCATTATAATGTATTAATTTTCTTATGATATAATAATTACTCCTCTATTTCTGGTATACCATAAAAGCACACTGTCTGTAAAATGTGATGAATAAAATTAAATTTTACTTGCCTCCGTGGAGCGGGATTCAAACAGAAGCACAATTAATTGAATCAGGAATGTGATCAGACAGATCATTGATCACCTTATCAGGCACAAAAAGTTTGCATTTCCGTCTATCACCTCATTCATGCAAAAAATAATGTACTGTTATAATAATAATTTGGAAAATAATAATTTTAAAAAACACAGACACCAAAAATAAAAAACAGTGATTCTTTATTTTGGCTTGAACTTTGAGGTACTGCAAGCCAAATTTAGTCAATATAAAGCTTTACTTAACCAAGCTAATCAACAAAGAAAAATAATGACAGTAAACAATAAAATATGGTCTTAAGCTGCCGTTATAATTAGACCATTTATAAATGTTTTATAAAATGTAAGCTACATTTACTTTTACGCTGTAATTGTTTACACTTCAACAATTATTTAAGGGAATTTTTCATTTGACTTTAAAAAAATTAATAAAAAATTACACAATACAAGAACAATCCCATAACTCTCACCCACCGCCAGACAGATTTTCTTGCAATTTAACACATCTGAAAATCGGACCTTATTAATGAAGAGAACCAGCTTTTGGAACTGCTTGGGTCCATCAAAGATGCCATGCACGATGATGACCGGCCGGTAGCCGTTGACGCGAGCCCAGGTGAGCAGCAGCACCGGCAGAAGTAGAAGCATGAGAGCCGCAGTCGGAGTTCTCACCTTGGAAGTCATTGCCAAAAGTAGGCGGGGAGGTTCGTTGTGTGGTTCCTTTTCAATATTTGGACGGGCGTGTGGTGGGTGGGGTCACCACTGCCAGTCAATATTTTGGTGTCGACTTAAACCTACTGAAATTCTAAAAAGAATAAAACCAACCAAACAAACAAACACACAAATAATAAAAGCAAAATTGACATATACCAAAACTTATTTCTTATATTATTATTTTTAATTCAAACTATGTACAAGACATATATTTTGAAAATTAAACTTTATTTTAATAAGTAACATTTTATTATAATATCACGTACTTTTTTGATCAAACAGTATGATGGTGATTTTCGTTGTTCCGTCGATGGCCATGAGGGGGCAGTAACCCGTAGCCTCCGTCGTTGTCCTGCTTTTTTTCTTGAGCGATGCAGTGGGTGCAAAGCTTCCTACATGAGACATGCCAGTCAAGTTAGCTTCATTAAACATTTATTATTTATCGCGTTATTTAGTCAGTTTATCGCCACTTGCGGCTTAAAATGTATGTTCGTAGACCTGAAAACCTTTCAAACTTACACATTCAGTCACACAGTTTGTAGCAGCTGGCGTTTATGGACTTAGCTGGCGTCTAACAGTGAGCTAGCTGTTAGCCTCTGACTTGTGAACCTGGTATAAACAACTTTGACTTGACATTTTCAAAGCGGTAGGTGGAGTTTTATTACGATTATTCTGCCTCAAAATGTAGATATTTTTCTGTTACCTACTACCGACCAGGCGGTAAATCCCGAAGTTGTGAGCTTGGTGGCTGTCAAGATAATTTGTAAACAATTATATGCAGTGGTTATTTTGCCGTGACCGGCAACTCTCCACCTTGTGTCATTTTGCCCTGAATCGCGCAAGTAGAAATTCTACGCCTTTGAATGTGCTGATGCAGTAGTGGGTATTGCACTCGCCGCGCAGGTGCTAGGTCACGAGTTCAAATACCGCTCTGTACATTTGTATTTTGTTAATTATTATTATTTTATAATGTTTACAATTTCTTGCAGCCAGTCGGGAGTTGTAAACGAGCCATTTGAAAAAAAACTATCTATACAAAATGCAGAAACAAACACAGATATAGTATTTTTTCAATGAATTACTTTTTGGGCTGCTAATAATTTCTTAACTCAGATGGTGTGTTTGCTTGTGTTTTTACTGAGCAGATACCATGGCCAACCTTGAGCAGTGGGTCAACGACCGGCTGCATGACATCTTAGGCCTGAGCGACCGCTACGTTGCTCAGTTCATGATCGGCATTGCCCGCAAGGCGACCAGCTCCCAGGACTTTGTGAGCCGCCTCCAAGAGACAGGCACCATCGACATCGACCAAAGTGTCACTGCCTTTGCGCACGAACTGTTTGACAAAGTGTGTAGACATCTTCAAAACCTGAAATATATACAGTGAATTCTAGGGGAGGCTGTGTGGTGACTTACAAAGAAGAGACTCCACCTTTAATTGAAATCCTACAAATGCAATCTTAATCAGAATACCATGTTTAGACAAATGGGGCGCATAATTTCCATTTCCATTCATTTCAACGAGGAAAGATGATATGAGATAAGAGTGTTTTGAGTTAAGGGTGTGTTCACAGAACAAATGAAAACCTTTAAGTCAACGCCACTGTTTGTTAATATAGGAAATTCTCAACGTTTTTATTGGGGTACCACTTACTCCCAGCAGGGCTCGGCCCCTTCTCTAAAAACCCCAAAAAACAAATTGCCAACTAAATATGTTGGGGTGCGTACAATGAATCGTAATATAGTGAGGGAACACTGTAGTTTTAGTTATGTTTTACTGTACACTTTTCCCTAATATGCTACCTTTAATACCTTTGGTGTGTTGCAGATTCCTCATAAGCAGGTTGTGGAAAAAGCCTCCCGGGTGATGGAGCGTCAGGCCATCGAGATGGAAAGGAAAAATCGCACATACACTTTGCTGGACGACAGCGACAGTGCAGAGGACTCTGTTGTCGAGAAGCAGAGCGGGAATAAGAAGAGCAAAGAGAAAGACCGAGGAGGGAGCAAGCAGAAGAACATCCGGCGGAAGAAGGAGAGCGAGTCGTCCAGTGAAGAAGAAGTGCCTGTTAGGTAATCTGCAAAATGTGTTTGCAGGACTTGTGATGCATTATGGGTTGCTGGGTAGTCGGAACATTTTAGTGTTTGTTTCCTTTTTTATAAATACTTAGAGTCAGTCTCTATTATTTTATACGGCACAGTGAACCCTGTATTAGCAAATACCAAAAATCACCCACTAAAGCTTTATAATTCTATAATCTAAAGATGCTACAGTATGGCAGCAAAGTATTACTTTTGTCTAGATGAAGCTTCTCAACTCACTTCACCGTAGTCCATTGCATCAAGATGCCGCAAGATGACGGCTTAAGCACTATTTCTGTCTGGATGGAGCTCCTCAACTCACTTCAACATAGTTCTCTGGCACCAAGATGCTGTATAAGATTGACTCCATATTGCCAATATCCGGTGGCCAAATCCATTAACATTCCAAAATGAAATAAATTATTACACAATGAAAAATGACTTAAATTGGAATTTAATACATAAATATGTTATTCAATTTGTTCAGTTAATTCATGTTAAGAAAAACACAATTTTGCTTTTTATTTAATATTTTCAAAATTGTTAATTAAATATTGAAATAATTAATTTAAATGCCAATTAATTTTATACAAGACATGAAATGAAAGTCCTTATTTCAGAATGTCATTAGTCAATGGCTCATTTAGATTATTAGTCAATGGTGTTTTTATAACATTTTCACAACTTTTCTTTTTCATATAAATTGGCCTTTTAAAGCTCTTAAAACTTAGATTTAGCTTATACCTCTTGTTTATATATCGAAATACATTAGTGATTACTTGTTACCTAATTATTTTGCCTGGAATCATGTTAGTGAGCAATTGGCAACATTAAATGCAAGGCCTTGTATAATGTTGCTCCAAATATGCATTTCTTGCTTCATCAGGGCTAGGTCAAATCGGGGTGATAATTCAACCGTCAAAAAAGAAGATGAAGAAGAAGAGGAGTGGGAGAAAGAGGAGCGGGAGCGTCTACATGACATTGAGGAGCGTGACGCCTTTGCTGAACGCGTCAAGCTGAGAGACAAAGACAAGACGAGAAATATTGCGGAGAGGACGGACAAAAAGGTGACAGGAGAAGAGGCTTAAGAAAAATAAATCTACTGCATTATGATCATATGTTTTGTTTTTGTTTTTAAGGCTTACGAGGAGGCTCAGAAGAGGCTGAAGTTGGCCGAAGATGGTCAGAAAAACTTGGTGGGTGAAAGCATCATTACAGGAGTGGGTGGTGGTGTCACGTGCTGTGCAAAAATCTCTGACCTGCCCCCGTTTTCCGCCTCCTTGCCAGTTGCCTGAGCTGAGGAAGCAGTCCCGCCGAGATTACCTGAAGAAGCGCGAGGAGGAAAAGCTGGAGGACCTGGAGGCGGAAATCATAGACGAGGAGTACCTGTTCGCTTCAGACGACCTGACGGAGCATGAAAAGAAGGATCTGGTGTACAAGCGCACGCTGCGAGACCTGGCCAAGGACTACAAGAAGGCCGGCGCCAAGGAGCTGGAGGAGAGGAAGAACAGATATTACATGCCGGAGGAGATCAGGATAAAGGTAAGCTCCTCAATGTAGGTTCCCAAGTAAACCATTCTTTCTTTTAACATCATCATCCTTGGTTTCCGTCCATCTAGGAGGTGCCTCAGAAGGAGTTGGAGCTGGAGGAGGAGACGCCCATGGAGCTGGGCGGCGAGCAGGGCCGCTGGGAGGAGGAGCGTCTCAAGACAGCCTCGCTCAGCTTCGGTGCCAAGAAGGAGCGCGAGCAGGGCATGAGGCGCCAACAGGAGAAGTACCAGCTCATCCTGGAGGAGGACGAGATGATCGATTTTGTCAGCAGCGCAATCACTATGAAGGGGACTCTGACTGAGAAAGTGAGAAGATGGTTACTCCTTTTCCGTTTTTGGTTTTTGAAGGGATTTGAATGGCATGCAATGAATTCCCCCAGGAGAACGAGAGTCTAGCCTTGTCCCAGGCTGAGCTGAAGAAGCAGTCCATGCAGGAGGTCCGCCGCAGCCTCCCCATTTTCCCGTACCGAGAGGACCTGCTGGCAGCCATCCACGAGCACCAGGTGCTGGTCATCGAGGGTGAGACGGGCTCGGGCAAGACCACCCAAATACCGCAGTACCTCCTGGAAGATGTAAGTGTTTTGTTAGATATACATATTTACAGTGGTACCTTGACTTTGGTTTTTGACTAAACAAACCCGTCGTGTCCTTTCTCAGGGTTTCACCAAAGGCGGGATGAAGATTGGATGCACGCAGCCTCGCAGAGTGGCTGCCATGTCGGTGGCTGCCCGGGTGTCGCAGGAAATGAGTGTCAAGCTTGGTAACGAGGTAAATAAAGGGAGGGGAAAAAAACACTTACATTTTGGTATTGTTTTCCTCATTTTTGTTGTTGATGACATTTTCGTGGTGCAGGTGGGCTACAGTATCCGCTTTGAGGACTGCACGTCCGAGAGGACAGTGATCAAGTACATGACAGACGGTATGCTGCTACGAGAGTTTCTCACGGAACCCGACCTCGCCAGTTACAGGTAATGTTCCCACTCACATGTCGTGTGTCATTAATCAGAAGTTTATAATCGGCATTTACATGATCAAGAGTCCTGTAACACTTAGCCTGTTTTTGTTGTTGTTGTTGTTTTATCCTTAGAAGTGGTTTGATAAAATCCGTGTGAGTGTTTTAATTGATTTTTCTCATAAAATATTCAGTTAACTGATTTATTCCAAATGAAATAAAACATCAGGAAAATAAACACATTTATTGAATTTTTATTTTCTTAAATAAGTAGTTAAATATTATAAGTGCTTTTGATTGTTAATATTACGATAAAAAATATATATTACTGGTAGTAGTAAAATAAAAAAATTCACATATTTTACACACTTTTTTGGGGCCCCAAAATGTTCGTAAGTAATATAAAAAATCTGCAATATGTTGGCGGCGCAAATGTTGAAAATTATATCATGGGGGTTTAACTCTATTTTCTATACTAGGAATATTTCATAAGCAGCTAACAGCAACCCTTCCTCTCCCACTGTCTTTATCATTTTAGTGTGATCATCATCGACGAGGCTCACGAGCGGACCCTCCACACTGACATCTTGTTTGGCCTGATCAAAGACATCGGCAGGTTCCGCCCTAACCTGAAGGTGCTGGTGGCTAGCGCCACCCTGGACACGGCGCGCTTCTCTACCTTCTTTGATGACGCGCCCGTCTTCAGGATCCCTGGTAGGAGATTCCCTGTGGACATCTTCTACACTAAAGTGAGTACACATTCCATAGTTAAGAGGAATGTTATAAGTTTGCTGTTTTATTAGTATTCCCAGGCCTTTCTGAATTTTTATCAATTTCTTTACATTACTGCCATTTTTAAGCGACTGCTGTACTGTAGCGTCTGATCCTTGGGGTATTTTGTCAATAGTGTGTAATTATGAATTGATACTAGGATACTGTTTTAAATTTTGGGGACATTTTTATAATAATTAAATTTGAATTTGAATGACCATTTAGGCTCCGGAGGCCGACTACATGGAAGCATGTGTGGTTTCAGTGCTGCAGATCCACGTCACACAACCTCCTGGAGACATTCTGGTCTTCCTCACCGGACAGGTACACAGTGAGAACTAGGCTTAAAAACAAGCAAACAAAAAAAAAATGAAATAAGGAATATGTTTAAGCATATTTACAATGTGCTGCATCAATTTCCTCATGTAAAATGGGTGCATTGGCAATTATGATTGATGCAGAGAAATGGGAAAAATCTTGTCAGACAACATACATACATATTTGGAATTGATTTGACATTTAGACTGGGTTCAATTTTAGTTTTCCGTCCATCCATGTACCAATTGTGTGTCTCATGATTAAATAAAAAGTATGTCCGTTCTCCCTTCGTGTAGGAGGATATTGAAACGTGTTGCGAGCAACTCCAAGACAGATGTCGGCGACTCGGCTCCAAGATCGCTGAGCTGCTCGTCCTGCCCATCTATGCCAATCTGCCCTCTGACATGCAGGCCAAGATCTTCAGCCCTACGCCGCCCGGCGCACGCAAGGTAGGATCATGCAAGAGAAAACAGAAAAATGTGTGTTGAACTCTCATTTTGTGTGTGACTTTTGTACTTGTCCATCCATCCATTTTTTATACCGCTTATCCACATTAGTGTCATGGATGAGCTGGAGTCTATCCCAGCTGATTTTGGGTGAGAGATGGGGTACACCCCAGAATCGTCGCCAGCCAATCGCAGGGAACATATAGACAAACATTTCACACTGAAATGTACACCTAGACAACTAAGCTACTGAGAACCAAGGTTATTTTAGTTAACTAAAACTAACGAAAAAACTACAACTAAAATTAAAAAAACAATTTTGTTAAGGAAATAAAATAAAATAAAAAACGGAAAAACTAACTGAAACCACATTTTATGTTTACAAAACTAAATAAAAACAACTATAATTATAGCAAAAATGTCCTACGTTTTAGTCTTTGGTAATTAATTTACTGCATGAGCCTGTGGGGATGATTTTAAATGTGATTTTAAGTATATTTATTTTGATATTGACCAGAATAAGGACGATTGAAAGTGTGTCACACAGAAGTGATGTCATCTAGCAGCAGCCAGAAGAAAGGCACCTTCAGATGACGTCGCTCTCATGGTGTTTTTTAAATATTGCGCACAAGTCATACACATGTTTTTTTAAAACTAAAACTAATACTCAAACTAACTAAAACTAAACTAAAAGTAAGCATTTATTAAATAACTAAAACTAATAAAAACTAACAGAACCACCCTGAAAACTAATTAAAACTAACTAAATTTAAAAATCCAAACGAAATAAAAACTAACTCAAATTAAAAATTTAAAACTGTAATAACCCTGCTGAGAACTTTACTACAATGGGATAGCTCTAGAATAAGCAGCACTCATTTTTTCAACCTGAATTTTAATATCTGTTCCATCAGATTTAAATCTGTGTTGCCATGGTAACCTAATCTGCCCAGGGTCTTGACCATCAGTCATGCTTGCCCATGTAACTTCAACTATATTAGCAATGGCAATGTTTCTTTCAGCATTCACGTTTCAAATTTGTTCTTACAGTGTGCTGGCCCTCGATGACGTCTACATTTTTACGTCGTGATGCTGAGCATTCCCTGCATCCTTTTCAGGTGGTGGTGGCGACCAACATTGCGGAAACCTCACTGACCATTGACGGCATCATCTATGTCATCGACCCAGGTTTCTGCAAGCAGAAGAATTACATCGCCCGTACCGGCATGGAGTCGCTCATCGTCATGCCCTGCTCTCGGGTGACCACACTACACTTATTTACGTGACTTTTTGGGTGGTGGGAGCTGGAATAGATGAATCACAATTCAGTTTATGCAGGATTTTATTTTTATTTTTATCTGTCTATTAGCTGACTTCCCTATGTGTGTGTGATTTCCAGGCGTCGGCCAATCAGAGAGCGGGCCGCGCCGGCAGAGTGGCCGCCGGCAAATGCTTCAGGCTCTACACGGCGTGGGCCTTCAAACACGAAATGGAGGAGATGACCGTGCCTGAGATTCAGAGGACCAACCTGGGAAATGTAGTGCTGCTGCTCAAGAGCTTAGGTGGGTGTGAACAGGGTAGTGTGACACCGCAACACACTCAGTGATGCAGCACTGCAAACTACAACCACAAAAATTAAAACATTGATAAATGAATGCACAATCAGCTTGATTGTTTTTATAAAGGCAGACATTTGGATACAGCTGTTAGATTGCAATGTTTTTTATCGTGTTGTAGCGAACAGTAAACATGCACGAATGCTTATCTTGCATGCAGTGATGACAACTCGCATTCCTGCACTAAATCTGAACATTCACCAGAAAGATCGCCCCAATTATGAAATGTGGAATGTTCTATTCTTATCTTGGAACATTTTTGTAACTCTGTTAGGACAGACATTGCTTTATGCTGATCTATATCTGTTGCTACGTCTGCCCATTTCTAGGTATCAATGACCTCCTCCACTTTGACTTCATGGACCCGCCGCCGCATGAGACGCTTCTGATGGCTCTGGAGCAGCTTTATGCCCTCGGAGCACTCAATCACCTGGGAGAGCTCACCACGGTACTCCATGAGTGGATACAGTACACATACAATTTCCTATTAAGGCCTTCCATTATCCTTCACAATGACACGTCATCCCTTTAAATAGCATATCAAAAATATTAGCACAAAAATATCCAAAAACATATATTTGAATACAGAAAAATTGCTGAAGCTAACTTGTTGCTTACTCTCCTCTTTGTGGACTTTAGCTGGGTCGCAGGATGGCTGAGTTGCCCGTGGACCCCATGCTGAGCAAGATGATCCTCGCGTCTGAGCAGTGAGTCTCCTCCCACCCAAACCTTTTCAAATGTTTTGACATGTCCTCTTCACGGTGCCTTGCCTGCACCCTTCCAGGTACAAGTGTTCTGAGGAGGTTCTTTCGATCGCTGCCATGCTATCAGTTAACAACTCGATCTTCTACCGACCCAAGGACAAGGCGGTGCATGCTGACAACGCCAGGATGAACTTTGTGGTGCCCGGCGGAGATCACCTGGTGCTGCTTAATGTCTACACGCAGGTGTGGACACATTTTTGATGGTGACATAAACCTTTCATGATAGGTTTAGTTAGGGAAGAGACAGTTGCAAGAAAAAGTATGTGAACCCTTTTGAAGAATGAATAGGTCACAAAATGTGATCTCATCTATTCAGAGCTGACCTGATTAACAACAATAACAATAGTCACACTTTTATTAATGCTGTAGGTTCTGCACTGGACACTTGTGTCCTCCTTGCTTCCTGTTTTCAGCCAGTCTAGCTGTTATTAACAAATGTAATGAAACTTCCCACTGGTGGGTGGGGATTTTTGTCTAATTATTGTCGTTTCCAACTTTACCTCTTCAAATTTATCAATCAGATTTATCAATCAGACTGGACCATCTGGCTTTATCGTGGCCAATTGTATGCAATTGAAAGCCATGAAAATTATATATTTAATTTAATTCCTATTCACTAGCTTGAATTATACATTTAGTGTAAAATGGGTATTTCAACACTTGGAAATGTTATTTTTGTGTGTGTTGTTTTGATAGATCAGTTACCTTTTTCTTTTTTACAAGGAAACTTTTTCATGTAATATTCTTAGTTTTGGAAAGAGGCCTTGAATGGCTTACTGCAAGCCAGTGGAACAAGTTAATGACACAACGTTCATTTGAAGATTTGTTTACCCTCAGCTAACCAAGGAGAAGGTTTACATTTTTTAAGAGGTGAAAGCTTCCTTTGCTAACTGTAGAAAGTCTGTATTCCAGTAAAAAAAAAAAAAAAAGCTGATACTGAGAACATGTAAAGATATCATTTTTTTTAAGGTTGTTTTATGCATTGAGCAAAGGGTGAAAGGTTGAGAAAAAAATGAATGGATAATTTATGCTAATTATTAGCTACAAGAGCTGTTGTTGGGCTTAAAAAAAGATTGATTCTGCAAATGAAAGAAAAGAAAAAGAAAATCAGGTTTCGTCCAAACATTGTGCATACTGAACTAAACTCTCAACTCTCATTCTTTATTTTTAGAGAGACAACTAAAACAAAGTGCTGTACATGCATAAGCGATATAAAAAAATAAAACACACATTTTTAAAAAATATATTTTCAAATAAAAATATACTTCCGTAGCTGTGTCTTTAGACCAAATTGTCAGTCCTGTGGGCCGCCTACTGAACAAGCTGAAAGGGTAGGAAACTCAAACAAGGCCTGAGGGTTAAGCACACTGTTTGTCAATTGATGTGACTTAGACGGAGATCACATCACATTTCATGACCCACTTGTGCAAAAATCCTACTAGTTTTAAAGGTTTCGTAAGCTTTTTTTTTTTTGCCAATGTATATATAGAAATATTAATATACCATATATAAATGTTGGACAATATCAATGGCAATCCGTTTTTTGTGTTGTGTGCCTTTAGTGGGTAGAGAGCGGCTACTCAACGCAGTGGTGCTACGAGAGCTTCATCCAGTTCCGCTCTATGAGGCGAGCGCGTGATGTCCGTGACCAGCTGGAGGGCCTGATGGAGCGCATTGAAGTGGAGATGGTCAGCTCGCAGGGTGACTCGTTGCCCATCCGCAAGGTCGGTGCAATACAGAGAAAATGCATTAAAAGGATTTTCAAAAGAGGTTTTACACCCCCACACTCTAAAAACACACACATTTATCAAAACACCTTTTAAAAGTATTTCTGTGAGCTTGAAGAAATGATACTTTGCAGCAATATAAAGTAGTCAGTGTACAATTTTTTTATGTTTAACTAATTTGCTCCCAAAAACATAGAAATATGTGCCATTTTGAATGTTTGAAGTGTCCGAAAGACGTATTTATATGTTGTTGTTTTTTTAAATGATACTTTGATGCAGCCTCTCAACTGCAAATCATTTTTTTTGTTATTACACAAACGACCAGCAGGTAGCAGCAGAGCATAGGAAATGAACCAGGACCATGTTGGAAAAAACATCAATTACGCAGAATTGTAAATAGATTTGTGAATAATGATGAAACGTATATTCTAATGATAATTGCTGCAAAACGGAAACAGATAGGAATATACTTTTTTCCTGATGAAAGAAGAGACTTTAATCTTTCTTTTGATAGGTTTCATGTTTTTAGAGCAATAGAACACAATTTTCTGTGGGCTTTGCAAAATCGGTCAAAATCCAGTAAAACAGCCGCGAGGGAAGGGGGTTGCTTCAGTGAAAATGGCTGGGAGTGAATGAGTGAAATGTCCTGGACCCTGAAAATAACACACGGCCATTAACGTTAAACCACTTGCAGTACACACCTAAGTGAAAATTGTCCAAATTGGTCTGAATTGGCTATTTGCTTTGCCTGAGGCAATGTGATTAATTAGCGTTGCTAGAGGTGAATAGGGAACAGGTGTGTTAGATTAGGTGTATTTGCTCGCCTACCCTCATACTTACCACTGGAAGTTCAGTGCTGGTGTAAGACTTACTCAGATTATAATTTTTTGCCTAAGTATCAGTGGCAGGTACCTTGTAAAAATAAAAGATCTTAAAATAATATAACTGATATCGATACTCGCCCGTCCCTAATTGAAATGTTTTTTGACATTGACATGAAATTCACATTTTGAACGAATGTTTTTTTTCCAGGCGGTGACGGCGGGCTACTTCTACCACACGGCGAGGCTGAGCAAAGGAGGCTACAGGACGGTGAAGCATCAGCAGACGGTCTACATCCACCCCAGCAGTTCGCTGTTTGAGGAGCAGCCCCGATGGCTCATCTACCACGAGCTGGTCATGACCACCAAGGAGTTCATGAGACAGGTCTGTGCCGTCCTTCAACGTAGGGACATCCACTTACTGATGCAACCGGCAGATGGCACAACTCATTTGACGCTTAGACAGGTTGCTTTAGAAGTACTGCTCGCCCTTTAAAGATGCCTGAGGCAGTAATGGAAATCAAGTCCGTTTATTATTGAAAAATATTCGACAAAATAAAAAGCACCAAAATACAGTACCATTCTAAAATATTTGAAAAATTACAAACAATATTACAACATTATTTTAAAATGATATCACATGTAAAAGGTTTTAAATTTTAAACAATTCCTAAAATATTCAATGAAATAAAACACAAATATGAGCGGGAAAAACACATGACAAATATGAAAATACTTGAAATATTACAAGAGAAATAAAAAACAAATTTTAAATAATGAAGGAAAAATACATTTTACCCAAAAATCCTCAAATTTGTCAACAAGGAACCTATTAAAAATAAACCATTATGAAAAGATAAATGTGTAATAAATGGAAAATCATAAGATTAAAGTACTACATTTGTGAAAAAATATCAAAATATTAGCTGAGTTGAATAAATAGTCTATTGTAAAAAAAAATAATAATTAATCACAGAATATTGGAGAAAAACATTAACAATATTGAAAAGAAAATGTACAAAATTATCTATTTTAATAGACAAAGAAAATGTTAGAGAAAACAGTATTTAACATAGCCAAAGGAGAGAATTAGATTTTTTTTTTAACAAAAATTTTAGAAAATCATATACAATATTTGACAAAATTATTGGATGGAAAAAATGGTAGTTTTGAAATACTAGAAGGAAAAAAAATACAGCATTACAAAAAATATAAACATTTCCAGACACGTAGCTAAAATTCAGAAAATATTAGCAAATAATACTTGACAAAAAAATATAAAAATATTGGAAGAATTCTTTTTTTTTATTACAAGAAATGAGTAAAAAATACAAAACATTTGACAAAAAATATCAACATGCTGTAGTCTCACTAGAATTTCTGACATCTCACACAAGTAAGCTTGGAACTCCCAACCAAATTCAAACTCCAAATTTCACGTCACTCCGACCTGTTAAAGCACGTCTCATTAGAACAAAGAAGAACAGTTCTTCTTTAATGACTCCATGGTGAAAATATTTGCTTGTCACGCTGACTAGGCACAAAAGGAAGAAATGTGGCTGACAATTATGGAGCTAATGGTTGCTGCCTTTGCCTCCAGGTGGTGGAGATCGAGAGTGGTTGGCTTCTGGAAGTGGCTCCTCACTACTACAAGAGCAAAGAAGTGGAGGACAGCAGCACCAAGAAGATGCCCCGCAACCAGGGCAAGGCCAAAGAAGAGCTGGGCTGAAAGCCAGGACCCAAGTACGCTGGCACACTGGCACACTGGTAGCCTCAATTGCAGGCATTACAGACATAATTAAAAAAAAAAAAAAAAAAAAAAAACATGCTTATGATGAGTGTACATGCCCAGGCAGGCTGATCACAATCATATGAGGAGGAGATTCCGCAGAAAAGTGGGTGAAAAGCTCCCAACCGGTTTAATGATAAACCCGATTGCCCGCGGAGAAAACGTGCGACTCAGTGAGCTCATCAGTGACGCTTGGCCACACATACTTGAATTGTTACAATAATGTCCTGATTGCTGAGAAGCAATAAATTGTTTTTTTTACTGCTGTTTGTATATCCTCTATACTTCCTAGTTTCCCTCTTCAAGAAAAAAAAATAATCAACAGTTCTTAAGATATTACTTTTCTTGGCCAGATTTCGAAATACTGGGATTATACAGTGATACCCTGTTTATCACTGGGGAGAAGTTTCTGACCCAATTACTAAAGGTGAAAATGCACAATTATAGAGAGACAATGTAGAGAATGTTTTTTTATATTCCTGTATCGTTTTTACCTTCCTACACACTTTAAACATATTCACACTTATTAAAATACTTTTTTAAAAGTGATAATTCTCTATTGGTGGATCGGGACATGAAAGTGGGTCGCGGACATGCAGTTTTTTTTTTTTTTTTTCAGTTGAGATGCCTACCAGGTTCCCACATAGAACATACATTCCGTAAGTGTCAGGAAATGTTACTTGCACTCTACACACTAACGATTCTGTAAACAAATACATTACAACTAAGCCCTTGGCTAGCAGATATCATTAGCTAGCAATATGCTTTTGGAGATATGTCAAATTAGTTTGAAACTGCATTTAAAATTGTAACATACTGCACAGGTATTTTCACTAGCTATTTTGAAACATTTTTTTTTATTGTTCTTAACTTCTATAAAAAAATGAAATAATAAATCATTATAAAAATTTTCAACCAAGGCATATCATTTGTTAGCTTAATCTGACATATAATGTAAAATGCCATAGATGTGTAAACAAATAATTTTTCTTTACATTTGAATAAGTGGCACTCACTTTTTTGGCGTGTGTGTGTGTGTGTGTGTGTGTGTGTGGGGGGGGGGGGGGGGTGCATGTTGTGTATGGTGGTGTTTCTGGGCGGTTCGGTGATGAAGTGCTGCCTCCGTGAGGGGAAAATACAAGCCATGCTTTTTTTCATTAAGGTCTTCCTGTGGGCTTGCTTGCTTTTTTTCTTCACACCATAGACTACTCATAGCCGCTACCATCATCCCACCCTACTAGCTTTTCTCCGGGTCGTTATGGCAACAGAAGGCAAGCAGCTGCCACATTAACATAAACGGAAGAAACACATAATTAGCCTTTCTGGTGATTATGATGTGTTTTATTTGAATATTTTATGTTTTTGCAAAGCAAGCCACGAGACTCAAAATCCGAGTTGTGAAGTATCATTTCCCTCCCCGCTTCAATTGATTTGAACTGCATAACTGTGTGGTTTAGATGTTTATCCACAGTATTCCTAGCACATCGAGCAGTGGCGAGCGTCTGTAAACCGCCAAACCGCAAGAAGACTCGGCGGGCTGGTGCAACGCGCAGGTATGACGGGTATGAAGTGTCGGCCGAGTGTTGCTGATTCTTCCTTGATTTGTATCACGCATGACGCCACGGGTGCAAATATGCGGCCTACTGACATCCATCACGCCTGTCAGCCAATGGGGAGGTCAAGGACCTGCTGGAGCTACAAGGATGTTCACTTCTATGCTTTTCCCTGACTCTTCCAGTCTCTGGAATAACCTGCCGGTAATGATGATGACGTCCCTTAAAAGCTACAATTTTTTTTTAACGTGAGGTTAATGGCCACCCCTTACTTGGAAAGCCTGTACTGGGGGAATTCCAGTTGCAATGCAGCAGACACGTCCAAGTCAAAATTTTGCAGTACTAAATTTAATAATAATGCATATAGTTGTGGGGACTGGGGTCAAGTTGTATTTTACAATTTTAAAAATGTGCAGGGTTTCACAAGTTACTTCATGTTAAAGATTAGGTAGCTCTTAATATGAAAAGAAAAAATGTTTGTCACCAATGTCTTACAAATGCAATTATGCCATCTAGTGGCATAAAATGACCAACACAAATCAATATCACACTCGTTTTTTGACATTACATTAATGTTACATAATGTTATAATGACAAATGTTATAGCATAAAAGTGGCCATTGCGAGACTTCAAACAACGTGTTCTCAGGGAAACGGTCACTGAGCTGTGACAGAGACTGGAAGAGTCACAGAAAGGCATACAAGTGGACTTCTTAAAGTGAAATTGTGAGTAGCGCACATCTTTCAAAATGTTAGGCCAGGCCTGACTGACATATTCCACACGCAGAAACGTACACGCGGCGGAGCAGGTCCGACTGGTCTGACCAGAGGCGGCTGCCAGGCGGGCAGGAGGTGGGGGCGTGCCCCTCCCGTGAAGGCGGTGCTGTGTCACAGTGAGAAAACAAGACATAACAGCAAGACTTGGAATGAAAGAGGAAGGCCAGCACAGCCCGGTTTTACAACTTCAGGTGCACCCATGGAACTGCTGCTGATGTGAGACTTCCTCGACAGGTGTGTTTTGATGTTTTGTATTTATATATATATATATATATATTTATTTATTTGCAGTGGTAGGAAGTACGTACAAATCCGATTTTTCAGGTATCTTTATTTTGCGTATTTATTTTTTTTATAAATTTATTTACGCATGTGTGTACCGGCTTCTGACATTGATATTCTCCTTTTAATTTGAAAAATAAATAAGGAATGAATAATAATAATAACAATAAATAAATAAAATGACGGCATGTCTTTTCAGTTAGCATGAGCTAATTTAGCATTTTTGTCACCTCACCTCACAAGGTTATCAAAGCTTTGGAAACATGCTTTAATAGCTTGTGCAATGTTTTTTTTTTTTTTCAATTTCCTTCTTAGTTCAATCACTTTTATGAGGTCGTAACAAAGGGAAACTCTTGTGTACAGACTGCAGAAATGTTATGATGTCGTTTTTGTTTATCAAAACAGATATTGTATATAATTGATGATAAAAATTCATTTTTACTTTTGCACATTTAGGTCTGTTCCTTTTCTTTTCTTAAGTAAATAAGTTGAATCAATACTTCTACTTTTATCTGTCCATTTTTATGCAAGTCATTGTACTTCTACTTAAGTACACAGTGTGAATATTGTTACCACTCCTGTTTTTGTTTTATGCTTTCTTTGCTCCACTGAGCACTTCTGCCCTTCTGATTTATTTTAACGACAAAAAGTTTTACAGCTTTTGGGCTTGTGAATACATTTTGGACGGACATCTTGTACACAGAGGTCAGAATGAGCACACTAACTGGAAAAAACAGTAAACTTGTTGACTTCCAAAATGTTATCTTTTCCTTTATAGGAAGTGAATTAATTTGGGTCGTATGATAAAACCAAATGACCTACATGTCACAATTCGCGAGTGGGAGTGGCTCAAATCCATGAGGTATGCTCGTTTAATGAGAGACAAAACACTAATGCACAAAATGTTAGGGAATTAATCAAAGAAAAATACAAATCAATGCCAAATATTAGACAAAAATGTACAAATATTTGACGAAAAATACACAATGTGCAAAAATATACAATTGTTAGAAAACCATACAAAAATATACAGGAAAATACACAAATATGAGAAAAACAAAATAATGTAAAACAAAAATACACAAATCTTATCAAAACAAAACGTTAAACAAAATCATACAAAACGGTAGCTGAAAGATGCACAAAGATCAGACAAAAATATTCGGCAAAGTTATTATTAAAGATTCAAAAAATATTCGATATATTCGAATGTACAATTATCAGACGCAAAAAAATGCTGAACAAAAGTTTAGGATGAGGAAAGATAAACAGATGAAAAAAGTACAAATATATAGACGCCTCCTGCCATGTTGCGTAACATGCATCACACTTATTCCACAGTTCCTTCTTGTTCTAAATACTGTACTAGTGATAATAAAAAAAAATAAGTAAAATTATCCTTCCACAAGGTTATCACAATTTGTCTTGAACCGTTTTGTTCATGGGAAAACTCAAATCAGGTCACTTGTATCTATCAATCTCTGAACATCACTTTCTGGGTTGTTGGCCCAGTAAAAATGAAGTTAGCCCACTCTTGTTCTCGGTGACTGAATTAAAATGCCTTCTTTGCCGTCACTGGTGCCCAACAACAAGTTTTGTTTGAATGTAAGGCGTTTAAATATACAGAATGTGGTTTGGTTGAACTCATGTTAAAGTTGAAAACGTTGAGTGGATGTAGAGCAAATTCAGGTTTAGGATGTAATCTGAAGCACTTCCACCGCAGGCATGCACGCTGACGTCTGTGTAGTAAAGCCCGAAAAACAAATAGAACCTACAAGCTAACTGAAGAATCAACATCAATGCTGAAACAATGTCGGGTGTCATTCGGCTGCTGCTCGTTTCCTGCTTTGCCAGTTGTTGGCAATCGACGGGTTACGTTGTTGTCTAAAAAATGCTTGACTGGAAAACGGCAAAGTGGGGACACATCTAATACGAAAATATTTGATAGAAAGTACACAAATATTAGACAACAAATACAAAAAAAATTCGAAAAATATTTGGTAAAAAAAATACTAAATAGTCGACAAAATTAAAGTAATGCAAAAATGATTGTATACGCAATATATGCATTTGGTTTAAACAAACAAACAAAAAAATCTACGATTATACAAACTTTTTTTTTTTTAATCCAAAATTATTAGACAGTGTTTGTGGAAGTGAAACAAAAATATTAGGAGATAAAACAAAAGTAAAATCCCGAACCAAAACTATAAAATAGTTAAAATAAAATAAAATAAAAATATAAAATGCACAAATGTCACAACTGAAAGTTTTTTGAAAAAAAAAATTGAATATTAGACAGTATTTTAGAATAGAATGCAACAATTCTAGGCCCCAAAAAATATTAAAATAAAAACTACCATACGAAACACTTACTATTAAAAAAAATGACAAAAATATTCGACATAAATGTTAGAAAATATTAAAATAATATTTTGTCCCCAAAATAATAAGAAAAAAAATTGTGAAAAAATTATATGAACTTATTGGAAAATAAAAAATAATTATTAGACCAAAAGAGGGAAACTATCCATCCATTACCAAAATACAGTTAACAGTACAAAAATCATGCAACAATATTAGTCCCAAGATATTAGATAGAAATTTAGAAAATACTACACACAATTGTTGCAAATTTGAATAAAAAAATTAGATTTTTTTTTTTTAGAAACAAATCTTTTTTTTAAACCTAAAACACACACAAACAATAATTTAAAAAAACAAAGATATAAAAATATTAGGCACAAAATATTAGTAAATTTTAATAATTTAAAAATATCAGAAAAAAATATTTGAGACCAATAACAAAACACAAAAATATAAGCAAAAAAATAATTTCCTGCTTTGCCAGTTGTTCTAAGTCAACAGGTTGTGTTGTTGTCCGCAGAAACCCTTGACTGGCAACCACAGACGGCCGACATGAGCGACGAGCGGGAGAGGCGGCGGACTCGTCGTAGCCACAGCCACGACACCCGGCCGCCCCGTAACGTCAAGCCCCGCATGGACAACCGTCGCCCGCAAAATGTCAGGAGGTCCAGGAGCACCGACTCCGAGAGGGGGCGGCGGCGGGAGCGCCGCTCGGGAGAGCCCAACCAGCACCGGCACCAGCAGCAACGCCAACGCGGCAGGAGCGCCGACACCGAGCGCCACCGTCCGCCCGAGGAGGACGACGGTGAGGAGCTCGAGTGCGCCATCTGCTTCTGCTCCTACGACAACACCTTCAAGACGCCCAAGTTGCTAGTCTGCGGTCACACCTTCTGCCTGGAGTGCCTGGCGCGCATCAACGTGAGCGCGCCCGAGCTCAAAACGCTGTCGTGCCCCGTGTGCCGCGAGCTCACCGACATCCCGCACGGCCAGGACCTGCCCCGCCTGGGCAACAACCAGGACATCATCGGCAGGCTGCCGCCCGAGATGCGCCGCGCCAAGTCCATCCGCTTCAAACGCAGCAAAGGCAAGCTCCTCCTCAAGAACCCGACGCCCAACAGCCCCGTCAACCTCGGCGTCCTCACCCTGCCGCAGAAGAACCAGGCGGCGCCCGTCGACGCTGTGCGCCTGGACGCCATGGAGGGCGGCGTGGTGCCCGCCACTGTGCTGGACGTGGGGCGCCCGCCAAACAGGGTGCGTGGGCGCATCCGCCGCTTTTTTCGCTCGGACCGCTGTTACTATATCACGGTGGCCAGCGTCATCACCATCACGGTGGTGCTCTTGCTGGTGGGCATCCTGGCCTTTGTTATCGTACCCAACGTGACCACCAGTTCCAGGCCCCCGCCCGGGAACCAGACGCGTCCGCCACCTCCACGGAACGCGTTCACGATAGGACCATGAGCCGTGACGAGGGTTGCAAAATTTCAGGAATTTTCATGGGAATTAATGGGGAATAATGAAGGAAGCTAAATGTAATTGTGGTCAGTTAGACATAGGCTGATTAGTCACCTTTTTTTTTTTTTTAACACAAACTTTCCATTATGAGCTTTTTTGTCGTTGTTCAGTGTTTTAGTACGTTTTTGC
The DNA here is from genome assembly GCF_051991255.1 of Vanacampus margaritifer. Classification (NCBI taxonomy): domain Eukaryota; kingdom Metazoa; phylum Chordata; class Actinopteri; order Syngnathiformes; family Syngnathidae; genus Vanacampus; species Vanacampus margaritifer. The sequence goes on along the minus strand of NC_135440.1, from coordinate 19,328,114 downwards.
ACAACTTGCAGTTTGACAGGGAGCTAAATGGCAAAATTCACAAGGTGTTTTGTTTTGTTTTGAATTCTCAACATTCACTTATATGTCTCTCTGGATGTTGCAGTCTTTATTTTATTTTTTTTTGGTAGTACAAGCAAGCTTTAGATGTGCTTGAGTGAAGTGAGGGGGGAAAATGCATGGGCTACTTATGACAACAAAAAAAGGTTTATAATTTTGCTTGAATATACTTTTCCATGAAATTTCCAATTTAATTCCCGTGGAAATTGACCGGAATTTTCTACCCCTGTTTAAACCCTAACTGGGACTTCTTTTTATTTTTTTTAAACAAAGAACTACTGCTTCACGTATTTGGCAAGGTGAAGAAATGAAGCCAAACGAGGATGGTAGCATTTTTCTAATGAAGCAAGCACAGACTTTAAATTGCTCGCACAATGGAGTGAAAACTGTGAACGCCAAAGATGTGGGAGTGCATTATGACCAACTATAAAGTATTGTTTATGGACTAGCTAATTGTGCATAGCTACATGTACATGTGTGATTTTATTGTAAATACTCGGTATTTGTAAATATTCAATCATAGCTGCCCATATGAATGACTTTTGCAGGGATACTTTGAAGAGCCACCAGAAATGGGTGAAAATCCGTGATATAGAGAAGCCACAAAAACGTTTTTTTTTTTTAAATATAGGTTTATGCCTTCTATGCTTTTAAAAACATGTAAACTTATTAAAATACTTAAACTTATGAAAATACTTAAATATTCATTAGCATCTCTTGCTGTCAAAAAATCGTATAACATCACTTTGACGAAATGAAGACTCGCTTCCAAATAAAAGGTAAAAGTTGTTTTTTTGTCTTTGTCAGTATTTACACACCAAAATGTTCATTTAACTGTCATTTATGAAATTCCGGTAGCTTAATGCTAACATAATGCAAAATGTGATGGGCTAGCGGGAATTAGCATGCAAAAGTGTTCAAACGCACACGGAGCAGCAATTCAGACTTGCCTGTATGCTACACAAACCCGTTTAAAAAAACAAAACAACATTGCTTTAAAAAAAAAAAAATTGTGATATAGCCAACCAGTTTGAAATAATATAAATGAACCAAAAACAAAGATACAGAAATATAAGACTAAAAATAAAAGAAAATATTTCACCAAAAAATCCTAAGTTAAAATACATTATCACACAATTGGTAAAAAAAAATTTATTAGCAAATGCAACATTAAGTGTTGGTTTTCAAAGAAAAGGGCATTTCTCAATCCCTAAATCAAGACGTAGATTTTCAGGTTTAGCATGCTAATCAGCTAGCCACGGAGCTAGTACCTTTCTAGCACAAGCGCTCATTTTAGCCAGTTTTCATCTCGTTTAGCCAAAGCTAAGTAAACAAATATGTAAATGACAAAGTACATTTACTTATGTATAAGCCAATGAATGTATTGTACAAACCCATGATTATAATGTATATAATATTTTTCACTAAAAGAATGACAAAAAGCTGCCCGGCTAATGTGGAACTTTTGCGGAATGCGCTGCGTGTTATCTGCACACTGCTGTACTTTGCTTCCTTTTTGAAAGCCGGCTCATTTGCACATCATTTTCTTGGTGTTCTTCTTTAGACATTGTGAGCATGCCCTGCAGTCTTGTAAACACACGACAAGCCACAAGACTGAGTTTCAAGTCAGTTTCCCTTCTGTACCCACGCAGGCAGCCAAACCAGTCCAACACTTAGTGAGTGACGCCTTTATCTCGATTTGTCAGTCTTCGTCGTCGACGGACAGATGGATGAGAGGTTCACGACAACAAAACAGAACTTGAAAATTATAGGAAGTAAGTCTTCATTGTAAATTTGCAATTTTATTGTAGAGAGAAGCGGAAACTCAAGTTAGATGGGTCTTGTGTTGTGGTTTGGAATAGTGGGAAAGTACAGTATGCCATCAACTATTGCATCTTGGATTGTACTCTATCTGTTAGTACAGTAGTGACTTGAGATACAATTGTCTTCGTGTACTGTATAATCTGCATGACTTTATGATACTGCCCCCAGGTGGGCAAGTTGCGCATTCCAGAATGAGCAGCACAATCTCCATGGAATTGAAGCAAAGGTGCTAGTTTTGTAACTACAAACAGTTCTACTTTGTTCAAGCAAGCCACCAGAGCCAGAATTCAATTCCGTCATTTACAGATCAAATCCAGGAGTTTTATCTTGCTACCCTACTAGCATAGTTGCTGAAGTCATATTTGAAAGCAACAAATTCAACTAAAGAAGAGTCCGGTTGCCTTGATTCTAACTTTATGGATTACTTAAAAATAAAAATAATGTATATCTATCTATATATATATATTTTTTTTAAGTGCCATTTAGTTAAAAATGACTGAAATAATTTATTACTCTGTATTGATTTTTTTTTATATTAATTCAATTTTGGACTTAATATTATAATTGTAATATTTTAAATATATACAGTATATATTTTTAAATTACAGTATTTAAAAAATATATTTTGTAGCATAAAATTAAATTATAATAAAATGTTTTGATTACATTAATTTATATTTACCAGTTGCTCTTTTTTTTTTTAAAGCAAGTTTATATTTTCAACTCAAATGTATTTTTAAGTGGTCATTAATTTTGAATGATGAATAATTTGAGTATTTTAGTCTGTCTTCCACTTGGGAATTATAGTACTATATTTATAGTCTACGTATTAAAATGACACCCTCACCCGGGTCACCCCTCCCAGACATAGGCAACAAATAGGTCAGTCTTCCCAAGAAGACCCCCCCTCCACTCGGCCTCCTCCCCTCCTCCACTGTCCCGGTAGCCACCACCGGGGAACAGAGGTTGAACGAGTCAGCCGCTCTTGCGGACGCCGCCGACCGCTGACCGCCATGGCTTCGACTCCCTCCGCCTCGGCCCTCACTTCCGTGCTCCGATGTCGCGGGACACTGTGGACCAGGAATCCGCCCAGCAAGCGGAGCTCCCCCTCGGCGTACGGCCCCGCGCTAGCCGGCGGACCTCGGCGCGACTCGCTCAGCCGCGGAGAGAGCTTTTTGTCAGCGTATCGACTGTCGGTGCGGTATGATTCACCACAGCGGGGGGGCGACGGGGCCCACCGTTCGAGGGATCCGCTGAGAGGCGTCCCGGAGGCGGACGCTCACCCAGCGGCGCCCCGCGGCCTAGAAGTGGGCGCCAGGCGGCCCGGAGGAGCTCGTCAACCCGCCGCTGGCGTTGTCGTCGTCACCCGGCTGCTCCGACCGTGTCAAATGAAAGTGTTGGTACGGGACGCGTGTGAGCACCAGTATGGTGTTTTGGGAGTGTGCCGTGACGGTGGAGAAGCGACGCCGACTTTCGCGGAGGCCAGATGGGCAACTTTGAGGAGCACCTGCCGCTCTCTTCAACTTCTGCTGACCCACATTGTGTTACGGAGGCTGGCCATACTCTGTGGATGCGGCAGGGGGCGCCATCGCAAGGTGACGCACGACAAAATTCTCAAAATAGTGTACTGTACTATACAAAAATATTAGACCGATATATTCCAAAGCAAGACAAAAATTACAATATCATGAAATAGCATTGAATTATTTAAAAATATACATTAGCAATAATTTTTTAAATGACTAAAATATAAGAACAAAAATAGTACAATATTAAACATAATATAGATATATATTTTTTAAGATGGAAACAATTAACAAATATTAGAACATATTTAAGTAATAGACAAAAATATTGGTATGTATACTACCAGAAAAACATTTAATAAAAAAACAAAAAAACAAAAAAACTTAGAAAACAATGCAAAATATTTGACAAAAAAAAAAGAATACATGAATATTACATGGAAATGTAGACAAGTGTTAGAAAACAATACAAAGTAATTAGACCAAAAATACAAAAACATTGGAAAAATAATATAGAAGAATTACAGGAACAATGTTGAATTAAAAATACAAACATTTTAGTCCACCCAAAATTATTAAATGGAAAAAAATCAAACAATACAAAATATTTCGCTAAAAATAATAATGTATTAGAAGAATTTAAGAATATTAGAAAAAATATAAAAAATACACAAATAAAAAATATATTAAACAATATACACACGTTATTACGCCCAAAATATTTGATGATAAATAACAAAACATGTTTGATTGAGTATAGAAAATAATATAATAATAATAAATCACTGGACCAAAAATACACAATTATTAGATGATATAAATGATGCTCTGCAGGCAACAGGTGACTTACTTATCCTGTTAAATATAATAAAACATGAGAGCCAATCGTTCAAATCTCAAGTAAACATCTTACATAACTGGATAGAATGTACACAAAAGCAAGCATCCTGTACAAACTGGTATCCTACAGTCAAAAGTGTTTTGCTAGCAACTTTAAAAGAAAAGATTTTAATATTTGCGTGAAATCTATATCCACTAATATTTACTTTTTCTGTTGTTGTGTTTTCTGTCAGATTAAAAGAGATGATTCCGGACAGAAGATCCCCAAAAACGGACCCGACTGACAGTCCAAGGCCTTGAACTTGACACACCGTGACCCCTGTCTTATTTATTGACTTTTGTGTGTGTGGAATTTTACAGTAAACGACCTCAACATGAGGTCCACCTCCAGAACATTTTGGTTATCTTCTGTCCACGAGTGTTACACGTGGTGGTGCGGGTGTTCCGAAAGTTGCGGCCTGCGCGTGTATTTTGCACATTTGGACTTCAAACTATTGACCAAAAAAACAAAAAACTTTGTGAGCACTTTTCCGCCGGCGAACAGAAAGAAATACTTGCAACGAGAGGTAAAAAAAAACACACACATAGAAAATGTCTTTGTCATTGACCGATGATGATGTTGCCACTGATGAATGATGTGTGCAGGTGACAAAAAGAAGTGCCTTTAATTGCTAAACCTGAACCTTTAAAATATTTTTTACGATTAAGCAACTCAGAACTAGAGTAGACTAACTCATTTTTTAGAGAATTGAGTTAGACCACTCTAGTTCTTAGTGCACACTAAAAATCGCTGGGTTGCTGAGCAGATTGGGTTATGTTTCAGGATGGGCGAGTGCCGATACTTATTTTAAGGTATAAAGTATTGTGGATCTGCTGATACCAGCCACCGATACTTACGGCTTTGTTCACATTTTGTCAAAATGAAATTTTATATATCAAAAGTATTAGGTATCAGCCTGAAAGAAAAGTGCTATCAAACACCCCTAGTTATGTTTACCCAAGATTGGGTTAATTATTTTTGGACGGCTTTTGCCGTCAATGGCAGTGAATGAGTTTTAACTGCAGTTATACTGATAACCTGGTAACCAATTTCTTTGTAGCTTTACCTCATCACTATGTGTATTTTTTTTTTTTTTTACCCCTTGTTGGATCAAAATGTTGACCCAACGTGCCAGGTCAAATCCTCAACACAATGCGTTAACAGTGGCTCGGTTAATTGTGTTGTAAATGATGATGTTGGCCTCTCAGAGCGTACAAGCTGCCCTGTCTTATGTAAGTAAGCCTCAACCGTATAAAAATAGTTGTCACCTGGAAAGAATTTGATGCCTGGCAACATGGCGGATGTTTAGCACTTGGACATTAGCCAGTACAATGTGATGTTCTAGTGTACCTTTAGGTCATTTCTGCTCAGTTTTTTTTTAGTAGCTAGGGTGGCATTAACAGTATTAAAAGTTACACATGGAGATGCACTGAATGCTAAATGTTTCTTTCATGTGCCAAAAAAAGAGGAAGCAGGTGTGCTGAAATGAAAGTCTCGCCATCACAGCGTACATGAGATCGCTGGTGTTGGCTGTCGTAGCTGAAGTTTGAATGTGACAGTTTGTCTGTTGGCGAAAAACACACGTACGAAAGGATTGCTTGGATTCTCCAGTCCCATTTAGGCGTCTATCCCGCCTCCCGTCTCGGATGCATTCCTCGCCGAGGGAACGCCGAAGCTACTCGTGGTTGTAGCGCCGTAAACAAATGATGGGAAAATGTTCCACAATTTTGACCTCTAATATGGATATTATAGTTTGACTTGGTACTCTGCAATAAATAAAAAAAAAACACGACAGTATACAAAAATACAGCTAATTTCCCTTTTTATTTTTTTTTAGTCTTTCAAAACTGGTGGTACCACTGAAATCTACCTTCTAATCTAAGCAGGAAGAAAAATAGACACTCACAGATTTAAAATGTTTCTGCTGGGCTGTTTAAGTAACAAAATAATGTCAAATATAGCCGACAATTTGCTGCAGCAGTAACAAAAATAAATACATAAAATAGTCATTTAATATTTTACACTTGCAACTTATAAATTTGGAAAGGCCTATTATGGATTCATGATTATGTAAGTTCTGCTTGTAAGCGCTGTTTGCATCACCATCAAAGTCAAATGAATGGACAACAGTTTGGATAATTGATTAATAATTTACAGCCGTTGTAACTTTGAAAAAAAAAATAGACTTTTACAAAGTCCTGCTTTAAATTTGAAGAACAATAAAACATTCATAATCAATTTATTGAACAAAACTAATAGTCAGTTTGACCTATTACATAATGTACAATTACTGCAGTCATAGTATGAATAACCTGCAATTAAGATGTAGTTGAACCTGACGCCCAGCTGACCACCCCACATTTTTCCGTACCCAAGAAGTAGCTCAGTTTCTGAGTAGATCACCCCCTCTTAATGTTCGCTTATTTGGTTTTGTTAATTCATTAAACAATAAAACATAAACAACAATAATTGGTTAATGGACAGTAATCTGTAAAAATGTTTATTACTCGATTAATCAATTTGAAAAATATCTGATCGTGACAGCGTTACTTTTGTCTAATCCTTATCCTTATATTAAGTGTTGCGTTCCTATCAGTATAAAATGACAAGGCTGTGGGATACCAGGGTTCCTCCTGTTATGATGATGATCATGATGTGTCCCATTTATGGACAAGGAACCATTTACATTCATGTTGAACATTATCTTCTACTGGGAAAAAACACTCAAAATGTTACAAAGGCAAACTTTTTTCATTCTATGAAAAAAACAATGCGTGTATCGGTTTTTCGGCACTCATTTTCGAGGCGGAAGCATTGCGCAATATCTGAAGTTGAAAAGGGAGGCGTGGCGGGACTTTCGCACTACTTGCCAAGCAGGAAGTTGTCTAGTATCAGCTCGTCTCCCTCCGCCTCTCAGTCAAGTTGTCGGAGCGTTCAAGTTTGCGAACAAAACGAAATTTGAAGTCCAGGGCACAACAAGTTGTTTCCGCTGCCGGGTAAAGTCGTTCGAGGGCGGCGTTTCGACGTCTCCACTCGACGTTCTTCAAAAAAGAAGCGGCCGGCTGGTCACAATGGGCAAAAAAAGAGGAAGAGACAGCGATGTTTTCCGGGTAAGGGAAACCGGGAAGCAGTTTTGTTTGTCGTGTCTTTAACAAATCCGAATTTCATCAAAGCTGCTTTTATGGGTGAAAAAGAGTACTTGTTTCGCATGCGGCGGACACTGGTGGAGTTAACATATCAAGATCGTGTGACGTGTAAAAACGCAGGCCGACATCTAGTGGAACTGAACGAAAGTGTCCTGCCTTTCACTGTAAATCGCTGTCTTGACAGTTCAACAAAATTCTAGCATTTTGTAGTTGATACAAAAACACTAAACAAACACAAAAGGTGAGAATGAAGACGTCAAAAGAGTCTTGTGATTTGGGGATGTTCAAATTGAGAATATAGAACTCGCCCCAAAAATGTGACTTCAAAATACTGGAAACGAAAATGTGATTGTTCTCTTCTTCCCTCTTTGCAGCATTTTTGTGTGTCTATGGTTTGATCTGGGTGGGCCATGCGCTGCCACCGAGGTTCTGTGATCCTGTGCGGCACCTTGCTGTTCCTCACCTGGAACGCCGTGTTGGTTCTGCTCCTGCGGCCCAGGCTTCCAGATCAGGAGGGGAAGCAAGGACCCATAGACTACGACAATAACATGGTGAGCGAAGTGCTGCGTGTGGCCGAAATGTTGGAGAAGGAGCTGGAGACCCAGAACAAAATCCTGACGCAGATTCAACACTTCAAGCCTCCGCGGGTGGCCTGGCAGAAGAAGAAAGTGAAGCCAGTGTCGCCTCTCATCCCCGTCATCCCCGTCCTGGTGATGGCCTGCAACCGTGTGACAGTGCGGCGCTGCTTGGACAAGCTGATCCAATACCGTCCCTCGGCCGAGCGCTTCCCCGTCATCGTGAGCCAAGACTGCGGCCACGCCGACACGGCCAACGTCATCCGCTCGTATGGAAGCGCTGTCACGCATATGAAGCAGCCTGATTTGGCCGACGTGCAGGTGCCTCCGGAGCACAAAAGGTTTCAGGGCTACTACAAGATCTCCAGACATTACCGCTGGGCTCTCAAGCAAGTCTTCAACAATTACTCCGCCGTCATCATCGTGGAAGATGACCTAGAGGTATTTATCAAAGTATTTATTCTGTGAGATTGAGAATTTAGTCTAAAAGAAATAGATTTTTCATTCTCAAGATTACAGCTTTTTCTTGAATATACAATTAACAAAAAAAGATGTACAATGTCTTCAAAATAATTAATAGATGAGATTACCATATTTGCCCATATTTGAGATTTTAAGATGACTTTGCGCAAATATTTAACTTTGTTTCTTGAAAAGAAAAGCACAGAGAATTGCTCTCTGGAAGAAATAGTACTTTTAATTTTCCATTGGGAAAAAAACTAAACTTAACATTTTCTCTTTAAAAACAGATTTATTATCTCTTTGACTGCCAAAAACGTTAAATAACGTTTAGTAAAATCCTATGGAGGAGTGCCAAAGACGTTAGAATACGTTTTTTTTTTTTCAAAACAGAGGTGAAACTAACCATTTTCTATTGTTGATTACTGAAAAACGGAATAAGGTAGAAACAAAAAAAAAATTCTGATGAAAGATGAGAGTCCAATCTTTCATTTGGTAGTATGTGTGTTTCCATAGTCCAAACACATAATTTTCTGTGGACCTTGAAAGATCAGTCAAAATGCTTAAATCGGCTGGCACCCACGGCATCCCTTTTCTGAAAACGTCTGGCAGTCAAAGAGTTAATGTAAAATTGATGACATTTTCCCTCAAATATTGTACTTTTTTATTGGAATTTTTTTTTTTTTAAATCCTGAAAATTATTTCAGAAATGTGACCACAGTAAACCTTACTATTTGCGAGGGGAGGGACTGAAACCGCACGCGAGTTGTGAATACATTATCTGTGAATAAATGTTTTTAATTGCCTATAGATTAAATTATCTATCAATCACCCATCCGCCAATCCATCAGATTCCACAAAATGGCATCCAAGCACCAAAAAGAAGATCCTAAATGAGATTATAAATATATCAATTATAAAGAGATTATAAAGCATCAACACCATGCATTTAGCATGTACACAATCATGAACCCATGTTACATAAATTACAGTATTCCAGTTCAATTATATCTTATGTATCACCATGGCGCAAACCATCACTCATGGCTGCACTAGCACTTTACACAAGGTTAGAGAATACAGGTGAAGCCAATAGCAAATAAAAGGATTGGTTGCAAAACTGTTTTAAAGAAAAAAAATACTTAAAATTAAATGAACAAATTTTCCAACAAAAGTTTGATACTCCACCTGTTTTCTTCACCTAAGTGACACTCTGTTCTCCTCCTTCAGGTGGCGCCAGACTTCTTTGAATACTTCAGTGCCACGCTGCCATTGCTCCGGTCGGACCCGAGCCTGTGGTGCGTGTCGGCCTGGAACGATAACGGCCGGGAAGGCTTCGTGGACCCGGCGGGCTCTCGCCTACTCTACCGCACTGACTTCTTCCCAGGCCTGGGCTGGATGCTGCTCCGGGAGCTGTGGGAGGAGCTGGAGCCTAAGTGGCCCGCCTCCTTCTGGGACGACTGGATGCGCAAACCGGAGCAGCGGCGCGGACGCGCTTGCATCCGGCCCGAGATCTCGCGCACGCTGACGTTCGGCCGGCAGGGTGTGAGCCTGGGCCAGTTCTACGACAAGTACCTGCGATACATTAAACTCAACTCGGACTTTGTGCCTTTCACCCAGCTGGATTTGACTTACTTGAAGGAGGACGCGTACAAGAACAGCTTCCAGAAGGAGGTTTACGCCGCCCCCACGGTCACTTTTGAGGACGTCCAGCAGGGGGCGCTGGAGGGTGTCGGACCTTTCCGCCTCCAGTACTCGAGTAAGGAAAGCTTCAAAGTGTTTGCCAAAAACCTGGGTATCATGGACGATTTCAAGTCTGGCGTGCCGAGGACCGGCTACAGAGGCGTGGTCGCAATCTTCTTCAGAGGACGCAGGGTCTACATAGCTCCGCCTCCGGGATGGACCCAGTACGATCCCACTTGGAACTGATTGCTGCTGTAACAGTGCCAAAAAAGAAATAAAAACTTGTAATATTTTTCTAGAAAAAAAGAATAATAAAATCAATACCTTTATTGCCTTTATCTGAGACCATAAACTGCAATTAAATGCATTTTCAAGTGAATAATGGAGGATAGCTTAAGAAAAACTAATTTGTAGTTGTTTTTTTTTACTGTTTAGTTCATGTTTGCCAACTTTTTTTTGGAGCCAATTCATGGTTGACATTAGGAAAAAAAATAATCACATGGTACATCACCCCCCAAAAAATGGCACAAAAGTGTATACACAGGTTTCTCAACTTTATTTATAGCGCACTTTAAAAAGTAAATGTTGCCGTCCCAAAATGCTGTACATAAGATTGAACATAACGTAAAACACAATAAATAAAATAAACAAGACTTGATTTTTGAGGTTCAATTGTTCCTCATTTGGCTGATACTGTGTGAATCTGTTAGTAGATGACATCATTATTGATGTTTTCACTACTCGGTATGAGCGGGCTTAGATAGTTCAACAAAGACATAATTTGTTCCAAATAAATCATTTTTGGGTTTAAGTGTAAATTCCTGTGTCACACTAGTTGGGAATCACTTGTCTCGTCACTGGTCTCGCCCTTATGGCTTCAAGCCAATCTAACTCAGGTAATCTTGTAATAAAATGTTACCTTTGCTCTGCTGCAATTTGATTAGGTTTTTTTTATATATAAATTTTCAGACAGTGCCATTTTAAATGGTTTAATTTGCAAACCTCTCATGGTCTTATTTATGTCTGGTACGACTATGAAGACTTTCTACGGTGTTGGTGATTTTCTTTTCTTTTACTGATGTTAATTTGGTGGTTCTGCTATGACAATCTCAATTTTGCTGATGTCCATATTCAGTATTCCATGTTACCAGAACAGTTCTGTGTTGGGCATTTTGTAATAAAGAAAACCAAAACTCGAGTACTTAGTTTTGGTTTTTGAATGATAATGATTGAATGAAGCATTTTTTCCTGATTAGTATTTGGCTTCATGATCTACAGAAGACGTGGTGGCCGAAATTAGTGATTCGCCGGCTGGTACAACTGATGATTGCTTCTCTTTACGTTCTTGACCATGTAGGGGCTGGCGAAAATGAATGGAACAAGTCATATACAAATATATTTAGGGGGCAATTTTCATTGAAATAAACACTACTTATCGCTACTTTCATGTGTCTATGGATGCGGCGTTGGCCCTTACTTATTATTTTCTTAACACGACTTCTGTTTCACTTCATTCTCAGGGTGCTGTGGGGAATGAAACGATTACATTCGGGCATTAAAAAAAAAAAAAAAGGAACACGAGAAAACGATATACGAATACATGACGACATAATTTAGACAGTACGCTTCTGTCGTTTACTTCCGTGTTGTTACGGAAGCCATGTCAGCCCAAACTTGACCTGTTTTCAATACTACTGCTCTGATGCACCTTCATTCGCTCCACTTTAGTGACGATGTAACACACCGCTCCCGCCTGCTAGCTCGTTAGCTACCTCGAACAAACTCAATAATGAAGCGCTTTAGGGAAAAAAGACATAGCGGGCACAGTGAACGACCTCGTAATGCCGGAACGCCGTGTCATTTGCGCCACAAAGAAGGGCAATAACTTGTTAGTGACGTTCCAGTCCTACTTATAGCGCGTCAGTGTGAGGGCTAGCTTAGCTCCAGTTGCTAAGTGACTCAGTGTGATTTGATATGGCAGGTCGCGAGCCAGCTAGCATCCACCACAACTCGACGCATTTGCTCATTTACGCACACTTTACCACAATAAACCAATTGAAAGTGTATCCGGCGTATGACTTAACAGTTACCGCGTCAGCCCTTTCGGCATTTGTTATAGAAAACGCCTAGCCTGGCATGGAGCCAGGCGACTTGCGGGAGAGCCCCGCCGGTTCCGGAGAGTCCGACGCCGGGGACTGCTGGGAGGTTCGGCCCGGCGGGGAGGACGAGGGAAAAGCCTCCCCAAGTGAGCCGGCGGCTGCAGCCACCGATATGTCACCGAGGGACACCTGCTGCCATGACGTCGGCGGTGATAAAGCGACTAAAGTGGGCGAGCAGCTCCACAGCCCCTACGACGACGAATTGGATCCTCGAATACAGGTACACACAACACGGACCACCTTCGTACTTTTTGTGTAAGTACACGAAGTTGATGTTTTGCCGTAACCGGCAACTTGCCTCTGAGCACTATTTAGCCGCGAATCGCGCGAGTGTAAGTACTCGTATCTGTACTTCTAAACCCAAGAGTTTTTCATACCTCAACCGTTTGTAGTACACTTAAATAACTTTCCTATACAAATATTCCTTATTTGCAATGATAATGCTCAGTTTTGAGGACAAATACCAAATTTGTCGTTGTAGGCTTTTTATTATCTTTCTGGTTAAATTTAAAATAAAAAGAAATAAAACCCTTTTAGAATATGATCAATTGTTGCCATAATACAACTATTTATCTGGAAAGAATACCATTTTATTGTAACATTTTGACTTACTTTTCCAAAATATACAACTTTTTTTCAAATAATCACTTTTTTTTCTAGAAAAGAATAAAACATATTAACAAAAAATATATATTCCCTTAAAAGAATGAAAAGTATCTGAAGAAATAAGACTAGATATAGACAATTTATGCTTTGTTCTTTTGAAAATCTACATCTTTTTTTCATCTCCCAGAATAGAGATACTACATTATCCAGAAAGAAATACACATAAATTAATAAATATAGTAATAAAATAATACCTTGTTTTCTAAAAACATAATACTTTTCTTGAAAAAAAATACTAATTCATTTATGTAAGATATTTTTGTCAAAATTATATACAACTTTGCCTTAAAAATATGACTCACAATTTTACAACTGTCACATTTTTTTGAAGATAATGATTTATTTTTTGAAAAAATGTATGGTTTCAGGCTTGACAGAAAATCTTCATATTATTTTGATTGTCTTCCCCTCCCCAGGAGGAGTTGGAGCACCTAAACGAAGCCAGCGCAGAAATAAACAGGCTAGAGCTGGAATTAGATGTAAGTTGACAACAATGTTTGAGTCTTGAGTTCCTTTTTTTGAATTAAATTTCCGTGCAATCCTGCTGCTAAAACACTCGCTCCATCTTCCCAGACGGCGCTAATCAATATGCTCATTCCATTTATTGCAGCAGTGAAACCGGAGAGCTTTGCGTTGGATGCTAATAGTTTGGACATGCTGGAGTGCTTCCCGTCGCACTCCAGTGCAAAATCCAATCATGGGCTCCACTTCAGAAGAATCTAATCTTCTGTGTCTGATGCTTCTTCTGCCATCCAGGATGCCCGGACGGGATACCGCAAGATTCTCACAGAGTCTGCTCGCAAGCTCAACGCTCACAGCACCCAACTGGGCGGCTGCATCGAGAAGGCCAGGCCCTACTACGAGGCCCGGAGGCTGGCCAAGGAGGTTGGCACAATGAAAAAAAAAAAAAGTTTTCTAAAAAAATATATATATATATATTGTTAGGAGTTGCATATAAAAAAAAAAAAATCTGCACAAAATCTATACTATTAGTCAGTCCGCTTGTGTATTTGTTGTGTAACGGCTCAGACGTGTGTTCTGTTGTCTACTCAGCTAAGATGCAGGTCAAACTAAATTTTCTGTAGTGATCAAACTAAGACTCTAAATAACATGTAACTACCACATTATACCTTACATTATGCCATTCAAAAGTATCACATCTAGTGCCTATTTACAAGCATTGCGAATTAACCAATCGGAATATGTCATGTTTGATCATGTGGATGTGGTGGTCCCCGTGTGTCGGGTTCGGGCATAACAATATTTGTGCGGCGGTCTCTGTGCAGGCTCAGCAGGAGACCCAGAAGGCGGCACTGAGCTACGAGCGCGCCGTTTCCATGCACACGGCGGCCAGGGAGATGGTGTACGTGGCGGAGCAGGGCCTCATGGCGGACGGAAAGAACACCCTGGACCCAACCTGGCAGGAGATGCTCAACCACGCAACCTCCAAGGTGACAGCGCACACAAGTTGCTAGGAGAATTTTGTGTGCCTTTCTGATGGCCTCGTGTGTGTGTGTGTGTGTGTGTGTGTGTGTGTGTGTTGCAGGTGAACGAGGCTGAGGAGGAGCGTCTCCGCAGCGAGCGCGAGCACATGCGTGTCACTCACGCCTGTCAAGAGGCTGAGGCTCGTGTGCAGACACTTCAGAAGTCACTGAGGAGAGCCATCCTTAAGTCGAAGCCTTACTTTGAGCTCAAGGCACATTTCAACCACATCCTCGAGGTGAATCAGACTTTTGCTCTAAGGAGCAGTGAATCTAAAAACTTTATTGGCATTAGAATATCTTTGAGCAATCTTTCAAAAGTCTTAAAAAACATCAGTTTATTTTGTGTTTGTCATAAGTATGTTTATCCTCTTTATATGTGTGTGTGTGTGTGTCCCAGGAGCACAAGACCAAAGTAGTCCAGCTGGAGCAGCACGTGTCCAAAGTGAAGACTCGCTACTCCATCGCTCTGAGGAACCTGGAGCAGATCAGCGAGCAAATCCACGCTCAGAGGGGCCGCGACACTCCTGTGCCCGGCGGGCGCAGCCCACCCGTGGGGGCCGAGTCGGACGCCTACAAGGAGGGCAGAGCCTGCGGGGGCGCCGGCCCGGACCCGGACAAGGAGCGCGAGCGGGCCGGCTCGGACTCTCTGTCCGTCTTCAGCCTGCAGACCATCGCCTCGGACCTGGAGAAGTACGACTCGGTGGAGCACCTGGGCGACCTTAGCGACGTCGGCAGCGTGACGGGCGAGGAGAGCGAAAGGGACCAGAACCGGGCGGTAGAGCGGCGGGACAAGCTGAGCCACGTTAGTGCCCGCCAGCGCCAACAGGAGTTCTCAAAGCAGCACCACCGCAGCTTCAGCTTGTAGTACAACTTCTAGAAGTAAAACTACAAACATGGCTGCCGAAGGGTAAATGAGCCCACTTGTGTTCAGTGAGGCTGTGTTGGGAAACACTCCCTAGCCACTGCATAGTGAGGTGGCCATTTTGCTATATTGTCCACTACATAAAAGCCCCTATAGTGATTATGGAGTATTAGTATTTGCAATCATTCACTCCTTCCTGCTTCATAATCACTCCTATTTAGGGATTTCTAATTAACCCCTTTCAGGTGGAAAGGACAGGCGTCAGTTAGCACTGTAAGCTCGTTCCAATCTATGATACATGTTCTACCTAGCTTTCATTCACTCCTGGTGGCTAACCTGCCAGTAAACCTTTAACATTTTACTACCTGCTACATTAACTCTTGAGGGAAAAGTGCGGGAATGTGTTAGTTGGCATCATAAGCTAGTTTCAATGTTGACATGCAATCCTCTAAGGAAACCCATTAGCATTGCACGGTAGTTATAATAATGCTTGGTTAAGCATGAAGGAAGGCGGGATTAATAGTTGTTGATGTGTAATGCAGTGAGATGTGTGTCGTGCACCCCCACCCACCTCAAACCTACCATTTTCACATTTTGCGTATCGACATCCCTTGATGCTGCACATGTTTAAAATGTTGCTGCTGTTTTGTTTTTTATCCCGGCCGAGATGTGAGCACTGATGGTGTTAAACACGCTACATGACGATGCTCTTGATTTTTTTTTCCCTTCAACAAAATACCCCGAGGTCGGTATTTACATTTTGTTTACAGAAACGACCTTGGCTGTCGGGTATTTGAATTTGATGAGTCAACGTTGTAGTCTATTGTATAAAAATGCCTATCTAGTGAAAAGGGCATTGGAAATGGTGGCGACTGGGTTCGGAATTATTATTTCAATTCTTACTACCTCGTCGCTAGATAGTTCCTCTACAAATGCTTATCTAGGTCCTCTCTATGTATATATGTTTGTAAATATATGTGTGCGTGTATATATATATATGTATGTGTGTGTGTGTGTGTGTGTATATATATATATATATATATATATATATATATATATATATATATATATATATATATATGAAAAAATGCTATATGAGTGAGATGGGAATGAGTGAATTAATCTAAACGCACAGCTTTTTTTTTAAATATAAACTACCTTGCCGCACAACAATTAGCAGTTTGAACACTAGCCTAGCTATGTATTTTTAACGCGCATGTACAGAAGATCAAATTTGTGCATTTTTGTCAACCGGGAAAACGTAACCACCATTCTGATGGCGATAGCTTGTACTGCAGGTGAATTGATTCGTAAACAAAATTAAAGCAACATCAAGGAGCTTTCAGTTTTCGTTGATTATGGCGGCACCATATGGACAAAAGCGGTAATGTTTTAGAAAGACCACATTTCTCATGAGGACCAGCGCACAGCGTCGTCTTTGTGCTCACACCGATGACAGTTTTTTTAAATTCTGTAATAGAATCTCCATTTTTTTTAACCCGTCTCTGATTCTTGATACTCAGTTCTGTAAGAATTTTCCAAATCCAGAATAATTTGTAGACTAAAGCATGAATATTACAAGAATTGATTCAAAAAAAATTGACAAAATTGTGGTGGTATGATTTTAACACGTCAGAATTTTATAAATTCTAATTATGTTTTTAGATTTTGGCGAAAGTAATGTAATGATTGATGTTTATGTGATGTTTGACATCGAGTCAAAGATGTCAAAATTGGAATTGTCAAATTGTTCGTCTCTAAATATTTCCAGTAGGATAAGCCCAAGACAATTGTTTTGTCTCAAAATTGTTTACTTTAAATTCAGAATAAAAATCTGAGTTCTTTGGGATCCCCCATTATTAGTATTTTAATCCTTTGGTCCATCCATGATGTTAATCATACCCAACTAAAACAAGGCATTTTATTTTATTTTTTTAACATGCTCTGTTATGTCTTTTTTTATTTTTATTATTATTATGTGGTTTGTACATGTAATAATTATGTATATCATGAACAAAAATGGGTAAATATTGATGGACATTTGACTCTTGTGAGTTATACAGAAAATCCTCACCTTAATCCTACAACTAACCTTCACCAAGAATTTCATCATCATCATCAAATTACATGACAAAAATAAAGTTGTGCATATTGACATGTACGTGCAGGTTGCTGTCGGATGGGCGGGGGCGGGGTGGGGGGTAAAGAATGGCAAAGCGCGTGGAGGAGGAAGAAACTTCCTCAGTCTGGCTGCAACTAGCCATTTATAGAAATATGAGAGCAGAGCCCAGAATAGAAAGAAAATGTTGCAAAAGCCTTGAACAGAAGAAAGGGATGGAAATGACCAATAGATGAAAAAGATGTGAGAAGGTTAAAGAAAAGGAGTTAAAAGAATAGGATGAATATAAAGAAAAGCCCCGAATACACAAAAGCAAAAAGGGTTGGAAAAGACAGCAATGAAATAGTGTGGAATAATAATAAAAAAATACAGGAAGGAATGAGTGAAAGATGGAAAAGGTTGAAAGAGTTAGGAATGGAACAGGAAAACCAATGACATGAGTACAATTAATATTTAGTAATGCAATATTATGTAAATTTGACCCTGACACAAATTTGTATCAAAAAGTTTAAAAACAAACTTAAAAAAAAAGAGATTAATGCATACTGGATTTAAACGTTAAATGTTAGCGACCCTAATGTGGTTACAATACAGTACAGTAATCCATGTATTGCGGCTTTATCCGGTGGTCTTTTACAAAAAGGCTTTTCTTTAACACCACTGCGCCATGTTGACCAGCCTGCCCCTTCACCCGAGCCTTGTCCTCCTCGTCTCGTCATTATAACCTCCAGCACCTCGAACCCAAGCCCCCAGAACAAGCACCGTACTTGTTTTAAGATGGAGGCTAGACCTCGGCATCAGGAGTGATTTGTGCGCATGCGTGCGTCATCCCGATGACGTTTGGCAGGGAATTAGCTCCAGATTGTAAGGGAGGGAGGAGGAGGAGGCTTCTACAGCTTCGTCGTTGTATATAGTGCATGTCTGTCATTTATTTTGTAGCAATCCATCTTTTTTTTTGTGTCGTTTCGCTTTTATGTGAGTGCCAACGTCTCATTTGTGCACGCCCGCTCAAATAAATAGCGGCGTGAAGCTCGATCCAAAAAAAGCCATAGAAGAAGAGGAACAAAAATGCACATTTGGACTATATAGTTAAATTTTTGTATTCTTATTTGCCATTTGAAAGTCAAGGTAAGTACACTTTGCATGGCGAGCGCGTGCCATTATGTGTGTAGGGTGTTTATTTGACATGGTCCGGTTCGGTTGAGCCGCAGCAGAATGATGCGTTTAGGTACCATCTCCATCGCTTTGCGCACCGTCAATATTTGGTCCAAGCTACAATGATACGTTTACGCACAGTCAACGCTTATGACAAACGAGAACGTCTATGTTCCGTTCGTGACCGGTCCAGGAGATTTTCTGTGGCGACACCCTCCGCGTGACCCCTCGCGCGCACATTTACGATGCTTCTCCGAGCTGACATGAACGTGCCATTTGCGTGGATCGCGCCTCTTCTGCTTCCGGCAGGTATGCCGCCGAGTCAAGCCAAGCCAAGCCAAACCGACCCTTCCCTGCTCAGCTTCCGGTGATTCCGAGTGTCGTAAAGAGTCAAAAGTTACTTGGGGTATACTGTATATTTGATTGATAGGCTACTAGTGTAAATTACAGACACCGATTTGATGCATCACAATATCAATGTTATCACGACACTCTGGTGGCACGATAATCAATGACGATATCAACATCTTATCTGGTGTATTGATGAACACGCGGGCATTTCTGATATTCGACGAAAGTGGGAAATTAAATTTATCCCACTCAGATTGTGTCAGTCCCGAGTCAGACCTCAAAGCGTTCGAGGCAAATGTAAATACAACACATTTGTTCACATGACACATGATTTGGAAAATTTGAAATGAGCTGAATAACAAACATCTTATCGCAATCAGCCATCTTTGTTATTTACATTTGCCTCAAACGCTTTGTGGGTGAAAATGGGACACAGTCAATTAGCAGTTTATTTCCTGGTTCATGGAGGATGAAGTCAGTAAAATTATGATTCAAGGGGTGTGTAAATCCAACCAAGCGATATTTGAGTCAGCGGACTACTTCCTGGTTCGGGGCAGGGATTAAAAATGCGAGTTGAAGGTTTGCGTAACAGTTTGAATATTTCAACAAGGAGATGGGAAAGCAAGTACGCGGCCTGCAGTGTTGTGGAGCAGAGTCGGGGGGCGTCGTCCACGCTTCTCAAGCTTTAATTGCATTTCAAGCTTGAGGCCAGTTGACACACACGCGCACACATACGTGCACTAGGCTTTCATCTGGCCCGGTGTGCTGCTATTAATGACTCCCGGTGGGCCGGCCGGTTCTGTCATGCTCTCCATCCCGTCCTGCCCTCACTCCCCACCCAACCCTCTCAGAATGGGGGTAATGTCTACTTCCTGCACGCCTCCTTGTCAGCACTAGTCTAAAAATATTGTCGGCTTCCAGCAGTGTTAGTCTGTCTTCCACCGGCCGGCAAACCTTGCCGCCATCTGTCTACGGCACGGAGGTGTGCTTCTTCACTTTTTAGGCAGAGACACACAATAAACAGTGTTATATAATATAAATAGTGCTCCCACACTAGATAGCATATTTTACTGTAGGCCAATGCATGCAAAGTTATTATTATTATTATTCCAAAGTGCAAATGAGCAGCTATATTTAGTGTCTTTGTTGTGTTTGTATGTGTTTCAGCATTCTCGTGGGACTACTGTGTCGATTCAAGTCTTTGGACTTTTTAACTGGTTAGCATAGCTTAGCATTTGTAC
Source organism: Vanacampus margaritifer (assembly GCF_051991255.1). Taxonomy (NCBI): domain Eukaryota; kingdom Metazoa; phylum Chordata; class Actinopteri; order Syngnathiformes; family Syngnathidae; genus Vanacampus; species Vanacampus margaritifer. Next base: position 19,307,927 of record NC_135440.1, on the reverse strand, counting down.
TTTGTGCCAATTCTGGTGCCAACGCTGGCGTTGTGTTGAATCGTGAGAGGAATGCAGGGAAGCTAGGAACAGAGAAAACACTGCTGATTAGAAACATCACCAAACATTTTTGTTTGAGGGCCGCATACAGAAAAATGGATGGACGCAAGGGCTACTTTAAAACTCTTTGACTTTAGTTTAATAAACATGCTAAAATAAATCAACCAAGCAATTATATATTTATGTTTTTTAGTAAATTTTATAAACTGCTTAATAACTTCCCATAAATAATGAAATAACTTTCAGGTTTTTGGTGGGGTGGCCATTTGGCCCTGTATCCCACTAGACTAAAACCACTACTGCACTGAAAACAAAACAAGAGCAAACTATAGTAAGCTGACCATTATTAAAACAGTTACTTGAGGATCATTAATGTCCATCCATCCATGTTCTTCATAAATTGGACCTTGACGTAGAGCAGAAAGTGGAATAAAGTATTTCTGCTTCCCCATTGTGTTTTGAAAAGAAATGTAATTTTTAGTACTGTATATGTCGCTGAAAAATACATGGTGGGCCGCAAATGGCCCCCGGGCCATAGTTTGGACACCCCGGCACTAAGAAGGAACTCAGGTATTGAAGTTCTGGTTACAGTGAGAATACTCTTTATAGTCCTATAGGACCACTGAGACCAGTATTAGTAGTAACTCTATAGCGTCATCGGATCACCGGACTGTGAAACACTACAAACTACGGGTGGGAATTTTTGAATGGCTCACGATTTGATTCGATTCCGATTTTTGGGTGTGCGAATCGATTCAGAATCGATCTTCGATTAAGAACGATTTTGGATTCAAAATGATTTGATTGACAATGATTTTTGCTTCAATTCATAGATGTTCAAGGAATCTTAATGATTTACACCAGTCTGACTCGCTAATGCTAATTAGCGCTCTACTCGCGGCACTTTTATCACTCAAAAGAACGTCTCTACGCTGCAAAAAAACCCAACTTTTATTGGAATAACTTGATCATGACTTTTTCCTTTTACTCTCTAATGTGGCTACAACTTAACAGTGTATCAGACCGCGTGGAACCACACTGCCCCTAAGTGGCCAAATCGGGTACAACATGAACAGCGCTCCCAATAAAGGCACACACAAACATAATAAAATAATAATAATAATACAATTTAAATAAAATCGATTTTGGGACATTTAAAATCGATTATGAATCGTACTAAATGCGAATCGCGATTCTTATAAGAATCGATTTTTTGCCACACCCCTAACTACAAACACTGCAACTCAAGAAAGATGAGGAAAACCAAAGACTCCCGGAGTGTTACAACCTCTTGGAACACCAACAACAAAACGGAAAAGACTAAGAACTTCCTCGTGCTAGAACTAGAAATTCAGCTACACTTAAGGAACTTTAGGGAAAACGGCTGTAGCTTTAGAAAGTTCGAACAATGCGAGTACTAGATAGCAAGAGAACAAAACTAGATAAACTTGATTTTGCTTCACAATTCAGCAAAATCTTGACACAGTAAAAACAGTTTTAGAACTGCAAATTAATAAAAAAAAATTACAGTATAAATGAGCAGTATTTGGCCACTCATCCTCTGTTTTTTTCTTTTAGGTGGAGTCATGGCGGCGCTTTTGTTTCTGCTGGTTCTCCACATTCTACCATCTCTTGTTGTGCCCATACATAATTCATCAACTGAAGGTAATTTGTGTGTGCGTGCACGACTGTGTGTGGGATGATGGGAAGGAATGAAGTCCTTCGAGAGTGCGATTTGTCAGCTAAATTGGACGTGTATCATGTGCCGTGTTTGCTGTGATATATCAACATCATCCGAGGAAGACCTTTTTCTTCTCTGATTCTTTTTTTTTTCTTTCTTTTTTTTTCCACCTCTCCCTTCCTTTCCTAGGCTGTGCCATCATCCGGCCTCCGAGGGATGGAGGCATCCGCTACAGAGGCCTGACACAAGAGCAGGTGCTTTTAAATACAAGCAAAAATACAGGATGTGCTTGTTTTATACTACACAATATAACACTAAAAAAAAAAGTAGATGTTAAGTTGAACAAATGGGAGGGCATTAAAATGATACTTGACTCATTGAGACATTTTCAGCAGTAAAAGGTTAATAATTGGTCCAGAATTAAGTTGATAACTTCATTATTACAATTATGCTGCATTCAAGGATGGTCGGAAGTCGGATATATCCGAGTTGCTTTTTCCCAGTTCCGACCTGAAAGCGTTCGAGACTAAAGTAAACAACGAAAATGGCGGATAGTGATAAATTGTCCAGAAAACTTGCCTTCTCGCAATTTTCCTTTATTTATTGTTTAAAAAAAAAAACTTATTTCATAAGCATTTCATACAGTTCAGTAGTTCATAGTATAATTTCATGCAGGAATAGATAGCGGCATACTATCACGTACGTTGTGTTACGGAGTTATGACGAATATTTATGAATGAAAAAAGCTTTCTAGTTTTATACTCGAGTAAATTGTGTTTTACCATTCACGGTCTGTGTTTTTAATTGTAGAGTGACGTCACATTATAGTCCGTTGTATGTCGTCGTCGCCCCCCACTTCGCAAGTGGAATTTCCCGTACACACTTCCTGGTTTGAACTCGGAAGCAGGCAACAACCAATCATAGCTCAGTTTGCTGACCAAACACAGAAAACAGGTGAGCCATGATTGGTCGTTACCCACTTCCTCAGCACAGGTGGTATTATTTCCAATCAACAACAGCAAGTGTAAAAATTAGTTTTTAAAGGTATTAACTGCACAGGAAAATAACGATGTTATCAAATTCATTCTGGACAAAGTATTAACTTTTTACAGCTGAAAATAGCCCAATAAGTCAAGTATTCATTTAAATATCACGATAAAAGTTTTGATAGAAGAATCACTGATAATCATTGCATTCTTTGACAGTCATCCTAATATAACAGTTAATAAAAATAATAATAGCATTCTGGCATACTGTATGGACACTGTGCATCCAGAAATCATTACTACGCTTTTTTTTTTTTACAGGCTTTAGTTTGGGAATTTTCCTTTTAAGTTAGTTTTTATTTCGTTTGGAGTTTTTTTTCTTCGTTAGCTTTAATTAGTTTTCAGGGTGGTTCTGTTAGTTTTTATTAGTTTTTATTTTATTTTAAATGCTTAGTTTTAGGTTAGTTTCAGTATTAGTTTTCGTTTTAAGAAAAAAAAAGTGTATTAATTGAGCGGAATATTTAATGAAAATGAAAAAAAGTAACATATTTTTTTAGTTAGCGTTGCATTTCGGCTGAGTTAAATGAAGAAGCAGGCGACTCGAGCCATTGGAGCCAAAAGTCAAGCAGGCAAATTTGTCGCCAAGGAGCGACATGTTCTGAAGGTGCTTTTCTATTGGCTGCTGCTCGATGACATCACTTCTGTGTGACACACTTTCAAATGTCTTTATTCCGGTTAATATTGAAATAAATATGCTTAATCACATCTAAAATCATCCCCAAAGGCTCATGTATTAAATGAATTACCAAAGACTAAAACAAAGGGCATTTTCACGAAAATTATTCTTAGTTTTTCTTTTTCTTTAAAAAAGCATTTTTGTTTTTATTTTATTTCGTCAGTAAAATATTTTTTTGGAATTTTAGTTTTAGTTTTTTCGTTAGTTATCATTAACCAAAATAACCTTGGGTTGGGATAACAATTACCAATTTGGGGGTTTAAGGATGATGATTTGTATCTGTGATAATACTGCAACATGATGAGTACGCGCAGGTTGCAAAGGGAACTAGTAGTTAACAAGTATGCCCTTTTTTTCATGGATGTCACTCACAGAGAGAAAAAACAACAATGAAATTAATCAAATCCAAATTGATATCAATTATCCATCCATTTTCATGACCCCTTATTCCTCACAAGGATTGCGGGGGTGCTGGAGCCTATCCCAGCTGTCAGAGACGAACAACCATTCACACCTATGGACAATTGTTCAGCCATGAATGTCTTTGGAATGTGGGAGGTACCCGGAGAAAACCCACACAGGCACAGGGATAACATGCAAACTCCACCCAGGAAGGCCGAAGCCCGGGCTCGACCTCACGTCCTCTGCACTGGGAGACGGACGTGTTAACCAGTCAGCCACCGTGCAGCCGATATCAATTATATGAAATCAAATTTTAAAAAAGTAAAAACAAACCACGACCAGCCCAGTACCCCGCTTCTCGCCTGTCATCTGGGATAGGCTTCAGTTCACCTGCATCCCTAATGCAGTCTTGAAAATGGATGGATGAGGATGCGACAGAGCTTCTTTTTTAAATGGAGGCGGAGAAGGCTTATTAGAAAAAAAGATCTCTTCACACTATTGACTTTTAGTGTCGTTGAAATTCTGGTCACACAAAAACAACTCTGCAATGTTCTTTTTTTTTTTTTTTTCTGGTAGCCGCCATATGGCACTGTCTCGAGAGGACTTGAACGCATCAGGGATCCCCGTGTAATTTTCCTCGCTGTGCCTTTGCAGATCCGCAGTGTTCAGATCTTGCCTGTGGATTACGAGATTGAGTACATCTGCCGTGGGAACCGCGTGATCGTCGGGCCTAAAGTCAGGAAATGTTTGCCCAACGGCACGTGGACGGACATGACGCAGCACAGCAGCTGCCGTGAGTGCTCGAGTCTTTATTTGTATTTGGGTATTGGGATGCAAACTGCAATGGGTTTCTTCTAGTTTCGTCTTGAACCAATCGACATAAAACTTGGTCAGCACATTTGTGGTGAAAGGAAACATGAAAAAGTTCCACTTTGGTTTGAAGCAGTCAAATACAAAAATACAAAAATGAGTGGACATGAAAGGGTCTCAAAGACCCTTGCAGGAAATCGAACAGGAAGTGAACCATGTCCCCATCACGAACCGCCAAAAGTCACTCAGTAGTAAAAATAAAAAGCCGCTGACATCAGTTTCTCCAAAATAATTTTTTTTTTTAAAAACTGGATCAAAAACATCCCTGAAGGTGGTAAAAAATAGACAGAGTCTTCCGCATAGTTTTGTGAGAAAACAAAAGCCAGTGTGAAATTTCTATTCAGGTCATGTTTTGGATGCAGTGATGCGATGAAATTCTTCTTTGATTTCTATTCTTTTATGTTCCTATTAAGACCTTCCCTCGAGTCCATTACATTCAAGTAATGCCTCTTTGTGCAAAAAAGCATAAAGCTGAAGATTAGATGACTTTAACAGTCAATGTGTTAACATGCCGGAGGGGAACGGCACGCACGCACGCACGCACGCACGCACGCACGCACGCACACAGCATATCGAAATAATTCAGTAAAAAGAAAAAAGAAGAACCCCTGCTGCCAGTTTCAAATAAACCAGACAAAAACTTAAAGCATACAGACATTAAAATGTTCCAAATATGATAATAAAATGTGCCTGTCATGCTACAAGGCTCACAGAAGACTTTTTTTTAAATTGAGTTTGATTCCTTTGGGAAAGAATTTTACAACAATTATATTTATTACAGTGTGCTATGGCATCAATGTTAGCCTTGTAGCGTTGCATGCTAACCTAACCAACGCTATCTGGTGTGGCTTTTGTTGTCGACAGCACAGGAAGAGCTAACAATGCTAATTCAAATGGTAAATTCTATTTTTATATGATGAGATTTGAATGTGGCTGATCTTTATGCTTTAACATCAACAAAGTAGTCACATTAAGTGTGTGAACCTTTACTGGTAGGTACAATTAGCATTTAGCTAACATCCGAGCCTACGGGTCTAACAAATTAACACGGATTCAAACAGTCACATGTTTGTGTGGCGACTAAAGCTAAAATTGGGCAAATTAATGCTAATGCTGCTAGCTAGTAGGTAGATAGTGTAATGGAAAAATGTTAAGACAACCATGTGTACTTTCTGTCACTTGACAGTCATAAATAGAAACCTTCTAACAACCATCATTCGAACGTGATAACAACAACCTCTCCTCGACCTTTACTTTGACTTTGCGACTCGTTTCACTTTTAGACATAGAGAAATTTCCACAATAGTTAGATGTTTAGTGACTTAAGCTAAAACATGTATTTAAAATAAATAAATAATTAAAATTAACACAATGTACGTATTGCTACTACACAGCTAAAAAAAAGCTAACAGGCTTACGCATTTAGACAACTAATATTACATGCCTTCATATAGTGACATTTTATATCTTGACTTCTTAGCATCTTTAGCTGTGTGATGCTAACACACGTGTTTTCTCTGCCAGTATTGCTGTGTCCTCGTGTGTGGACGTCTCTGGAGAACGGCCAGGTGACTGTGAGACCCCCGGGCCCCCCGGTTGAGGGCTCGGTCCTGCACTACCGCTGCCACAGTGGCTTCATACTGGAGGGCCGTAACGCCAGCCACTGCACCAAACTGGGAAAATGGGACGCTCCCAAGCCCATCTGCCTCTGTGAGTAACACCACGCACGCACCAAAGCAAACAAAAATCAAATACAGAGCATCTGGAACATTTTCACAGCATTTTTCACACACATTTTTTGTGTGTTACTACCTAACCCCTGGGCGTTATTTTATTTTTGAAATGGCTTGGTCAGAACCAACAAAAAGCCCAAAAATGGTCAAATAACGCCCAGGTTAATTCATGATGGAAAATGTATTCATCTATCTATCTATCTATCTATCTATCTATCTATCTATCTATCTATCTATCTATCTATCTATCTATCTATCTATCTATCTATCTATCTATCTATCTATCTATCTATCTATCTATCTATCTACCATTTTACATACAAACAACTGTGCATAGCATTTATGGATGTTATCGCACATTGACGTCAACGTGAACAGAGTACAGTTAAGGAGTCATGAATATAAATGTTGTAAACAATCTGCATAATATTGATTGTAAATATGAAATCTGTCTCCATTGTTGCAAACTGTTCAAGAGCATTTCCCTCACACACGGTGGGGAATTGTTACATAAGTGAATCGTGAACGGTATAAAAAATGATCAAAACTGTTGTTTCAGGCAGTGAAGCTGTATAAGTCTGTTTGAGAAAGAGCTCCTTTGTTACCGCAGAGTGTCGTGGAAAGGATATTAATGATTGTCCAAGTTGGAGAGAAGTTTGTGCAGTGATCTCTTCTGTCTCATGATGTCACTTGCATGATGGTGTGCACTATTACAGCCTAATATTCAAGTCTAGCTGTCCAAGTACTTGGACTTCTGCACTAGTGATAACATGATATCAGCTGTACAAGTCTACATGGTTGTCCACCAGCTCTCTGTATATACTGTATGTCTACAATTATAACGTTATGTAAGTGTCACACATGAACCTGGAGCGTAAATCCTCCATCTGCTACATTGAAGTATCAATATTTGCTCACATGACTGCAAGTGAATGAGGATTTGGTGAAAAAAAGAAAGAAGAAAAGGCACAGCTTGCCAGCTGGTTATCAGCGTTGCCGTGGCAACCATTAAAGTTGCTATGGGAATCTTTGGATTAAAAAAAAAAGAAGAAGCTCTCTGACAATGTGAAAGTAGGTTGCGTAATCCCTAACAATTTGGAAACATTGTGTAGAGTTCTCATGTTCTATATTTGGGTCTTTTGAAAGCTTGGTGTGAATAATTCAAGGCTTTTTGAGTCACAGTCTGACTTGTGGTGACCATCATCAATTGTGGAAAAAAAGAAAAAGAAAAATGAAAGTGTGGCGGTGAATTTGATATCGATTACTTACTGTGGGGATGTGAGTCAGCATGGACACAATCACACTGTTGCTGACATCTAGTGGATAAAAAATGCACTGCACTTGCAATATATCCATCCATTTTCTTAACCGCTTAGTCCTCACAAGGGTCGCGGGGGGGGGGGGGGGGGGGGGGGGTCTGGAGCCTATCCCAGCTGGCTTCGGGCAGTAGGCGGGGTACACCCTGAACCGGTTGACTCTGCAATATAGTTATTTTAAATTTTATTTTTCTGTTTTGACATTTGTCAACATTGAAGTGAAGTCCGTTTTATTTCTGGAGCGCCAACTCACATCAGAATCGTCACATTCTCTCTCTCTCTCTCTCTTTGTGTCTGTGTCTGTCTCTGTCTCTGTCTCGTTCTCTCTCTCTTTCTCTGTCTCTCTCCCTCTTTCTGTCTCTGTCTCTCTTTCTCTCCCTATCTCTCTCTGTCTCTGTCTCTCTTTCTGTCTCTCTCTCCCAAAATATATTTACAGGTATATATACATATATATTTTAAAAAGCTATTTAAAGTTGATTCTTTTGAATAGGTAAACTTACCAAAATGTCACCCATGCAAGTATGTAACTGTCAACCTGTCATTGCATTGTTGTCCTTGCACTAAAAAAAATATTTTTTTTTTTCTTTACTTTTTTATGTTACTGCCTTCCGAAGATGACAAAAACAACACAGGTAAGAAATGTTTCATTATAACTAATTAATATTATTCATGGCAACTGTCATGTCGAAGGCTCAAGATCAATTGATCAAATAGAAAGAATCCACAAAGTCCAAAAAGGGGTCTGCGTACAACAACTTGTTGAAGCATGTGATGTACGTGCCACTCAGCGTGGACCCTCCTCTTGCCAGTTAACACATAGCCACATAATATTGTTTATTTACTGCACAGTGCACCAGCCGACACACACAGTCCAGTAAGCCTTGGAGCTGTAAGGTTGTTAATTGACCACAAGAGAGCAGCAGAGTTCTCTTAAACGCTTTGCTAACTCGTCCGCTAGGGAGCAGTGTGGGTTTTAAAAATAAAAGCATACAGCTGACGTCTGTTAAGACAAAAATTTATTAAAAGCGTTTTATGTAAAAAAAAAAAAAAAACTCAAACGTGCATTCAATTATTTTTTTAAATAAAATAAAATAAGAGAGAAAAAAATGTCAACTAATAATATTTTTTCATTTTCTTTTTTTAACGATTTGATGTATTAACATTTTTAAATAGTTGTATAATCATATATATTTTATCAATGATTTAAAAATGTATTTATTATTCTGTTTTTAGCATACAGCTGACGTCTGTTAAGACAAAATTTTATTTAAAGAGTTTTATGTAAAAAACTCAAACGCATATTCAAAAATGTTTTTTAAATAAAATAGAATAAGAGAGAGAGAGAGAGAGAGAGAGAGAAAACTGTCAACTAATAATATTTTTTTCTTTTCTTTTTTTAATGATTTGATGTATTAACATTTTTAAATAGTTGTATAATCATATATATTTCATCAATGATTTAAAAAAATATTTATTATTCTGTTTTTATGAAAAGCGGTTGTTTGGACGTAATGTCAAATATTCAATCTAAAGATTATTAAATTTATTATCCTGTTTCTATAAATGTACCCCAGTCACTCTTCACTTTGTAAAATTCAATATTTTCTCATGAAAGAAAAGAACAGTATTTGTGACGTTGAGTTAGTTCAAATACTTGCTGTAAAGCTGTCAAACATTTATTTTGATTGATTTATTATGTTTGTATTTAAACCGATTTTTTGCTACCTCAAATTGTATTTTTTTTTTAAGAAAACATTTAAAGCAGTCAAATAATATTTTGAGATAATTTGTACACTTACTAACTTTTAATAAATAAAAATGAAAAAAGATTGAAATGAAGATGAATTAATTATGATGTTTCTATTAAAAGTGATAATTGAATTTAAGTTTCATTGGGGTTCATACTTTGGTGTACAGTATACATGACAATGTAGATATTAGGGATATTGAGTACCTCCCCCAGGGAGCGTTGTGAAATGGTGCTTAAATGCAGCGAGGATGAGGACCATTGAGTTTGCTCATCACTAAGCTAATTGTCATTCCCCAGCTCGATGAAGATTGGGTGTCCTCATGAGATTGCCACTAATTGCCTTGCGTAGGCTGACGATCAACGACGGGGGTTGTCGTTGTTTGAAATGTGACAAACTTGGGAGCAGTTCCTTATTCTTTGTGGATTCTTTCTTATTTGTGATTGATATTTTTATTGTGCAATGTAGCAGTTGTCACGAACAGCTGGCAAGCAATATTTTGCATTACATTAATGATATGAAACGTACTTTGCATGTGCAAATGTGACCAAGTGCGCCGTGGAGTTTTTTGACCATGTGGATTCTTTTCTTGTGCTACTGTTTATTTCTATTGTGCAAGGTGGCAGTTATTATGAAAAACTGTGTGTGTGACAAAACTTGTCATGGAATTTTTTTTTTACTCTATGGATAATTTCTAGTTTATTTCTATTGTGCCAGGGGTGGCTATCATGAAAAACTGGAAATAGAATAACGATAAATTGTGTTACATGTACATTGTGAAAATTAGCATGTTATCTAGTATGCCATGAACTGCTTTTTTTTCACACTGTAGATTATTTCTAGTTTTTGTGTTTATTTCTATTGTGCAAGGTGGCGGTTATCAGTGAGTGGTGCTTATCTGACATGCACACGCATTGGATTTACAAGCATATGACTGTGCATGTCATTGACTGCTTTTTGACTATGTGGATTATTTCTAGTTGTTGTGTGAATCTCTATTGTGCAACGTGGCGGAGTGATTGAGCGATTACATGACATGTACTGTACGTTGTGCAAGTGTGCATAGGACTGCTTTTTGATGCTGCGGATTATTTCTTGTGCTGCTGTTTATTTCAATTGTGCAAGATGGCGATGAGGAGCCATTGCATTGCAGTGTTAGTGCGTTACTGAAAGTGCCGTGGATTTTTTTTTTTTATCTTGTGGATCATTTCTAGTCATTGTTATTATTTCTATTGTGCAAGGCAACAAACACATTTACAACTTTAGTAAGTGTTTAAGATGGAAATGTATTCACTTCTGGGTGTTTTTTTTTTTTTTTTTTTAATGAATCATCAATTTGTGCCTCGTGTTTGAACCAGTGTAAGCTAACAGGCAGACAGGAGCGGGGGTACGGTATTAACCTTTCTCCCGCTGAGGTGGCAGGAAGTGGGCGGAGGTGGCGCACTCGGGGGCGGGAGGTGGCGGCGAGACGCAAAATGGACACTTTCTATTTGAGGAAACAGACTTCTAGCATCTATGAGCAACTCTGCTCGTTAGCAGGATGATGCAAAAACAACATCATGGATTGTGTTTTCTTTTTTTTTGGTAGGGTAACAGCACAGGGTCAGTACACACAGATGGCTCGTGGGAGATTTTACTTTAGTATTCCACTCAATGTTCTTAACTGTTTCCAGGGTCTTTTTTTGGTCTGGATTTACAGCTGCAGGTTTGCCAGCCACAACAGTTTTATCATAATTTGCGGGGATTAATTATTGCCACCTTGAAAAATAATCAAATTGCATTTTCCACCTCAATATTGTGATTACGATTTAAAATGTAATTATTTTTTTCAAGGTCCTCTTCCCATGTATTTTTTTTTTAACAAACACAAGCAGCAAATTATCTGTATTCAAATAAACAACGTCAGATGTATTTTATAAAAACGTTTATAGTTTACTTCAATTAGAGTTGTTAACTTGCTCAGCACTTTGACTTGCAGTCTTTTAACCAACCTTGGGGGGTTAATTCCCAGAGTAGTCGATGGATTAATCAATAGAATAATTGATCATAAAAACTTTAATCAAAGAAATGGAACATTAAAAAGTCCCGCTACAGGTACGAGGTGTGAATCTCTAGATCTTTCCAACCTTTAAAACAAAGTCCTCTCTCGCATCGACCTCGACGGGGGTCTTAAAAACAGACGCACACTCACACATAGAACGAGCTCCAGTCGAGCCACATAAAGTTCAGCGCTGAATAATTGATGGAGCGTCGGACGGGTCGCACGAGGAGGTGGAAGGCAAATGCCAGATGATGACAACAGCGTCCTAGCACAGACACTCGGATAATGGCACTTGGATATCCCGCCATCCTTGTATCACACTCACTCAATTGGTGTGCCGAGTCACTTTCAAAAGAGACCATTTTGAAATGGAAGAGGTAGGGGTGAAGTCAGGGGAGTCAGGAGCGGTACAACAAAAATCACAGTTGGGTACATATCTTGGTGTTAAGGTGATGATCCAGTTCACATTGCGTACAGTTTTAAAGGGGAAGTCAACCCCAAAATTGATTTTGACAATAATATGTTCTATTCAGCCCCACTGGTCTAAAAATGGTATTCTGGTTAATATTGTGTTAGTGGAATATGAGTTAAGCAGCAAAATCCACCCATTTTTTCCCATCTCAGGAGGCGGCCATTTTGCCACTTGCTGTCGACTCAGGTCTCAGGTAACAACCAATCACAGTTCAGCGTCAATAAACATGGGAGCTGTGATTGGTTGTTGCCTGAGCCCTGACAACTGTGATGTCATCTGCATCAGCAAGTGGCAAAATGGTCGCCCCTTGAGATGGATAAAAATGGCTGGATTTTGCTTCATAACTCTTATTCCACAAATGTAATATTAATCTGAATGTCATGTTTAAACTAGTAGTCTCACATATAACATATTATTGTCAAGAAATGTTAAATGTTGACTTACCCTTTAAGGAATTTTAAAATGAAACATAAAGAATAAATTATCCAATAAAATAAATATTTTCTACTGTATACAAATATATTAAATCTTTCAATTTTAGAACATTTAACTGCAATAGGTTGTCTTCTTTTTAGGAACTAAAGTATAAATAATGTCCCTAATGAGGACTAGCACTATAGAAAATGGATGGATAGGAAGTCTTGTGGCGTCCCACAAAGATTTCTACTAGAAACCCTAACATTGGGATAACCATCATCAATTAAGGGTTAAAAATGATTTGTATTTGTGATAACACTGCAATATGATGAAAACAAATACACAGCATGATGGAGCTAGTTGTTAGCAAGTCTGCTTCAGTCGGGATTTCAAATCTCAGCACTTTGCATTTTCTCTTCGTGCAAATGTGGATTTTCTCCAAGTACTCTGGCACCCTTCCACATTCCAAGAACATGATTGTTAGAATCAATGAAAAATTGATAGGCTTCAGCTCACCCTTGACCCTAGTGACCATGTTTGCATTATTTGAAAATATTTCATTTATTGGTGAATTTTATTCTGGCATTTTACATTTTATTTATATGGTGCATAATTAAATTTGTAAAAAAAATAGCCCTTATATGTTTTGCATTTTATTCCCTTACTGTAGTCAATGTGAACCGTAATTTTTGCTGAACATTATATCTGTAAAACAAACTTGACAAATATGTTCGTGGGTGGCATTAGATGGTTGGATTCCATTTGACGGACATAAACGTCTACGGCACTAAATGAGTTCGCAACACTTCGTATGAAGTTCTATTTGTTTGCTAGCATAAAATACTCCCTTTATATTGCACAGTTCTAACCAGCACCCCCAAAACAGTTAGTTTCACTTGGAAAAATGTGATAACGTTAAGTTGGACTCGGCGTATGTCTCATTAGCTAATCTTTCAGCAGATATTGCACACACACAAACACACACACACACACACACACACACACACACTGGGGAGTGATGCAGTGTGGATCAGACGCCGCTTCCTCTTCCGCTGCAAATCTTTTCATCTGTTTTCAACACGACAGGCTTACAGGAGGGGGAGATGTTGCCTGCCTGCCTTCTGCTGCTATTTCCACTCCTTCTCACCATTACACACACACACACACACACACACACACACACACTGGTACTATACTCTCTCTCTTTGGGGGGGCAACGGGGGGGCTCCAGCTTCTCCCAATCAACACTCTGCTCCTGGTATCTCATTCGCGCCTTCTTTTTTTTTTTCTTTGCCTAAAAGTGGCGAAGCTCACACTTGTCTCCACATTTCAGGATTTTGATGCACAGCAGCAAGGAGGCCAAATTGACCTTTTAAAAAAAATTTTTTTTTTAGTTTTTATCCAGATGTGAATTGTTAGTGATCAAGTGACGTGAACATGTAATTGTTGACGTTTGGTTCTCCAGTCGCTATCCTCCACGTGTTGTCGAAATGATGTCGGCGAGGAGCGCGCGTCCCCCGCGGCTGATGAGCGGCGCATCCCGCACGCCTTCTCTGACCGTCTTCTTCTTCTTCTTCTGGCTTCTGCTGCTGGCGGCGCCGCCGTGCTCAGGCAAGAAGAAGCTGTACATCGGCGCGCTGTTCCCCATGAGCGGCGGCTGGCCCGGCGGCCAGGCGTGCATGCCTACCGCTCAGATGGCGCTGGACCTGGTCAACAACCGTAGCGACATCCTGCCCGACTACGAGCTGGAGCTCATCCATTACGACAGCATGGTGAGTCCCGCTCTCTCTCCATCTGCGTCTTATGCACGCGCTTCGAGTGTTTTGTTGCATGTGAAAAAATGTTTGAGGGAGTTTAACACCTGCGCAGTCCAATGACAGATAACCTTTACTTTTGTTTGAGGGATTTATTTAGGAGTAGTTTGTTGCTACTATTGTTGTTGTAGTTGGCCGTTCGGGGCTTACCGTAAAATCCCGCCTTTGTATAATACAAAATCATCCTTAAAAAGGAGTTTTTTCCCCCTCTCTCTGTACTTGTGTATAATACGGTCCCCCGATTTGCTGGTATTCTTTATCATCAGAGTGAACAATAATATGCATGAATAAGGATTCAAAGCATGCCAATGAAGTGTAACTGTTTTTAAATGTTATACTTTTATACAGCATACTGAGTTATGCTGTGTATGAAATGCGCGATAAAGCAGTGATTCTTTTTATTTATTTATTTTTTACAACGTCGACATACTGCCTAGGTACTGATAAATGTGAAAACAATATGAAACATTTTATTTTCCAATAAAGCACCCGGTATAATACGCCCCTTGATTTTGGGATTTTTGTTTACACTGGATTCCACAGTATTACATTATTGTTTTATAGCTAGCAATGGTTTAGAGTTGTTTTGGAATTGTTAAAAATAAAATGCATTGAAAATGAAAAAAAATCTAAAAAAATACTTAATTTTTTTAAAAATTTAATTTAATTAATGTATTTATTATTTTGTTTTTTTATATTTATTATTTTTTAAATCCATAATTTTTTTATTCCGCTTAATTCTAATTTATTTGTTTGTTTAATTTTTTATTTTATTTATTTTTTGTTAACCAAAATGATTCCTTTTTTTTCTGACAGCGGGGGGCGGGGGCGGGGGGATTATATATTTGTTGTTGGTGTGGTTGAAAATATTTGAAAGAGGTATTTTTGAGTCATTTTCTATTAGTTAAAAAAAATTACATATCGTTTTTAAAAGATTAAAAGTTGATAAAATTATGTATTTTATTTTTATTTTGGAAGTTTATAGGACTGTGATGTAGACTATAGAATGCAATTAGTGTAGAAATTTTGTGTCAATGCTGAATGCCAAACTGAAATGAAGTTAGAAAGGGCAGGAAGTGTCCAAGAAATATTGAAAGAGGAGGTCAATATGTCCTTATTAGGCAATTGATAAAAAGTTGCCATGACTTTCTGAATGAACAATTTGAAGTTGGAAAGGGAAAGATGAGCTCTTTTGCTCAACGGCTCATTCACTTGAACTCCAATGTGCACTCAGTTTTACTAATCTTTTGGAGTTGGAATGGCTCACGAAATGCAGAAGCTGTAGGATGACAATAAAATGGGTGCAACAATGATAAAAAAAAAAATTAGGGCCACATATAAAAATATTTGTCATACTTCACCATGATACGATGGATCGATAACTCCTCCGAGCTCCTCATTAGTCGCGCCTAAAAGAGCAAACGCGCCTCCCACGCCCGTCAATCAGTACTTGAAAATGTCACACGAGCAACTACGAGTGGAATGGTCGCTAGAAGTGGAATTGGTCGTTGCCCCGGGTTGCGTCTGTCAACAGCAGTTTGAGTGGGACAGACGCACCCTTATGCACGTCTCAGCATTGGTAAAGCAATACGAGTGTGTGTGTGTGTGTGCGTGTGTGTGTGCGTTGGCATGGCAACAGAGTTGCTCTTGAAGCAAAGCACATAAGGAATCAAAATGTGCGTGCAAATCAAGACGTATGCGGCACGTGTGTGTGAGTGTGTTCCCAGTTCTTTTGTTGCTAAATGCTAAAGTGTGTGCGCATGCGTGTATGCGCCAGATGCGACTAACACACCAACATAAAGATAAAACGTTTCCGTGCGCAGTTTACACGGCAATCGGAAGACAGAACGGCTGTCGCCTGCGGTTGGGGACAAACACATGCTGGCGCGCACACACACACGAAAACACACTCAATCACGCAAACTTACACGCGTACACTAAAACACACACGCTAATACACTCACGCTAAAACACACTATGACACATGTGTGTGTTGACTCCGCCCGGCCACTTGGTAATTTGTGTAAGGAAGTGTGTGTATGAGAGTGGAGGGGATTTGCGTGTTTACCACGTTTGTAATTGGCAAAGTGGTGGTTGAGGTGTCTGGCATGGCAATGAGCGCCTTAGCCAGGATTCATTAGCCGCAATATTTCCCTTCCGGCTTATCATGATTGTCGCTCACGACCGGGCAAATATTAATCTTGTGGGTTTTAAGACGCTCACGTCTCAGCGTTAAATTGAAGTTGAAATTAAGTCATTAAGTAAAACTCGTGCTTCTGAAGAACCAAGGAAAAGAAAGCATGATCTTTTCTGCCCTGATCACAAATTTGATCTTCCGACATAACAGTTGTGTGAATGCTTGATTCTCACTATAGTGTTCTCATGATCTATTTTGTTGTCTCTCAGCATTCAAGTACGACAGGATTTGTGTGAATGCTCATTTCTCAGCATTTACGCACATTTGTTCTTGGCAAATATAGAAGTCGAAGGACGGTTGATTTTTACTATTGTCGAAAATACACTATCAAATCGAAGGCTCATCACTCAGCATTGACATACAAGTGAGAACACTCGTCTCTCAGCATTCACACAATTTTGTGACTCACAACGGGCTGAGTGTCAATGTTCGTCTCACAGCTTTTACATATTTTTTTGTTTGTTTGTACATAAAAGTTGGAGAATGCTTGATTCAAACAATTCTCGTGTTATTTTTTAAATTTGTAAATTAGCATAGACGTGACAGTCGTTTTAAACAACTGCTTATCAAACACAGCGACACATACAAACAACATCCAACAATAGAGACTTAAACTTTGTAAATGTAAACATCAACATATTCAACCAAACTGTAATGATGGAAGTCTGCTAGCTTAATACTAACTTATAATGTCAAATGTCATAGATGGGCTAATGCAAATGGCACGCATGAGCAGCAACACAAAGAAACAGGCACGCAAGGTTGGGGAACACGTTGGTGTACTCGAGTGTGACGCGTCAAACATGCGTCACGCATGCAATATTCATGAAGCCCGCCGTTTAATCCTCGTGCGGCGCGGTGGATCCCCGTATCCTTTCCCCGGCTATCGAGGCCACGGCGGCTCACGATGAACATGGGCGTCCACACATCATGCTGAGACACGCACACACATATACGCTCCAGCCGCTGGCCGTTGCCATGGTGACATCAAAGCTCAGACCGCCAACTTTGATGAATTATTAACAGCGACGCAGCGAGACGCTGCAGATGCCACGTGTGGATGCGGTGAGACGCGGTGCTTCCGAAGCTTTGTCTTAATTGGCAGGCGAGACACTTTTTCCCAAGTGGTTGCCGATCCGCTAGGTGGGACGTCGCATTGATTGAGGGTTAAATTGGGGGCGCTGCTCCGTGATTGAAAGGCGTTCCCCTCCAGGGAGTTGCTTGCCTTCACTGTTTGCAGATATTCTCCAAGACTATAGGGGGCAGTGAAGAGCATCTGTGATATAAGAACAACACTTCACACAATAGCAGTAGATAACTCCAAAAAAAAAAAACTTTATCGAGTTTGGGGTAAACTGTCGACATACATTTACATAAGTAAATGAAAACAACAATGAATCGGGAAATAGAAAACACTGATGTTTGCTTTTGCTCGCCCGCCATGTTTTTTCATGTATAGTTGGAACATTTCGTAGGTGTGTTGTGCGAAATGATGTTGTTGGACCTCATAGATGTAAAGCATAAACCAAGCTTTAGTATCCATCTTTTTTGATACGCGTATTCGCCAGTCCTTTTTTTTAATAGAAAAGTTGTATATTGTTGTGAAAAGACAGTTTTTTTTCATCAAATGAAATCACATTTTTTTGTGGGAAAAAATCCTATTTCCTGTGTGTTTTTTCCATTAATCATAGTATTTTTAAAAAAAATTTAAATATCTTTACTTTAACCCTACTTTTTTCGCAATTAAAAGATGTGTTTTTAAAATATAGTTTTCAGCCCAAAAGGTTTTTTTTTATGAATTTTTTTTTTATTCATCACTTTCTTGAGAAAAAAAACAAACATATTTCAAATCTTTTTTTGGGGAAAAGGTCTCATGTTTTTGAGACTGGCTATTTATTATGTAAATGTGAAGAAGCTGTCCTATAAGTTTTTTTATTATTATTTCAGAAAAAGTTGTGTTTAAATTTTTTGTAATTCAAAAATTTGTATTCGCTCCTGAAAAAAGGCATTTTTTTGCAAGAAAAGTTATTATGTAACATTTGTAAAAAGTTATTATTTATTTTAGTTTTTTTTTTTTTAAAAAAGGCCTTATATTTTAATATTACATTTATATGTTTCCCTGTGATTGGAAGTTGAAAGTTTTCTATTAAAAGTTTTTTTTTTTTTTTTTTCAAAAAAACGGGCGGAAAATCAATTGAAAAAGATGTTTGAGACAAGCCATAATCTTACAAGAGTCAAGTTTTTTTTAAAATAAATATATAATATAAAATGTCAAATGAAATATTGTTTTCATATTTCAATCAAAAGTAATATTTTTTTATGAAAAGTTGTATTTTTTGTGAAAAAAGTCATTTTTTTCAAGTTTTAATGTAAAAAAGTAATATTTTTATTTAACTTTTTTTTCTTTTCTTTTTTTAACAAATAATAGCCTGAGTAGTATGTTTGTCAATTAGTAGTAATGTTTTTTCAACAACAAAAATGTATGGAGAAAAAAAAGTATGCTCGTTGTCCCCCCCGTTTCATATATAACATCATTAGAGTCTATTAGTGGTAGCTTAGCAACTTTTCAAGTGTAAAGTGCTACGTAGGAGACATAGCTCAGGGAATTGTGACGTTTTTATGCGGCTGCAGTGTGCGCATGCATGTGTCATCTTTATGTGAAAGTGCATGTGGTTACGATGACACCGAATTGTTGTTCCTTAGCATTTGTTGCTTATTTAAGATTAAGACAGGGTACAGTTTTACCTACCCTGGTAGGTATGTAGACACTTCACTTCATATATATTAGACACTATACATACGCTCTGACATCCATACTTGAAATCCATATTTTACATGAACTATTGTGTATACTAGCTGCGAGTCTGCAGCTTTGTTGACATAATGAAAGTCTGCACAGGCTGATTACGCCTTCCTAACGCGCAAAACCACCCGTGGGGAGGAAGTGATTGTCGCTGCTGATTGATTGGGGTGGGGGGAACACCCCCGCCGTCTCGCTCGCGTTGCGGAAATTGCCGCTTCTGGTTGGACATCAAAACTGCAAAGTCGATGCTAATTTTGTTAGCATTGGAGAACTGTAGCGCTGCCGTGTAATTTTAAAACCATTAGTTTTTTATTATGAATGGCTCTGTTGACCTTTTTGGTGATCTCAGCAATTCCGATAACACAAGTCTACGATGCACATGTGTGTATCCTGGTAAAAACGTATGGGAGGTCAGCCATCTTGGTTTGAAGCAGCCATTTTGGGTGAATTTCCGAACTTGTGAATACTGTCAGATTAAATGCGAATAGCAATTTTTTTTCTTACACCATCAAATGTGGGCGGAGGATGAGATATTTGATGATCAATTCAAGGCTCCGCCATGAAAAATGAGGTGCGAGGGCCCGTTCATCACTTTAATTATTATTAAGCTCCTTTCAGCTAGTTTAGGTGATCAATGTCAATCAAAAGTCAACATTAGCATGTTTTCCCCTCAGCTCATTAGACGATGCAGGTGCTTCTTTTTGGCCATGACGAACCCTGGCATGTGCATAATGCCACTTTTTGCACTTTCATTTGCTTTTCTGCCTCGGGTGCTGTCAACGCTGCGGCAAAAAGTCAGAAAATTACGAGCTGGGCTTTGCTTTTTTTCTTTTCTTTTTTTTTTACTCGCATGTGAGGACGTCAAGTGTTTTCACTCGTTAACTCAAACGAGACAATCGGCGGCGGCGGCAAAACAAACGTCCTGAATTAGGAGCCCCGTCACGGCCCGCTGATTGTTTGTGACACCCGTCAGGAGAGTTTCTATTGTGTTTGCGATGCCTCTGCGGGGCTGAATCATCACACGTGTCAGGACAGTTTAGGAGTGACGACGGCAGGCGGCGGGCGACCGATCGCTCCTGCCATACTGCCAATTACACTGAAAGCGCATCAAACTTAAAATACAGTAAACCTCCGTGAGCAATTGACACCCCTGGTGAGAATTTTTACAATTGCCTATATTAATGGTTTAACCCATAACCCATAAATACAGTGCAACTAATGTAAGCTGAACAGTTTATAAAGTTGGAACAGGTTTAATCGGTCAAAAAAAATGTACAAATTAGAGCTGTGTTTTTTTGTTTTTTTTTAAGCTTTGATTGTGAAATTGTGAAATTTGGGGACAAAATATTGCATTACGAATAAGATGAACATTCTAAAATGGTATAAATGGGTAAAAATGTAAACATTAGAGGGAAAGAAATTAAATCTAGATTTTTGGCTTTTATTTTGAAGTTTTGAAAATAAAATCTGCGATAGGGATTAACAGTTTAAAATTATAACGGTATATGAATGGTTCAATTTTTTTCTCTCGAAATTAGGGTGGGGCCAACAACAACAAAAAATGAAATTTTTGGCTTTTATTTTGACATTTTGAAAAAATATATATGGTAGGAATAAGCTGAACAGTTTAATTTTGTAATGTTAGTCGGTCCCCAAAAAAATAAAAATTTGCTTTTATTTAAAATTTTCGAAAAAATAATAATAATAGAAACAAGCTTAATGCATGTTAGAAGAGTTAAAAAACGCCCCCCCCCCCCAAAAAAAAAAGGTGTGATAAGAGGTTAAACCCCCCAAATTTTAACATTTGGCTTTTATTTTGAAATAAAAAAAACAATAATTGCAATATAAATGAGTTCAACTGATTGATGTTAGAAAGGTTAGAATTGGTTATTAAAAGGGGAAAAAAAGTGTTGCGGCATCTTGTAACATCTTAGGGCATGACACAAATACAACAAAATGTATTAAATAATTCATTAATAGTTTATTTCGGCTCTATACATAACACAGAAAATAAAATATGTGAATAAAAACTTTTTTTAAAAAAGAAGAAAAAGATGCAAATATGTATTTTTTTTCAGTGAATAGTTGAGGGGGGGTGGATAGTTCCATTCATTTTGTAGCTTAATGTGCTGCTACACTAAAGGTGCACAACTCTAAATTCAGACGTTTTTGTACATTGTAAAAAAAACCCCAAAAAAACGATATAGCGGGAAGACATTGCACATTCACACTTGTTCTTCTTGTGATATTTCTTGCGATGTCCTTCCAGTGCGACCCGGGCGAGTCCACCAAGCTGCTGTACGACCTGCTGTACACGGAGCCCATCAAGATCGTGCTGATGCCCGGCTGCAGCGGCGTTTCCACCATCGTGGCCGAGGCGGCTCGCATGTGGAACCTCATCGTGGTGAGTTCGCTGCTCGTGGGAAATAAGATGGAATTGGGTAAAGGGCACAGTGGGGTGGGAATAAGTCACATGTCATAAACCAGTCTTCATGTTTCAAGCAAGTCCCAAGAACTGTTAGGCTACTCCTTTCTCAAAATCAGTCTCTTGTAATCTAATTAACACAAATCTTTGACTGTCAGCCATTTTCTAAATACAGTTCCCTATTTTGCCAGCTGTTGTTTTGACACAGACTATTGTTCTGTCCTGTGACAATATAAACACCAAAAACAAGATGGAGAAAGGGCTTTTAAAGCAAATAATTTATTTAAAGATATACAACTAAAAAAAGCGCGTGAGTGATGCTGAGTCACAGCATAATTCCTGTTCTACGTCAGTAGCTTTTTTTTTCTTCTTCTTCTTTTTACATGTGTTATTACAGCCGTTTACAAAACCTACATTTCACAAACAAGCTGGGTGAGACTCTCTTACATGCCTACCCATTGAAAAACGTACATGTTTCCGGTACTGTAAATCCTGGCTGGTATGGGACCTCTGACTTTTTTTCTTGCGCTAGCTAGCTAGCTAGCTAACTGGCTAGCACTTGTCATTTTTTCACACTGTGGTGGATCCTGCTCAACTTTCTGCCGTCCATTTTGTTACGGTTGCCGTCCAACTTAAGAACTGGCTAATTTCCGGCATTTCTTCTGCCCTTTTATTGTTTTTGTTATTTTTTTTTATAAATTATTTGGTTGCATTGTCTTGTAGTAACTTAGCAAAACATAATGGTTAGCCTGCTTGCTAACGTCAGCGCTAATAATCTAAACAACAGAAAAGTCAATTAACAAGCCAGTCCTTCAACAATCATGAAGGACCACATCATTTAAGGTGGTAGAGAAGAAGGCTATAATCATCCCTCAAGCCATTTTTCTTGTTTTCTGAATAGCTTTGCCTTGGTCAAATGACAAAAGAAGGGTTTGTTTACTAATGGTGCCATTGGAGAAGCTTGGGCTTTTGGAAGTTCACGTGACACTATGGTACATTTTTCTACAGTCTAAAAATGAACTATAGATGGAATCAATTTGCGGAAATGTTCAATGCACAACATTTTCTTACTCAAACTCCGTGGCTGTTTATCGATTTTGACGCCGCCGACACTTGAACGAGGCAGCTCCACAAAAGACCTTGACGAGGACACAATAGCGCAAGACAAAGCGTATTGTCCCATCTCGCATACTGCTTGTCAACATGTTTTTTTTTTTTTCTCTGGCTTTGGCATCACGTTCTATTTCCCATCCTCTGTGTCGCGTCCCGCCTCTCACTTGGCTCTCCATTAACTTTGTCTGATTGTCTTCAATGTTTCTGACGGAGAAAAAATGGCTTCTGGTGCTTGGCATCTGCCCCTTCTGTCTTTCTCAAAGATGGCCTGCGCAATGTTCTCTGTTGTACATTTTTTAGGTATCCGTACTTTTGAGTGCAGGTAGTATTTTTACCAAACCCACCCATTCCCCCACCCCAGTATTTGTATTTCTACTTAAGTAAAGAGTGTGTGTACTTTTGCTAGCCCTGCCTGCAGGTGCCTCTTTGTAGTTCAGGCATAGAAAAACCGCAGGTTCCTGGATCAAAAAGAGGGTATTAATCAGCTCCCCTTTTCACTCTTTTAATGTGATCCTGTGTATCTGTTAATAAAAGCACCGCTGAGCATTGATTGCTGCTCGAGGGCCGACGGAAACTCGATTGGTTGGAATTAAAAGATATTGTTTGAGGTTTTACGGGCGGAAAGTGGGATCATACACGCCAGTGGTAGATAGCTGCAGCTTAAGTCTAATTCTTCTTTTGGGGAATGCCTCAAGCTTTCCTCGGAGTGACATTTGGGGTTGTTAAAGCTGCCTTTCTGTTCACTTCAGATCTCTAAAACACTACCAAGCATGTTATGTTGGATTTACGGCATTGGTTAGTCAGAGCCGAATCACGCGAAAGTGTCAAATTCCGGTTACATGTTATTTATTTGACATCTGGGGCATATGCATTTTTTTATTTTTATTTTGTACCGTTCTATCAAAATTGTCCTTATGTGCACTGGACCCTCCTTTTTCCATTTAAAATTGCTCCTTTTTTAAAATGTTTTTTAATTATTTTTTTTAATCTTTTGTTTTCTTGGTATACATGGAGGGAGACTAGTAAGAAAGAATTTAATTGCTAACGCAACCCTCTGCCTTTATTCAGGCTTGTGACAGGTCTAGTTTGCTCTGGCTTGTAGGGCTGAATTTTAGAATCAGTATCATACTGAAAAATTGTGTCAAAATGATACTGCATCCAAAGTTTACCAGATCAGAATTGTAACACATCAAAATCATGCGATATAAAAATTGAACCAGATGAAAGTCAGAGTGTATCAAAATCAGAGTGTATCAAAATCATACAGGATCAAAATCGCACATTATAAAAAAATATAAAGTATCAATATTTTGTTGGATCATTCATAACTGTAGTGGAAGAGACTAATTCCTGATCAAAAACTTACCACAACGAAATAAAAATGCAAAAAATTGTACGACCAAAATCATGATCCTCGTTAAACAAATACATAAACTAGGAGTGTCAAAATTAGTGTGTTAATTTTTAGTTAATTTAAAGTTCCTTTAACGTCCAGCCTTTACTTGGAAAGCCTGTACTGGGGGAATTCCAATTTTAAAAACGTGCAGTTTCACAAGTTATAGATTATTATTAAGATTATATAGCTCTTAATATGAAAAGAAAAATACACTGAGCTGTCACCAACGTCTTACAAATGGAATTATGCCATCTAGTGGCAGAAAAAGGACCAACGCAAATCAATATCACACTTGTTTTTTTACCGTGCAGTACATCTTTTTAATTTTAACTAAATGTTATGATTTTTTTTTATTAAATTACTGTATCAATGACTAAAAGATGCAGCCATATTTCTGTTAGTTTAACATTTTTTGCTCTTTTATGCTAACAAGAGTTTGAAAACGTAGAACAAAAATATTTTATTGAGAACAGATATAAAATTTGCGATTAATCGTGAGTTAACTATTGAAGCCATGCGATTAATTACGATAAAAAAAATATAATCGCAGATCCCCTAAAATAAACCAAGATCAAGCTCTTCTAGTTAAATTTCTGTGCTTGCGCATCTGAATAGTCTGACAGTATCTTTGTTCAAATTGCACAATTGAACAACATTATCTACCTGCTGCACTCTCAGGGATGTGTCATTATTATTATTATTATCATTGTGAAGAGTACACATTGCCCAACGTTTCTGACATCCATCAGGGAGGGAGGGAACGTCTGTAACGATTCCCTAAATGCCACCTTTGTCGTTTTTAAAAAGATCCGTTGAAGGCTTTTCCTTCCACTTGTCATTGTGAGACTCATTGTTTGAATCATTGGACGTTTGGCATTTAGCGCTGCCCCGCCTTCCAGACTTCGCCAACGTCTCTGTCCGGCGTTGCTCTCCACAGCTTTCGTATGGCTCCAGTTCCCCAGCGCTGTCCAACCGTCAACGTTTCCCTACCTTCTTCCGCACGCACCCGTCAGCCACGCTGCACAACCCTACCCGGGTTCAGCTCTTCCAGAAGTGGAAGTGGACCCGCATCGCCACCATCCAGCAGACCACTGAAGTCTTCACCTCGGTCAGTACCTCGCATCACATGCTCAACCAAGGTGTGTCTTATAATTAAAAGTCAACCCCCCCAAAATGTATTGACAATAATATGTTCTATGCGGTATTTTGGTTAATATTGCGTCAGTGGAATATGAGTTGAGCAGCACAATCCAAGCAGTTTTTATCAATATCAGAAGGCGGCCATTTTGCCACTTGTTGTCGAGTGAAAATGACATCACAGTTGCTCAGGTGACAACCAATCACAGCTCAGCTTCAGAAAACAGGTGAGCTGTGATTGGTCGTTGCCTGAGCCCTGAGCAACTGTGATGTCATCTTTAGTCGACAGAAAGTGGCAAAAATGGCCGCCCCCTGAGATGGATAAAAAACGGCCGGGTTTTGATGCTTAACTCATATTCCACAAATGTAATATTAATTAGAATGTCATGTTTAGACTAGTGAGGTCACATATTTCCTATTATTGTCAAGAAATGTTTAAGGTTGACTTGCCTTTTAAAGGGTAACAAGTAGCCACCGTGCTAAACATGGACCAGATGAAGCGAAGCCCCTTGACTGTATTTGAATAAAGTGTTTTTATGTAATGGAATCACAGGAAAATTGAATAGAAATGGATGCTTGATTTTGTTCATGTTTTAATCACTTTCTTAATGTGGTCACATTGATGTTGTTTGCGTCAGACTGGATGGTTTTAATTAGCCATTGAGCTTCTTGGTGTTTGTTTACCTCAGCCGCCGTGTTGCTCTCTCTTTCCAGCAATCACTCACAGTAATTATCGGACTCCTTTTCAACATATTTGTCGGAATATTGGTGGCGAAAGCACATCGATCGTGCCGTGCATCTCTCCCAGGCGCGGCGCTCAATACAGAGACGCTTAATGTGCGTCGCTGTAATGAAGGTTAATGATCCGCTTTT
The DNA here is from genome assembly GCF_051991255.1 of Vanacampus margaritifer. NCBI lineage: Eukaryota > Metazoa > Chordata > Actinopteri > Syngnathiformes > Syngnathidae > Vanacampus > Vanacampus margaritifer. The sequence continues at coordinate 19,281,728 of NC_135440.1, read as the reverse complement.
TTCACCACCACTGCTAGCGGCTTTTTACTTTTGTCCCTTTATCAGGCGTCTTCTTGAGTGCTGGCTCCTATTCCGCCTTTCATGTTTTCCCTATGTCTTGGTTTCCATCTGTCCGTCAGACTCTGGACGATCTGGAGCAGCGAGTCAAGGAGGCCGGCATCGAGATCAGCGTTCGCCAGAGCTTCCTAACCGACCCGGCTGTGGCTGTCAAAAACCTGAAGGTGCTTTGATTAAAAATTCACCTCAGCTGTCAGCCAACCACCCCCCCCCCCCCCCCCCCACACACACACACACACACACAACTCCCCAACATCCTCTCTTCCAGGCAACTCTCACATCACAGCTGCAAATATCATTAGCATGGACGCCAGTTGGCAGAAATTAATGTGCAGTGTTAATGAGATACTCCTGAGCTTCTGGAACGCTCAAGGTCACAGGCTTCGTATTTGCTCTGTGTATTCATTTTGCACATATTTCTGTGGTACTAAGACTGACCTGCGAGAGGCAGCAATGTGCCGCAAGGCATCTGTACTGACAGAAAAGACAAAGAAGATGAAGTAAGGCTAGCCGTAAGAGTGATTAAGAGGCTAGCGGTGCTTGTCCGCCAAACTAAAAGTCTGCTGCGTTTTAACATAACCTCACGTAGTACCCGGATTGACCTGCGAGAGGCAGCAATGTGCCGAAGGGCATCAAGACATCCCAAAATACAAGGCGCTAGCTAGATAAATAAAATAAAAAAAGAAACATGCTCATTTCACTTGGGTTGATTAAATGATTAGTTAATCCATTTGTTTTTGAATAATAAAATACAGAACATTAAATAAACAATATTATATTAAACAATAATATTTTTAATAATATTTTTTCTTGATGAGGTGATCAATACTTTCTTTACTGTAAATAATAAATTACCCCAAAAAAGTAAAATAAACAATTTTTCATAGCTCACCAACACTTTTTTTTCTTACATTACTGTAAAAATGACCTAAAATGATATTTTTGAAATACAGAATTATATGTACTGAAAATGTTTACATTTTTTAAATCAATTTATAAATCTTTGGTCATGAAATACAAAAATATTAGTAGATTTGTATTTTATTTTACATACAAACATTTTCCATTTTTGTTGTTGAAATTTTAGAAAATGTATTAAAAACTCAATAATTAATTATTATTTCATTCACTACTTGATTATTGTATTTTATTATTTCATTATTATTTCACATACACAATTACGTTTTTTCCTCCCAACTCATCTGAAAGTGACATCTGTCTGTTTTCAAATTGCATACGACTCTGAAAAACAACATAAGGTTAAAGCCACATTATACTTTTTTTTTGTGCTGTTGCTCTAAAAGCATTCCTCTCCTTTTATCAGCGTCAGGATGCCAGGATCATCGTGGGTCTGTTTTACGAGACCGAAGCCAGGAAGGTGTTTTGTGAGGTAAGTGCCTGCTTCTCTCCGCTCAATTAATCCCAAGAGACTCAAATTCCCACTCTGCTTGTGTCCCCGCAATGAGCCATTTGAATGCCACAACAAGGCGACACGTTTCAATTTTTTATTTATTTATTTTACAAAATTTTCCCCGATTCACATACTTACATGGCTTACATGATACATGGACCCCTTGGCAGGTGGCACATTTGATACTTGGTCCTTCCAGTGGGAACTTACCCGACTTAATGTGCAAAGAAACTAAGTTGAAGTAAGTCGAGGAGTTCATATAAACAAAAGTAGTGGTTTGCCGCCAACTTTTGTGAACTTGGTGCTGAAATATGAATGGACTAAAAATCTTTAGAAGAATATGCAGTGCAGGACAGAGAAATACTACCAAATAAACACAGACTGTTGGAATAAAATGACTGAATTTTATGTATCAATTATTAGAGTTTAGGTTGTAAATGTAGTTCAGTGTTTTGACCCAGCAGATAAATCTGATGTACGCTAACCGTCCTCCCTACCTCCCTCCCTCCCTCCCACACCACCACCTGCAGGTATTCAAGGAGAAGCTCTACGGGAAGAAGTACGTGTGGTTCCTGATCGGCTGGTATGCCGACAACTGGTTCAAGATCAAGGACCCGACCATCAACTGCACTGTGGAGAACATGACGGAGGCCGTGGAGGGTCATGTGACCACTGAGATCGTCATGCTCAATCCCGAGACTGTCCGGGGTGTCTCCAACCTGGTAGGCACAAACAAACGCTATTTTGGTTAGCTTACCTTATTATATGCCAATCATTACTGCATACATTAAGGAAGCTATATGCTAGGGCCATAAAATACCACCTACTTCCTATATCTCTTAACGTCACTTCGTGTAGGCTCGCGGGTGAGCTGACTTTTAATATATCAGTAAATGATGGCAAAATAATGGAAAAATACTCCAATTCGGCAAAGTCCATTATCACCTGTAGGTTATTTTACACGACGATAAGCACCACACTCTCAATGCTGCGCTGTTAACGAAGTTTATTAAGGTTGTAGTCAGGTCCGGCCCCGGGAAGAATTGCCGCTTTAATTGGATGGTTTGTCGTAAAATGTACGACATTCTCGTTATTATTATGACACTCAGGCAGAATTTTAATGACTCGGCTCTGACTTTGTCCTCCAGTAACAGTTTGGACGATTTGTGGCATTTGGGGCGGCCAAATGAGAGCAGAGATTGTCCTCTTATCAGCACTGCTGAGGAGATGCTCACTAGTTTATGGTGGGTGCGCCGCTAGCTATTAGTCTTGAGATTTCTCAGAAAATAAGACTTAATTCGGATGATGAATGTCCCATTTTTACATCTGCCCGCAAAGTGGTTTGCCAGCTAACTTTAGCTTTAAGCGTTGTCTTTGTCGCAAAACAACAAAAAAAAAGATTTAAATGATAAATGGCACATTTTTACTTGCTAGTGCTTGCTAACAAATAACGGTGCTCCTCATTATTGGCCTTGTTTTCTTGTTTTCTCATTTTTACATTGTTACTTGTTAACTGACATTAACTCTAAGTGCTGCTAGCTATAAGATTTGTTCTTTCTTGTAAAATATTATTAATAACATTTTTACTTGGTGGTCTGCGAGCTAACAGGAGCTAGAATCCTTCTGTTTTTGGCTGAAAATAGGACTGATGTGAAGATTATCACTGTGTGTTTTTTCCTTGATATTTTGCGCTGTTGGCAATAGTTTAGCTGTACGCTCGCCAATGTGAAATTTATTCAAGTAATTCATTGTCATGTAAAAGTGTTTGCTTGCACAGACGCTATGCCTCAGCATTTAGCCGCCGATAAATATTCTGAGCTGTTTATCAACAATATGTTTGCTAAATCTCCCCAACAGAAGGAGGATTTCTCCCCGAGGAAAAAAAAAACACACTCGCCTTTTTTTTTTGGTTTTATTTTTTTGTCAGCATTTTCCTTTTGCTCATCTCAGCAGTGACGTAGTCTAAAGCCTCTTAAGTGCGGTGACCATATTTTGCTTTTCTAAAATGAGGACGCCATCCTCAAATGTACCTTTGTGGCCAACAATGTACACAAGCAAACACAATGCTGTAAAAAATATTGGCAGTACAGTGATACCTCAGCTCACGAACTTAATTGGTTCCCAGAAAGTGTGTGTGAGGCGAAAAGTTCGTCTTCCAAACATTTATTTCCCATAGGAAACCATTAAAATGAGAATAATCCGTTCCCAGGTCCCCATAAAACATAATTTTCTACTAAATAAGCCTTAAAACTACACAAAATATACCTTATTTTATGTATAATAAATGTGCTATTGTATTGTAATTAACTAAGTCACACAAACGCACACCTCGTTCGTGTTTTTCGATGATCTCCTTCTTCTGCTCGACCGTCATTTTCTTTAAGGTCTTCTTAGGCTTAACACTAGCCTGTGGTTGGGTCTTTTTCAGTCCCATGACAGCAAAAGTACACTCCAAAATGGTCCAAAATGTCTACCAAACACAAACCACGTCCGCACTCAAAGAAAGGGGGTGATGAACTGGGACGCCGTGAGCGTGCGTCAGCTTCTCGTGATTTCTCGTGTCGCGTGATTTGGTTCGTCCGCCGAAAACTAGTTCGTCAGCTGAGACTTTATGCTCGCGAATTTAATGTTTGTGAGGCGAAAAGTTCCTGAGCTGAAGCGTTCGTCAGCCGAGGTATCACTGTATGTCATTATTTCCCCCCGTTTTTATTTATTTTTATTTTTTTAATTATTATTATGTTATCAACTTCAGCCCTAACATTGAGATGGATAGATATACAGATATTCAACAGTTTTCAGGACCCCCCCCCTTGAAATGTTAGGTTAATTATTTGAATTATTTGTCATTTAACCCCCAGACCATCTTAAATGTTTAGATTTTACCAGTTTGTAGCAAAAAATGGCTACAGATATCTAATTTTTAAGACTTGTTTTGTAATGTGCTGCCTTTACTGCAAAAAGTTGTAATAGCAGTTAGTTATATAGTCCATCTTTAGCAAAACCTGCTTTTTCAAATGGATCTAACCCAGCCAGAGTTACTCGTTATTGTATACAGGGTTTCCGTGGGCCTTTAAAAGTCATTAAATGGATTTTGTCAAATTTTTAAGACCTTAAATGGCAATAAAAAAAACATTAAGTACGATGTCCAGAGGCATTTAAAAAATTAAATACAATTGCTCTGAATTTGACAAGAAAAATGTACTGTTCATCCAACATGAAACACTAATGCCACCTAGGCAGAAAATTACCTCAACACAAATCGATGACTCAATGTTTCATACTCATTTTAACCGTTTCATATATCTTTTTAACTTTATGAATTATTTAACTGTAAAATTGCTGAATCAATGAACTGAAAGATGCAACCACATTTGTATTTGGTAACCATATTTGTCTACTTTTGTGTTAACAAGTGTATGAAAAGCAATACTTTATGATACATTCAGAACAGATATAATTTGCGTAACTGGAAATCATGCAATCATTTATGATTAAAAATTGTAATCGACTGACAGCCCTTCAAGTCTTCCCCTTGACCTTTTTTAACTGCCGCTGTGTTGACTTTTATTCTTCATGTTTACCCGCCTCGCCTCGTCCTTGCAATTTTTTCCCCTCAGCAGCTGTTGTTTGTATTAAAACGCGCACCTGCCACTACCTGCTGCTACCTGCTGCTTTATCGTTGATGCACTCCTCCACGGGGCGTCCCGGATAGATGCGTACGCGCAATCACTCTATTTCCAATTCAATTTGCAAGTTTGAAATTGGCATATTTCTTGGCGGGCAGACCAAACACTGGAGGCGGTGGGATCGCACGTCACATTTAAATGCCAAGGTGGAATTTTTTAATGAATTGGACTTGTCAGAGAGCCGAATTGGACTTGTGCGTAGGCCTCCAGGGGAATCCTCGGGGACATCTTGATGATTGCGAGCAATAATCTGCCGTCACACATGAGCGCTCGCAGATTAGCTTAATTGCTCGCTGCCGAGAGGACGGAGCTGACAAATCACCCGGGGCTCATTTACGCCCCAAAACAGGTGGTGAGGTGTTTTGATGGAATTCTATCAGACTTAATGCGGTTGTTTTGTGGCCATCATTACATCTCAGGTCTGCGTTAAAGTGACACTTTGTAGACAAATGCTGATTGATTGACACATATTACCCTCCTCGAGACATATTCCCGTTTTTTTTTCCTTTGGCAATATTTTGTGCTCTTCTGCTCTGAAAAGACTGTATGCTCAAGGGTTAAAATTTGGTAAAACATGTATCTTTGTGACATTGGCTGTGCTATTACCTTTCGTAGCAATCAGCCTTATGGTGGCGCTATTATTAGGCCTCAAAGTATTCAAGAGTCCAAAAAGAATTGCTTTAAAACACCATTTTTTCTCGTCTACTTCCTTTCTATTCTATTTTCCCCTCAATCAGACATCCCAGGAGTTTCTGGAAGCCTTGATCTCCCGCCTAGGCGTCAAGAATCCCGAAGAGACGGGCGGCTTCCAGGAGGCCCCGTTGGCCTATGACGCCGTCTGGGCCCTGGCACTGGCCCTCAATAAGACGGTGGCGCCACTCAAAGCCAAGGGGCGGCGGCTGGAGGACTTCAACTACAACAACAAAGATATCACGTCTGAGATCTACCGTGCACTCAATACGAGCTCCTTCGAGGGCGTTTCGGTAGGTGTGATCAAGGGACGCAGATCAATTATCAAGGTTGGATACTTTCCGTGAATACTAAAATTTATAGGAATAAACCAAATTAACACAATGCTTGAATATAATACCTTTTGATGAAATTACCCTTTTCCCAGTTATTTGCCATAAATTCCCATATAAAGTTTTTAATTTACAATATTATTTTGTTTTTATTATAAGCTCCCCAGCTTCACTTCTATTTGAATTTTACCGGAAACCTTACAAAAAATTACAGAAAATTCTCCACCGCTTCAAAACCCCGTTCTGAACGCGACGAGAGCTAAGCTAATGTAGCATCCAACTGAAGAGGTTTGATTGTCCTTAAAATGTCTTTTTGCCTCAGGGCCAGGTAGTGTTTGATGCTCAGGGTTCCAGGATGGCCATGACCCTCATTGAACAGCTTCAAGGTAAAAAATGTTTATTTTCATTGAAAATGAGACAATACAATTTGTGTAGAAATTGCATGTGAATGCTAAAGAGCTAAAGCTAAACTGAAATGCTCTAGAATGTAATTGAATTGTTGACATATAGAATGTGAGATACGAAGTTGTAATGGTTTGAATCTGTCAAGAAATGTGGAAGGAAAATTTTACTGTGAAAAGCTTCTTTTCCCCAATTCAAAGCATGCAGCAAAATGTCTTTTGTCCTACCGTGTTCTCGATGGTGCCTGAAATGATACTTGAGAATATGGATTTTTGGCTCATATGTCAGAGCAAATTCTCGTTAGGGCAAATTGGAAAAAATCTTTCAAGTCAAAGCATGCAGCAACATTTCATCTCTTTTGCATATTCTTTAATATTGATTCGCTACTGTAATTTAACTGTACATAAAATATTTTATAAACTTGTATTCTCAGCTATTTTGGAAAAGATTGCAATTGAAAGCATGTTGTGACATTTCATTTCTTTTATCACATTCTGCAAGGGTGCTCCACTACTGAAATTATACTCAAAAGTATTTTTCAAGTGTGGGTTCTCGAGAATCCTTTTTGGAAAAACATCCTCTGCTGGCCTGCGTATCGTCTATAATTGCACTGAGCAAAAACGTGCTTGAGGCAGTTTGATGCTGGATTAGCGCGACGGGCCACCAGGCTGCAGTTTGTCACTTAACGACTTTTAGGCCTGATTATTATTCTCACTCTCCTGTGCTTCCTTAAAAGAGGAGCCTCCTTGACACTCCAGCCTCACGTTGGCTATGTGGAGGTGTCAGAGGTAATTTGGCCCGCGCAGTGAAATGACCTGACATGAATCCCGCAACCCACCCTCCCGAAAAAACGTCTTTGCGAGGGAGCTCATCAGTATTCCTGGTCAAGGCCACCACATAAGCTTCTTTTTTTTTTTCACCTTCTTTGTGTTTGTCCTTCTCCTCTTCCGCTGTTCTCATCCCTCCTTTCTTCTTGCACATTTTCATTCCCAACATGAAAAGCACTGGAGTGAAGAGACTTACTGGAGTGCACTTCATTGGTTACACTTACAACACCATCCAGCAAGGTGTAAAACGAGAGAATGCACTCCAAATTTAATGTTGACTGAATATTGTGCTGGGCAACCTGCACAGAGGACACGAGGATATGTTACAGACCCAGCCAATCAGCAACACATAGAGACCATGTAAAAAAAGATATTTTGTTATATAGTTTACCCATCCTACATGCTTTAAACACATTTTAAGTTATGAAAGCACTTAAACTAATTACCTCTTCGCTGCCAGCCATTTTCAAAGCAGTTCCCCATATTGCCAACTGTATTAGGGCATTCTGACTGATCTTCCAAGAATCACAGAATATTGTGTTCTGTGACAATATGATCACCTTCCAAAAGAAGCAGTACAGTTTGCTCCTAGTTTTTCTTTGCTATTAGTAATCAACAGTAGAATATGGTTTCACAAAAATTCAAGTTTCTGACCAAAAAGCTGAGAAAGCATGCTTTTAGTGAAAAGAAAGCAGAACAGTGTTTTAATTCAATGCTTTTTTTTTCTTCTTTTTTTTGCTTTTGTGGCACTTTAAACTATAAAACAACATAAACAAGGCAGAGAAAGGGCTTGAAAATGTATTTATAGCTTTACAGTAGTAAGTAAGTGCATAGCTTTAGTGTGGCTTTTTTCCCTTTTTTATTTTAATTAACATTTTGCACTTTCATCAGGGATGTGATTTTTCCGCTAATTCGCGGAATTCCGCTTTTTTTTATCTCCCCCCCCCAAAAAAAAAATTCCGATTTTTATTTTTTATTTTTTATTTTTTTTTAGTAGTTCGTTGTGTATGCACATGACTCCAACAGATAACATCTTCTGCTATAACAAAGACATTTGTTGTATGCTCTAATATGAGTTACTTTTCATTTGGTCATGATACAATTATTTGGTCATGAAATTTGAACTCTTCAACATTATTTATGTGTTAACTTAGTAATCACATTAGTTAGATATGATGATATTCTCAGTGATAGTTTTTAAAAGCAAAGGCAGTCCAATGTTTTTGAATGTGACTGATTTTGAGTTGACTAAAGCTGCCATTTTATATGGGATAGTTCAATATACATTGAAAATTTATGCTGTTGTTTTGTCTATTTCTTTGTCATGTGAGTGCATTGAAAGTACTTAAAAACACGGAAAACCCATGAGCTCCGGGCCCCCCTTGTCCCCCCACCAGGGCACTGCCCTGGACCTAGCTGGGTGCCAGTGGCCCCCAGACCCCCGGCTAAATTTTCAGATAATTTCACTTTGGTCAAATCACATCCCTGTTTCATGGTTCGCGCCATAAACTGCGTCTTTCTTCTTCTTCACATGATCGTGCCACACACTTTAAATGAATAAATAGAGTACCATTAAATAAATGAGAATGTGATTGCATGCCATAAGCCATTAAATAAAGTCACATTCAAATGAATATAAATCCCATTAATTAATTGAATAAATAGCAAAATAAACAAGCCGTTAAATAACTACAAATGTTATTAAATAGATAAATAAATAAGCCATTAAATGAATAAAAATGCCGTAGAATAAATACAAATACAACTGGTTAAATTACAATAAAATATGTAAATAAAAATGCTATTTAATGCATAAAAAAGCCATTAAATTGTAACTAATGGCAACAGTAAAATAGAAATAAATAAGAAATTTTTTTTTTGAATAAGTAGTCTTAAAATTAAAAAACATAAATAAAAATATGACTAAATAAATGAATAAATAAAACCATAAAATAAATAAAAATGACATGGAATGAGTAAGCAAAAAAGCCATTAAATAAGTGAAATACCATAAAAATAAACTGACATTAAATGAGTAAATATGTCTTAAAATCTATACAAACAAATATACATGTCATGAAAAAATTGATAAGTTCAGCATAACCATATTGTTCTGAACAATCTGGACTGACTTTTAAGTCATTTTGAGTCCGATTTTCAAATTTCATCTGTATTTACACATAAACGCATAAAACTGTCTTTTTTTTTTAATTCTGTGAAAATTCTTCTACCTCGCCCAGAGGGCAGCTACAAGAAGATCGGCTACTACGACAGCTCCCAGAAGAACCTGTCATGGTTCGGCAAAGACGTCTGGATCGGTGAGTTGTGGAGAAATTCCGCCCCCTTCCTTTATTAAACTTCCACTTGGCGTGCATCAGAAGCTAGCAAGAACAGTATTTGGTTAACAGCATGACAAAAATATATATTTTTTAAAAATCAATAAAATGCACCGCTTTATTGAATGTGCGCAGAATGCTACATAAGTGTTTTGCTTGCCAAACTTACCTTGCTCTGACCAACCAATCAGAGGGCAGAAAAATGCTGATGCCATCGAGGGCCAGCTCTCTGGCCCTGTGCGGACAAACTAGAAATGTGATTGGTTAAAGGCACTCCCTCATCTCTACCTGTATCCCCCTGTCCACTCTGTCCTTCGCTACCTACTTTTTTTCTATCACTCTCTCCCTCATTCTCTCCTTCCTTCCTCCCTTCTCTCACTGTCTCCACGGTTGCCCTAACAACCACTTCAGCTCGCCTCTCTCTTCTAATCGCTTTGGCAACTGTTACCGAGCTGCGTCTCCATGGCAACACTCTGTTCTCATGTTTTTTTTCCCTTTTCTTTCCACTTTTTTTTTTTTAACTCAAGGACACGCATGTACATGCACACTCATGCACGATGTGTCAAATTATTCTTGCGATGTGTATACAACTTTGATCGATCGCAAGAGTTTGAAAGTTGTTTTATTTTGAAAATCAACCAGTGTCAAAACGTTCATCGCGGTCGTGTGATAAAATATGGAAAATGTAAACCCAAAAGCTAGCAAAAATCTATTTAAAAAAACTAAATTTGTTTTGACGAGCTTCTTTGAAAATGAGAAGAGGCCAAATAATGAGACAATTTGAAAATATGGAAAGTCCTGCTTAAGGTTTATTGCAAGTTCACGCGCACGCACCAAAAACTGCGCTGCGTAATATGTGGCGACAGACTCGCAAATGAGGCGAGGAAGCCATCAAAACTGTTTTGGCGCATGGAGCCCAGGCACCCTGCTTTATAAAAAAGCAAGCTTTGGAGGAACAAAGATGACTCCGAGATGGGGCTAGACCAGAGAAACAAGCGTAGGGCTACAACATGAATGCTAAATCATCATTTGTTTTTGTTTGTTTCTGTACCGGTCCGTCTTTATGTCAGCCCGTCTCAAATAGGGGGCAAAAAATTAAAAAAAATAAAAAAATCCCAGTAACATGACTTTTGGTCTCACATGTCACACGACGGGCAGGCGTCATGTGGGAAGTAGATATTGTCAGCCGTCAGACAGATGGCGCCGCTGAGACATCGGCTGCGTTACCGCGGTGACGAGCCCGTGGGGGTGACACTCTGACACCCGACGCTGACATCTGACACATCAGCTTCACGTGGCGCTCACACTCGCGTGCGCGCACACACACTGTCGCACCCATTTTCTCTCACACATGGACATAAAAATCTATATTTGACTGTATCAGTGCTGTATCATAAAAAAATATCGATATCAATAACTCACGCACAAAAAATCTGTATCTCTTTCATCACAATATAAATATTGTGTCATTTTGTCGCCTCTCATACACACGCTACCCAATTTCTCTTTCACACATAATATCAAGATTTGATGCATGTGTGTCAGCCCTTTCACCAAAATACACACACACACACATTTCTGGGCATCGTGAGTCTAAAGAAAGACAAAGAAAAAGAAGCAAAACAAGCCGAAGCTGTTCTTGGTCCATCTGGCCCTTGTTGAACTTCATTAGTGAGCAATGAAGTTGGTTTGAAGCCGGAGCACGTCGGGATCATTTGCTGTTAACTCCACACTACACGCTCTTAATTAGCACACAACATGCCCACTCACTCACTCGGTATATATACTCAGTGTGTGTGCGTGTGTATTAAAAGTTTTACCCAGCAGAGTTCACTGACAAGGATGCTGAATGGATGTATGTACTTACTTTTCATTAATAGCTGGCTAACTTGTAACTACAGTATTTACTTGTATTGAACAAAAAGAGTATTAAATAAATAAATCCGTAAAAATTTAAATTTGAAATTCAAATTTTTTACCCTTAAAGAGTACGCTCAAATTTTTGTTTCTACCTTTTTTCGTCCTTGAGTTCTTTAGTACTACTTGGAACTTGATATCAGAAACGCCGCTTAGACTTTCATGTGCTGAATTTCCCCGTTTAGGGGCGGGGCCTCCAGCGGATCGCACGGTGGTGGAGAAAGAGTACCGCTTCCTGTCGCAGAAGTTGTTCGCTGCCGTGTCCGTGTTTGCCGGTCTTGGCATCCTGCTCGGCATTGTGTGTCTCACCTTTAACATCTACAATGGCAACGTGCGGTAAGAGTACACGCATATTATTTATTATATTTGAGGTGGTGAATAGCAGTTATGTGCATCCAATTTCCGCATTTAGCTAAACAGGATGAAGCACTTCACCGGCAGACCGTGTTGCCACAGTTACCTAGAAAATGTCACCTCGACTCACTTCACTGATTATTTGATTTTAAAAGTGACAAATTTAGATTATTTTGTTACTTTACTGATTACTTGAGTTCAAAAGTAACTTAGTTAATTTACTGATTACTTGAGATTAATAGTGACAGTTAGATTACTTTACTTTACAGATTACTTGATTTTATAAGTAACATAGCCAATTTACTGATTACTTGATTTTATAAGTAACATAGCCAATTTACTGATTACTTGAGTTCAAAAGTAACTTAGTTAATTTACTGATTACTTGAGATTAATAGTGACAGTTAGATTACTTTACTTTACTGATTACTTGATTTTATAAGTAACATAGCCAATTTACTGATTACTTGAGTTTAAAAGTAACGTAGCACATTTACTGATTATTTGAGTGTAAAAGTAATAAAGTTAGATTACATTTTTACTTTAGTGATTACTTGAATTTAAAAGTAACTTGGCTAATTAACTGATTACGTGAGTTTAATAGTAACTATGTTAGATTCCTTTGTTACTTTACTGATTACTTGATTTTAAAAGTAACAAAGCTAATTTACTGATCACTTGAGTTTAAAATAGAGCTGTCAAACGATAACATTTTTTAATTTGATTAATCACATCTTTGAATTTTGATTAATCCCGACTAATCACTTAATAAAAAAGGCTTTTTCATCAATATTTTTCACCCCGGTAAATTTGAAGGGTACCGGTTATGTGTTAATTCTTTTGACATTTAATGATCATCCTCCTCTTTTTCTAATCAATTACTTGCATAATTTAAAATGGGGGGAAAAATGACCCCAATATGTTGACATGAACAAACGTTTATTAAATGCTTTACTTTAATGCATGTAATTATGTTTATTGCCCAAACAACCTGTGCTACCTATTACCTATTTACCCTATTGGGTAAAGCAACTGCTGTTTGTCAGTCTCCACTATATGCTCTCATGCATGAGATTGTTATCTCTGACCATACATTTGTATTTCACTGTGTGATCAGTGTAGGGATTCTCATCAAACTTTAACAGGAACATCCCTGTAATCCATAATATATCCATTTTGTCCTTGGCAGAGGTAAGAAATGGTTAGTTGACGAATTTCTACATTATGGTCTACAGGATGTCAGGTGGGAAATGAGAGGTGAATTTCGACCCTTTTTGCAGTCAATTTCTAGCCTCAAGTTCCCAGAACTGGGTGGGTGGCAAGGTAGTTCGTAATTCCAGCAGATAGCTTAAAAAAAAAAAAAATGATCGCACCAAATTCCTTTTGATCCAAGATTTATCTCTTCGGTCTATCCAACATGCTAAATTTATATTTGACCTGGACACGCTGATATCAAGTCCAATATGTCAGTGAGCTCATCAGGAGTTTTCAGCAGTTTTATCCCTCCGGTGGTGTTGGGGGAGGGCTGTGGTGGGATCTCCACCGGCTTTGATTAGATTTCACACGCTATTTGGCTGAGGGAAGAGTGTCGGATCACATCAAATGTTTTCATTAAGTCGCTCTCAGTTGAAAGTCTCACACTGATGAGCTACTTCACGTCCAATTGGAACATTTAGGCTTGTCACAAGTCATTACCTGGACAAACCAGTTTGAAATGTTTACTCAAGTGATTACATGCTCTCTAAATATGGTGAACCCCCGTTTCCAGACCCGTCCACAATTTAGTGATCATATCAAAAGTCAGTCAGTCAGTGATGTTTTTGCGTACGTGTGCTAATTGCAGCTACATCCAGAACTCTCAGCCATACCTGAACAACATGACGGCGGCGGGTTGCATGATGGCTCTGGCCGCCGTCTTCCCGCTCGGCATCGACGGACATCACGTACACCGGTCGCAGTTCCCCGTCGTTTGCCAGGTAAACGGAGCACCGCCGCCAACATGGCTGCTTCGTACCAGAATAGCCTACTGCATGTTCAGTTCCGGGCACGGGTCTTTGAGATTTGTGTGTGCCTCATAATAGAAATGTCCACCAATTTTCATGTTATTGGCTAAACTGTTGTTGAGGGCTGTTTTTGTTTCTTCCTAACTTTCTAGTGTTCTCAAATTTTTTCTAAGTCAGCCAATCTTAAAAATATTTTCAAAGTGCCACAGCAGGGGGGGTGGGGGGTTGGGGGCTCTCGCCCGTCATATCCGACATAGAGGCGCTATGGGGCGGCCTCCCTGACCACATTTGCCCGCTCCCTGGCTGGTTCTCAATTTTTTTCTTAGTCAGGTAGCAAATGAGCGAGTGAGTTTTAGTGATGTAAAATGAAACTTTTTTTTTAATTATTGGGTTTAATCCAGATAGATTTGGTCTATGTTGAGAATGTTATTGGCACATTAATTTGCCTCTTTTTGCCTTTTAGAACTTGCAAATAACATTAAAAAAAGGTAGAAATGGCTAAATTGCTTTTCCTCTAAGTATCTTTGGGATCTGCACTCATTCTGTGCTGGTAATTACTGGTCCACCTTTGGGGTCAATGACAAATGAAGTTTAATATTCCGAAGTATAACATTCCCGCTCAGGGTGCACCCGAAGGACTCCTCTTTGCTCTCAAATTAAGATGTTTTTTTTTTTTTTTTTCTGTCTTCCCACCTGCAGTTCCGTCTGTGGCTTCTGGGTTTGGGCTTCAGTCTGGCGTACGGCAGCATGTTCACGAAGATCTGGTGGGTCCACACCCTTTTCACCAAGAAGGACGAAAAGAAGGAGAAGAAGAAGGTAAGGCTTTAAAATGAAGGTTTCAAGACAGAGTTGGGATGTCAAATTGGGGTTTTAAGACGGATGTAGGGTTTCATTCCTTAGTTAGGGTTTCAAGGAAAGGTAAGGGTTTCAAATTAAGATTTCAAACCAGGGTTAGAGTTTTAAATTATGATTTTCACACACAGTTTGGGTTTTAAGTTAGGCTTAGGGTTTCAAATTAGGTTTTCATGCAAAGGTTAGGGTTTCAATTAGTGTTCAATACAAGGTTACGGATCATATTTTATTAGTCTTAAATTTTCAGATTAATTTTTCAAATTAAGATTTCAAACCAGTTATGGTTTCAAAAAGTCAAGATTAAGGTTTCATGTTTGGGTTTCAAATTTGAGTTTCAAGAAAAGGTTAGGGTTTCATATTAAGATTTCAAACCAGGGTTAGAGTTTTAAATTATGATTTTCACACACAGTTTGGGTTTCAAATTAGGTTTTCATGCAAAGGTTAGGGTTTCAATTAGCGTTCAATATAAGGTTACGGATCATATTTTATTAGTCTTAAATTTTCAGATTAATTTTTCAAATTAAGATTTCAAACCAGTTATGGTTTCAAAAAGTCAAGATTAAGGTTTCATGTTTGGGTTTCAAATTGGAGTTTCAAGAAAAGGTTAGGGTTTCATATTAAGATTTCAAACCAGGGTTAGAGTTTTAAATTATGATTTTAAGACACGGTTTGGGTTTCAAGTTAGCCTTAGGGTTTCAAATTAGGTTTTCATGCAAAGGTTAGGGTTTCAATTAGTGTTCAGTACAAGGTTACGGATCATATTTTATTAGTCTTAAATTTTCAGATTAATTTGTCAAATTAAGGTTTCAAACCAGAGTTACGGTTGGTTTCAAGTTATGGTTTCAAAAAGTCAAGATTAAGGTTTCATGTTTGGGTTTCAAATTGGAGTTTCAAGAAAAGGTTAGGGTTTCATATTAAAATTTCAAACCAGGGTTAGAGTTTTAAATTATGATTTTAAGACACGGTTTGGGTTTCAAGTTAGGCTTAGGGTTTCAAATTAGGTCTTCATGCAAAGGTTGGGGTTCCAATTAGTGTTCAGTACAAGGTTACGGATCATATTTTATTAGTCTTAAATTTTCAGATTAATTTGTCAAATTAAGGTTTCAAACCAGAGTTACGGTTTCAAGTTATGGTTTCAAAAAGTCAAGATTAAGGTTTCATGTTTGGGTTTCAAATTGGAGTTTCAAGAAAAGGTTAGGGTTTCATATTAAGATTTCAAACCAGGGTTAGAGTTTTAAATTAGGATTTTAAGACACGTTTTGGGTTTCAAGTTAGGCTTAGGGTTTCAAATTAGGTTTCCATGCAAAGGTTAGGGTTTCAATTAGTGTTCAGTACAAGGTTACGGATCATATTTTATTAGTCTTAAATTTTCAGATTAAGGTTTCAAACCAGAGTTACGGTTTCAAGTTATGGTTTCAAAAAGTCAAGATTAGGGTTTCAAGCAAATCTTATCCTAATTTTCAGCCATGTCAGCCTGTTTGTCTCTAAACAGACACCGTCTTGAATGCAGCACACTTGTCTCGAGTTATTTTAGCCTTGATCGGCCTCAACTGGCTTTTTTTTCTCCATTTGTATTTGTGGACATAATTCAACCTGAAGGCTTCGCAAGATACACTTAACTCCACTTCTTAATCTCAAGATGGCGAGTGCAATATTTATGGGTATGTATGAATATGGATGAGTATTAACAGTCTGGGAGAAGAAACGCTTCAAGTGGAGTCAGTGTTGATGCATTCACAGGAAACAACTAAAGTGTGGCCACAAAATATGTACCGATACTCATTTGTGGGTTTACATTTTTCATTTGACTAAAAATGTTTTGAATTTATGAAATGATAAAAATAAAAAAAATCTAATTACAAAATAGTCATGAATTCATATTTGGTATTAAAATAAACAATTGTACACAAGTATTGGGAAAACAAACTTTTTTCTTTTTTTTGGTTAATTTTGCTCACTTTTGGCTAACAAGCGTCCATGTTTGTGTGTTGTGTGTTTGACTTAGCAACAGCTGGAGCCGTGGAAACTGTACGCCACGGTGGGCGTGCTGCTGGCCGTAGACTTCCTGTCACTGGTCATCTGGCAGATCGTGGACCCGCTGCACATCACCGTGGAGGTCAAATTCTCTCGTAGCGCCGTCACCTCTCATCCCTTCAACCTTTCACATTGTCATGCTCCCCTTCCATGATCCTCTCCACCATCTCATCCGGAGCAGGAGTTTACCAGGGAGGCCCCCAAAGTGGACTTGGACGTCCTGATCCAGCCTCTACTGGAGCACTGCAGCTCCGAGAAGATGAACACATGGCTCGGTGAGTTTTCACCGTCTTGCTTTTGTGTCTAATGACAGAACAATGGCGTTCACATTGAACTTCTATGTGGGTCACAAAGTAGGTCAGGGCCTCGTAGCGCTTCACAGACGTCGCCGTAGCACCAGATGAGACATTGGACAGCGGCAAGACGCCTTCTTATTTTCTCTCCCGCTGCTTTTATTCTTTTTTTTTTCTCTGTCAGTCAGCAAGATGCCGAGTGACTTCTTGCACTTTCAACTTCCAAATAAGACGCAGCTAAGAACAGGAATCAAACGCATACATAGTGTAGAGAGAGAGCGAGGGGGACACAGACAGATGGTTTCTTATCTCGTTAAAGCGCAACACATTTTATGTTCGAAGGACTGGATTATTAATTCATGTTGCTTTAATGAGTTGAGCAGACAATATTGATGGTCCCACTGAGATCTCAGAACTCAGATCGCTGGATTCAAAGTCCAGGGTGCTAACCATTACACCACGGAACATACATGCACGCACACAAATGTTGATATTGTCATGAATTCTACAACACTGGATATGAGATACCAAGCAAACTAGACAATTACAATGATTTACTTTCTAGTAAGCAACAGCAAGCTTTTTAAAGTTTTAACTACAACTGATTGTCACACCCAACTAAGTGGGGCGAAATTCGTTCTCCGCCTTTGACCCATCTTCTGAGGGAGCGGTGAGCAGCAGGGATTGCGCTCGGGAATCATTTGGCGATCCAACCACCCAATTCCAACCCTTAACTCATTCACTGCCAGCCCAGTAAAAATCGATCTTTTGACGTCTATAGCCGTCAATGGCAATTAATGTGTTAAAGCTGAATGTCAAGCAGGGAGGCAAATGGGTCCCATTTTTAATAGTCTTTGGTATGACCCGGCCGGGGATTGAACCCACAATCTCCCAGTCTCAGGGCGGACACTCTACCACAAGGCCACTGAGCATTTGTTTTTTAATGTGTGGGTCCATAATGCTAAGCCAAGCTAGCCTAGGGCAGGTTCCATGGTGTAATGGTTAGCACTCTGGACTTTGAATCCAGCGATCCGAGTTCAAATCTCGGTGGAACCTTCTTTACCATATGCTAGGAACTATTGTTGCCAAACTCTGATAATCCTATACAGTGCTGAATTCCAATTGTAGTCCAATTAATACCACCAAGCTAGCCAAGTGCAGGTTCCATGGTGTTAACTAACTAGACTTTGAATCTAGCGATTGGAGTTCAAATCTCAGTGGAACCATCAATGTCAATGCTCGAAGTCTCCAACAATTTTCGACGGCTTCTTTGTGGCTCTCTTTGTGGATTGAGAAACCTGGATTTTCTCAAAGACTGGGAAGCATTTGTAAAACATTTAATTGTCCCACGCTGCCCCCTGCAGGTGTGGTTTACGGCTACAAGGGTCTGCTGCTGCTCCTCGGCATCTTCCTGGCCTACGAGACCAAGTCCGTCTCCACGGAGAAGATCAACGACCACCGGGCGGTGGGCATGGCCATTTATAACGTAGCGGTGAGTGAGTCACTCGCCACTGTTTGCACTATTAGGCCTTGGCGGAGGTCTGCGCTGCAACTGAATTGCTCTATGCCCTCCTGCAGGTGCTGTGTCTGATCACGGCTCCGGTGACGATGATCCTGTCTTCTCAGCAGGACGCCTCTTTCGCCTTCGCCGCCCTGGCCATCGTCTTCTCGGCCTACATCACGCTGGTGGTGCTCTTTGTGCCAAAGGTGACTTGAGTTCAACTGCACTAGTATTAGCATTGCATTGGAAACACTGCCATCTAGTGGAATGTCTGACGAATGCAGCTCCAAAGAGAATTCTTAGTAGCTTACAAGTTTGTTGTGTCCTAATTAACTAAATACAAAGAGGTTAAATACATAATATATTACAATTCTTGTTTACACATTACAATAAGTCGTGAAATAAATAAATTGGTCATGAAATAATAAATAGGCTCAATTCAATTATTTAACATTGTATTTCACAATGCAATATTCTTCAACTATGCATTCACTTTCTGAACCGTTTATCCTCGCTAGTTTTAATATTACACATTAAATTTATTGAATAGTTAGATTAATTCTAGCACATTGTTATGGGGAATTTGTGTTTTGACTAATAATAAAATGAAATATTTTGAACATAAATAAAATAGCTGTTGAGATGAATAATAAATATGCTTAATATTTTTTTTTGCCTATATATAGTTCACAATTTTGTTAATTTACAGACACTTTCAGAAATGATTCCACTTTCTTTAATTCATATTATTAAACCAATATTTTGTGTCAATCTAATTAAAATAAAATAAAATGAGAAATATCAAATAATTTGGAATAAAAATGCGACTATAATTATTTCCTAATATATTTTGCGTTTTATTGGTGGGGGGGGTAATAAATTACTTCACATTTTAATTAATGGCAGATTACTTTTAGTTAGTTTCATTATTAGTTTTAGTTTTACAAAAAAAAGAGTGTATTTCTTGTGCGCAATATTTAAAAAACAAAGTCGTCTGAAGGTGCTTTTCTATTGGCTGCTGCTAGATGACGTCCCTTTTGTGCGACACACTTTCAAATGTCCTTATTCCTGTTAATATCAAAATAAATCTTCCTAAAGTCAGATTTAAAATCATCCCCAAAGGCTCATGCATTAAATGTATTACCAAAGACTAAAACAAAGGATATTTTAGCTATAATTATAGTTAGTTTTAGTTAGTTTTGTAAACATAAAATGTAGTTTCAGTTAGTTTTCGTTTTTTAAAAAGCATTTTCGTTTTTATTTTTATTTCGTTAACGAAATTATTTTTTGAATTTCATTTTTCTTTCGTTAGTTCTTTCGTTAGTTTTGGTTAACTAAAATAACCTTGTTGCAGATGCGTCGTCTGATCACGCGCGGCGAGTGGCAGTCGGAGCAGCAGGACACGCTCAAGACAGGATCGTCGACCAACAACAATGACGAGGAAAAGTCGCGACAGTTGGAGAGAGAAAACAGGGAGCTGCAGAAGATCATACAGGAGGTCCGGGCAACAACACAACACAAAAGTCTGTCCCCGCACGCTTGTGTAAAAAGTTGCATCTCCATTTGCGGTTTAGAAAGAGGAGCGTGTATCGGCGCTGCGTAACCAGCTGGCCGAGCGACAAGCTCTACGCAGCCGCCGCCGCCCGTCCGCCGGCCAGAACCACAACGCGCCGCTGCTGCCGCCCTCGTCCCAGACGGACCCCAAGTCCCTGCTACCCCCGCCCGGCTACCCGAGCGCCGACAATCACTCGCTGCCGCCGTCCTTCTCCAACTCGTCCAACTTGTACCCGGCCGAGAGCAAGATGAGCCGCAACCACTGTCACAACAGCCAGATTCCGCTACTCTACAAGTAGAACCGACCGTGGGGGAAACGTGGGACCCTTGAACGCGTCACGGGGGGGAGCACACTAGGGGTATCGACACCACCTGACAGAGCCGGTCCAAAGCGTGAGCTAGCTATGTAAGCACTTGCCATGGACCATGTGACCACTAGGGGGACCCAAACAGCCATTTACAGTCAACTGGCTTTTGTTGTTGTACTTTCTTTACTTTTTTTGGAGTACTGTTGAGGAAGGACATAGTAACAAAAAAAAAAAAAACGGATAAATGTTTGGATAAAGGTTTATTGTCATGAAGCTTTTGCACATTTCTAGAGTTTTAACAGTTGGTTATTCAAGTTTGTGTTGGGGTTTTGTAGTTTTTGTTTTTTTACCATTTTGTGTGTGTGTTTGTGCATATTGTTTAAACTGTTTTTTGTCACCTTGTTCCAGGTACCTCTGTTCACTATGAATGATCAATAATCAACATTAATTACAGAAACAGAAAGCCCAGTGGAAGCCGTTTGATTATTGATTCCATTTCCTTGATATCCATCTTAGGGTCAATGTACTAATGCACTCTTTGTTGCCATGACAACTCAACCCACTTGTAGAACAACTGTCTTACTACTACTTCTGATATTACTGATGACATAATATTCTACTAGTTGACATCTAGCACTTCACTATTAAACCAGATGTCAACTAGTGCACAGTTTTGCCTCAGTAGTAACATGTAGTCCTACTAGTATGCCAAAGTTGCCCTACTAGTGTTCAGAAAATATCATAAAGTAGTGGGGAAAAAATTAGTTATTCAATAACTTTAATCTCCATCTTAATATCTATGGAGGAGGGCAACCTTGGCATATTAGTACTACCACTAGCATGTTACTAGTGACGCAAAACTGTGCACTAGTTGACATTTGCATGCCACTAGTAATTAAAGTGCCATTAGAAGATTCTAGTGTTAATACTAGTAGCACACAGATGTCACTACTAATAGTATACAAAATTTGTCCTTGTGTTGTGACCAAAAAGTGGCACTATTAGAAGGAAAAAATGTAAATAGTGTGCTGAATTGTCTTACTAGTGAGGACAAAGAGCGTACTAGTACATGGACCTTGCTGGATATCAAGTATGTGGGGGTCCCCGAATCAAATGTTGCCCAATGGAGGCTTGGGCCGGCTCTGCCACCTGACACTGTGACTTGTTGTTATTGGCGTTTGGTTGCCGTGGCAACAGCAAGCACATCTTCAGCACACAAGTCCCTCATCCCGAACCTTTTGGGGAGACATTACAGAACTTTTGTGTCTTTTTCCCCGTACACACGTACACACGTTTGTTCTCTGTGGTCCTGTCGTCCTGTTTTTGTCACGTGTGCGTGTCAAGAGATTTTTAGCCATAAACACTGAAGAAGCGATGAGGACGGCGGTTCACATTTTTACCCCCCAAAATAAACGTCAAAGACACTTTTGTCAGCTGTTACGGTCACACTGTAAATTCAGCTGAAATGTACCCGCATGCGCAAAGAACTTTCTATTTGTGTACATAAATGACCAAGACAAGCACAGCTAAGATTTTTACCTTCCATTTGTATCATTTTTCTTGTTATTTTATTTTTGGTGAAGTAAAGCAGTCACATGACATGACCGTTTTATCTGCTGTTTGCACAAATGCAACAATACAGTTTTAGAAGCTCCTCTCTCTCTCTCTCTCTCTCTCTCTCTCTCTCTCTCTCTCTCTCTCTCTCTCTCTCTCAATATTTTTTATCTTTTTTTCCCAAGCTCCAAATTCTTTGTTATTTTTCTGTAACACACAAATTGTGTTGTTCAAACTCATTTTTTTAAAAATGTACCTATAATTGCTTACAATTTCTTTCCCCATAACAGATCTTGTTTTCTTTTTTGGTAAAGTGAAACAGTCATGACAAAATGATGTTGATGTTAGTCTGCATGCACTGTTCACACCTCCAACAATGAAATTTTGAAATATCTTCTGTATAATTTTTGTTACATGCTTTTTTTTTTTTATACCTTCAATTAAGCCAATCTTGTTTGTTTGTTTTTCCGTAAAGCGACAGTTACATGGCAAGCACAGCTCAGATGGCACAGAAGTTCTGTTGTATTTTTATCTTGAATTTGTTTTGTTTTTGAATAATAGGCAAATCTGTTAAATTGAAATGTGATGTTGGTTTGCATGTGCTGTGGACACCCAAACTCAACATTATTTAAAAACAAAACAAAACTCTTACAATTTTTTTCTTTTTGGATTGAAACTCATAACTCCACTGCTTCTAAAGGTTTCCTTATTTCAGTAACACTTCATCAATTTTCTTTTATCTTTTTTTTTTTTTTCAATGAAAAGCTTCTTTTCATTCTTGGTAAACCGAGGCACTCAAATGACACAACTCTCAAAGACACAAACTTTTTTTTCTCTCTTTTTTTTTTTTAAAGCGCTATGTGTTGTAGATTATTTCAGCGGGCACTTTAAAGAGTTTATGTTCATTATTCTGATCCACGTTAGCTCAGGGTGCAGGAGTGGCTAAGCAAATGAAATAAATAGGCCATATTTATATATATTTATTAAGCGTGCAGTTATATCACAATGTATCATATACAGAACGTCATATGAATTCAGAACTATTTCGGCAAATCTTGCACATGTTCGCCAATGTTTGTGAAAGAGGTCATATTTGTAATCACTATTATCTAAGACCATAAATGTTAATATTGCAAAGTATGTGTATGCAAATATGTGAGTTCCATCAATAAAAATCATTGTTTTTCTTTACATCATGGGATTTTCTTTTTTCTTTTTGAAATCACGTGAATAATCTTCTAGTATCACATACATTTCTGGTGATAGGTGTATTGGAAGGAGCAGACTTCTTAACGTTTTTTTTTTTTTCAATAAAGAGCAAATTACAAATTTTATGACCTCATCATTGCATAACTTTATACTACTTTGTACTTGACTAATAGACTAGACTAATATAATGTAAATATATGTAATAAATATATTAATCTATCAAAGCTTTAAATGATAAAAAAACACAAAAAACATCATAAACTTTTCTTCATACTGTACTTTTTTGCATGCTGATGTTGACTGCATCACCAGACGTGTCCACTAGGTGCCACTATAGTAGCTTTGCAGACACTTTAAAATCATCGATGAAGTCGACAAGTCGTTGAAACTACAAGTCCTAAAATACATTGCAAGCGTGTCGTCACCTAGTTGTTTTTTCTGTTGGCGGTTCGTTCAGTCACTACTCGAAATTACACACGTTAACGCTTGTATAACTTGTTTGAATTCGAGTATTAGTTTTATTACGCACACCAGTGGCACAAAACTCGAATGTAAAACACATCATAAGTGTGTAAATGTTCCATAAATTGGCTCGCTATTTTCGGGTAATTACGGTTAGCTTGGTAGTTCCTGCGCACGGTGGATTGTGACAGTCAAAAGACTCTTGGCGAAACGGCCTATTAGTTTTTTTTTTTTTTTTTTAAAAAAGAGAGAGAGAGAGAGAGAGAGAGGGAGGATACTGAAATTGTGGTTGTTAACACAGGTAATTAAGAATGCATTTTACAAATTTTTGCATTGACACTAAAAGACGTTAGCATGTTTAAACGTCTTCTAAATGTCACAAAAATACATTAGCTTGTTAGTTCCGGAATAACGACTTAACATTTACAGTGCAGTAGTTGTCTTTTATTAAAGCATTGTTCTTTTTTTTAACTTCTAGATTTACCTACATGAACAAGTTTTTATTTTTTATTTATGTATTTATTTTTTACAGCTACAATGTCATCACTACTTGGAATGCCAAATAACATTCAATGGGACACTGCAATATCTACAGGATTAATGACGTAATAAACCTGTCTTCATGACTTCCTTGGCAGAGACGACCAGGATGAGGCTACAAGGAAGAAGAAATCAAATGGCAGTGCAGGAGGGAGGGAAAAAAATGTTGTGGAAAGAACAATGAGTGAGTATTGTCATCACACACATTGATGATTTGTGATACTTTTTATGGAAAGTTTCGTAATGTTTGTAAACAATAGGATATTTACGGGTGGCTATCGCTGAATGAAAACAAAGAGGAAAACTTGTTTCGTTTGGGGTCACACTGCCAGTTATTCCCCTAAAATATTTTTTGAAATCCAGTAGAACCAGAACCAGGATGTCATAAATAGTTGCAGTAGGCATACTGGCAACCATACATACCTCCATCATCAGGTTTGTCAAAAAAACTTTTTTTTTACTGGTATATAAATACTTGAAATGTTTTAGTTTTTTTACCTTCAAAACACAATGGCTAGCATGCTAGCTAGTAGCTACCATCAGCTCTATATCAATTTGTGCCATTAATCCATGCAACATTAGTCGCTTGCTTGTCACTTAGGATGGTAATTACAGTTTGTCTGAATTTCCACCACGTCTATTTTTTAATCAACTTACAGCCTGTACTACGTCTTACTTGAAATCAATTCACTGTTCTTCTCATAACATCCTTTTCGAGTGACACTTCGCATATCGAATTTACAGAAGGTTGAAATCATCATCAAAGCCATTTCCCCCCTTTTTTTTTTTTTGCAATGACATGCAAGACTTTGTTTACTTGTGGCGTCATCTGACCTTTTGTCACTCCAAAGTTCATATGACATCATGGTGAAATGGCCCGTGTCAGTGAAATTGTCTGCCAGCTTCCTTTAGTTTTACTCAGTGTGTAATATGTGGTGAAATTGTGAGCCATGAATTTATCACAACTCAAATGCCATCGTGCAACTAACCACACGACACTTAATTCATTATTATCATTATTTTACTAACGTAATTAATTTTACTTCCACAAATGTAATATTAATCAGAATGTCATGTTTAGATTAGTGAGGTCACATATAGCATATTTTTTTGTCAAGAAATGTTTAAGGTTGACTTCCCGTTTGAAGTTACCGTGACTTGTGCTTTAGCTATAGAATTCTACAGTTGTCCAAGTAATGTCGAGGCCATCCATTAACGATTTAATGAGCCATTTGCAGATTCTCTCTATAGGTCCGTGTGGACTTACACTTGCATGGGTTAATCTTTGAGACACTAAACATTTAGGAACAGTTTTTATGTAGCTATTGGGGTGGACAATACATGTTAATGATCTCATCACTCCTTACTGAAGTATAGTTTAGCACAATTTCCAACATAAATGCTGTGTTAATTTTCGAAACCTTACATTAATATTGGATGCACTTTTTGGGAAAAACACGTGTTTGATGAACTCACAACCCTGAGTATTTTTTTTAGGTGGTACTAAATAACCACTGGTCTGTATGACACGCACAGCCACACGTACACACAGCTGACTACAGTGGTGGTATGTGTGGTATGTGCGTGGGTTGGTCAGATTGGGGTGGGAAACCACTCTGTGGGCTGAGGCTTATGTGGGCCTTCACCTGACACTGCACTCTGAAAGATAGAGGAAATTCCCAATTTTGACCAGACAAAGGGACTGTTTGCTGCCCGTGAAGTCATTTGCAGCTCATGTGTGTGTGTGAGTGCGTGCGTGTTTGGGCCCGGCCGGCTGAAGCAGTTAAGACAACTTCCCCTCTGGTGAGTGAGTGCGTTTTTATTTGTACCAGACAAGACACACAAATTCACATCTGCAAACGTGACTTTGCATAAATAACACCACGTTCCCATGCGGCTTAAATAGAAAATAAATAGAAATAAATAGCGGAAATGAAGTAGCAAACTGTTACAGTTCATATCAGATGGTGTGTGCTCGAGGTCATCTCCATTGAGATTGAAGCAGTTCAGTTCTCAGTCACCGTTGTACGATGAATAAAGGCGGCGGATGTGTTCGGAATCACTCATTTTTGACTTCATAGTGACTATTTGGAATTTTTATATAGTAGATCTAAATAGTTCCTCTAAAAAAGATACTGAGATTTTAATGTAGCAGACTATGTAGAATCTAGGGCCGAAATGATTCATCAAATGCTAACTAATCACTATTTACGGATTTTTAGGGGATTGTATTGGTGAAATGCATCATGGGATATTTTTGATAGTGACAAATGGTTGCTCACTACTCTCCAAGAAGCATTGTGGGATACAATACTCACTACATCAAAGTTTGCGATCTAGTGGACACAGAGTGATGTCGAACACAGCCGTAGACCGGCGAGTCCCGCAGCCCCATCAGAGGGCAAAGACGCCGAAAAAGGTCTTGCCGCCATCCGTCTCCAGCTCAGACAGCTGGTTGGTCTCGGTCCACAGCTGGTCATCCTTGTTGAGCTGGAAGACGGCCCCCAGGTACAAGGCGTTGTACCAGCCCTGCTTGGAGCGCTGGTCGTCCTCGGCCGAGCCGCCGTGCTGGCACGCCGAGCGTACGGCGCTCATCAGCGAGGCCTTGCGACCAACAGAGTCAGAATAGCGCCACACGCGGTGGCTGAGGGGTGCCAGGCGCTTCCCCGAAGACTCCGCCCCGGCCTCCTGGGCCTCCTCCACGCTGCTGTCGCTGCAGGACACGCGGAAGGATGCCTGGCTGTAGACGAAGTAGAGGCCGGTGTGCGGCACCACGATTTG
The DNA here is from genome assembly GCF_051991255.1 of Vanacampus margaritifer. Lineage (NCBI taxonomy): Eukaryota > Metazoa > Chordata > Actinopteri > Syngnathiformes > Syngnathidae > Vanacampus > Vanacampus margaritifer. The sequence goes on along the minus strand of NC_135440.1, from coordinate 19,254,625 downwards.
GTTGTTGCGCAGGGTCAGGCCGCCTTGCGCGAAGGCCTGACCCTGGCCGTTACGCCACTGCAGCTGTTCCTTTGCGCTGTCACCTTCCTCGTGAATACCTGACGAGAACATAAAGACAAAAATATGTTAAAGCATCACTGGGCACCTCATGAATGAACCATGAATTTTTTGAATGCTCATTTTTAGTTGATTTAGTCAATTAAGAATGATCCATACATACATAAAATATAAAAGTCAATTTTTTAAAAATGGAAATATACAGTATATATCTAAATAAATTTGATCTATTTTATCAATTGTGAAGGGCACATCATTCATTAGCCAAACCACTTCCCTTCCCCCTCAAAATTCATTATTTTTTAAATGGAAACAGAAAATGTCAAATTATTTCATAATTTAATGTTGTACGCATAGGGGAACTATTTAGCACCAGAATGGGTTCTCAATAGTACCCAGAAGTAGAACGTATGTCAAATCTTTATTTTTCCAAATTTATATTGATATTTTTTTCTTGAAAATTCTTTGTATTATTTTTTACCTTGTATTTCCCCCCCTTAAAATGCTTTGGATTAGTTTTTAATTTTAGATTTTATTCTTCAAAAATTTTCTGATAAGTTTATTTTTCCTCAAAATGATTCAGATAATTTTTTCATATATATTTTTTTCCTCAAAATTATTAGAATTATTTTTGTAGCTTTAAAAAAAAAACTTTTATTGGAAGACATTTATTGAATGACATCAACAGTACTATACATAGAAACCACACTGCCAGATATTTTTTCCACCCAAACCCTTTCTTGTAGCTTTTTAAAATTGCAAATTAAAATGTACTTACTCAGTTAAGAATTTTTTTTTTTTTAAATGATTAAAAGACAATCAGAATTATTTAATCAATTAAGAAAGGCCTGTACATACAAACTTTTCATCAATAATGGATTTCTTATCCAATTGAAAATTGTCATTGAGGAATGGCTCATAAACTTTCTGTCTTTGAATTTTGGCACGGTCCTTTCAAGACAACATGCAATAGGATACACTCTCTTTCAGTTAAGCGATTACAGATTTCATGGTTTGTTGTTGGCAAAATGAAGTGACGTTTTGTAAAAGTACTTTGGAGCTCATTGCAATATCTCTATTAGATAAAGTTATATAGTGCAGTACAATGCAGCTAATAGTGAACGGGTTCCATGGTGTAATGGTTAGCACTCTGGACTTTGAATCCAGTGATCCGAGTTCAAATCTCGGTGGAACCTTATTTGTTTTGTTGTTGGCAGAATAAAACAAAAAAATGAAGGCACACATTTTTTTTATAATATTGGAGCTCATTGAAATAATTTAGAAGAGTAAGATCTACATTAGATGAAGCTATATAAGTTCATTGGTCTTGTGTTTGGCTTTCTGGAATTTGAATCCTTAATTTTGAAAGATCTAAAAAATGTACAGCATTATCACGACACGTCAGGTGCACTTGCACGCTCTAACTCACCTTCGAGGTGAATGGCCGCCTTGGCTTTGCTGCTGATCGTCTTCAGCGTGTTGTGAGGATCTGACTTTTCGTTATCGGCCACCAGTGCCAACGTCGGACCCACCGAAGGTGTCTAGACGGGAGCAAGAAGCATTAGAAGAAAGCCTACCTGGAAAAAAAAAAATTGTGGTCTTTTCGTATTTGAGAAGTTTCTTCTTACCGTTTTCTCTGGTCGTCCGTGCCAGTACCAGGCGAAGAGGAGAACCAGACCCAAACACAGGGCGGCCACCAGGAGGCCTGCAGACAGCTTCCACATCCAGGCCGTGTACGAGCGCTTCTCTACCACCACCACCGTCTTCCCCTCCTGGAGGTTCATTGCCGCCTCCACGTCGGCCGGTGCTGAAGTGTAAGCCACCATGATGCTTTGAGTTGATTGGGCTTTCAGCACCACTCCTGTTTCCTGCTGCTGAGAGAGTGAAGTGTCTGCTACAAGGCCTGTTCTTTTATTGCCTGTGCAGAATGGGGAAACTCCCGTGATGTCACCATTGTAAGACGAGCGGCATCCTCTTGGACCGCATACAAGAAAGAGCACATTAGAAAGAAGAAAAAAAAAAACTCAGACCGCGCATCCGCGCGACTCAGCTGAGGCTTTGAGGTTGTTGGTGTCATTTTTCTGGATGAGCCCACCAAGAATGAGCTGAAAAGTTGCCATTTGCACAATATTCACATAAGAAATAATTAACTCTTTGACTGCCAGACGTTTTCAGAAAAGGGATGCCGTGGGTGCCAGCCGATTTAAGCATTTTGACTGATCTTTCAAGGTCCACAGAAAATGATGTGTTTGGACTATGGAAACACACATACTACCAAATGATAGATGAAGATTGGACTCTCATCTTTCATCAGAAAAAAAAGTTTGTTTCTACCTTATTCCGTTTTTCAGTAATCAACAATAGAAAATGGTTAGTTTCACCTCTGGTTTGGAAAAAAACGTCTTTTAACGTCTTTGGCACCCCTCCATAGGATTTTACTAAACGTTATTTAACGTTTTTGGCAGTCAAAGAGTTAAAATAGAAACCATCTTTGCCCATTTTTTTTTTTTTTTACTCATTCTCTTCTACCAGTTTTCAAAGCAGTTTCCCATTTTGCCAGCAGTTTTATAGCAATTCGACTCATCTTTTAAGACCCATAGAATTTTGTGCAATAACAATATAAGCACCAAACCTACTAAAAGGAATAAACTAGTAAGTACATTTTATTTATATAGCACCTTTCACAGACAAAAAGGTCAAAACGTACTTCACAGGGAAAATTGTTCACAATAAAAACAATCAAAGACAAAAAAACACTTCTTTAAAAAAAAAACACATCTGTTGCTACCTTTTTATGTTCTTAAGTAATCAGCAGTCAAAATATATGATTTTTTTTGTTTCTGACCAAAAAGTGTGAAGAAAAAAAAAACTTTTTGTGAAAAGAAACATAAAACGCACAACATTGACTTTGATGCTTAAAATTTTTTTTTTGCGACACCTCCAACTATCAAATGTCAAAAGTAAGACTAAAAATGGATCACTGAATCATCATTTGCATCTAAAAGTAAGGTCTTTGTTTACATTTTTTGTCCTTGTGTTAAATTAAATTTTAGATATCAAAATGACTAGAGGTATCAGTACCTTGCATGGGTGAGTACTCAAAGAGTGCCGACTCGTACTGGTACTGGTAAAAAAAAAAAGTAGAACTGGACATCCCTACAATTACTGTAACATCGATGCTTATTTCCCTGAGCACTTCTATTGTTTATAGCAATCTGAACAACCCTAAGAAAAAATGGTGCCAAAAAGAGGAAGCAACATTTTTAGTTTTTTTCTTAAAGCGAATCAAAGCCAAACCACAAAGTCATTCCTAGAATCAACTCTTTATTTTATTTGATTTTATTTACCACTTAAATAGCTGCAGGAGACGTCGCGACAAAGCAATCCGCCATCCATGTAAACCACAATGTGATGACTACACTCTTATTGTCCTCGTATCTCTTAATCTGTGAAGCAGGTGAAAGAAAAAAGTAAAAATAGCAACAGGTTATTTTCATTTTTTTTCCCCCATTTGTGTGAACAAGCTGGCAAACTCGCGCTGCTAAAATTCACACTGCATAGCTTCAATTGATTAAATGGTTGTCAACCTAAAATATCACTTAAAGCACTTTGTTATTATTATTGAATTTATTTTGATTCTTTGTGCTCTATATTGCACCACTTCAACAGGGGTTATACTCTCCGACTTGATATTTGTGTTTCATTTTACTTTTTATGCATGTGCAAACTTTACTTTGGAGCCAGCCAGCCTTCTCTCCAACAGTGCAAAAATGCTGCTACTCACCTCTTAACTGGAACATGTAAAAGGGAGCACATTATTTTCCTGGCGTCCATTCACTTGCTGCCTGGACAGTTCAGTGACCATTTGCATTTTTTTTGCCCTGGTCTGGGTGTCTTTTTTTAAAGTTATTTTCATTTTCATTGTTTTAACTTTGTTATTGTTTCCAAATGATGTTATGTTAAACTATATTGTGTTCCATTTGTATTTATGAGCAACACGTTTAAGCGTCAGTTGTTCTTAGGCATATATTTAAAATTGAGTTCAGTTGTATTTTGTCTAATGTTTATCCTGACAATTATAACCAATGCAATGTTAAAAAAACAAAAAAACACACATTTGTGCTGTTTACAATGCATGAAAAAATTGCATACATGTCACATATGGGATGAAAAAAAAAATCTGAATTGGCTTGCAGTGTGACTATCTTAACTCTTTGACTGCCAGACGTTTTCAAAAACGGGTTGTCGCCAGTGCCAGCCGATTTAAGCATTTTGAGTGATCTTTCAAGGTCCACAGAAAATGTTGTGTTTGGACTATGGAAACACACATACTACCAAATGAAAGATTGGACTCTCAGCTTTCATCAGAAAAAAAAAGTTTGTTTCTACCTTATTCCGTTCTTCAGTAATCAACAATAGAAAATGGTTACTTTCACCGAAATTCTCTCTTTTGAAACAAAAAACGGAGAAAAAGAGCTTTTTGTGAAACGATGTTATTTCATGCACTCTAGTGAATTGTACACTTATTTTTGTCCATGAATGATGCCACAAACACCTAAATAGTGCTTTACTTCTGTAAAACGCTTTCACCAACAATGAAAAAGTGTTTTTTGATTGCAAAATACGTTTATTTCCATTCAACAGTGTAACAATTTGACAAAACAATTTCGCAAACTATTTACAAATGTGTGCAACTGTGGTACTACTTACAATTATGTGGATGTTTCAAATACAGTTTTTCTTTTTGTAACGCTCTCCTGCGTACAAAGAGACGCCAGGACTCGCACACAGTTTACTTTCACTTTCACATTGGTCCGTTTTGCGTGCAAACGTTACACTTTCTTGACGGGCTTTTTTTCCGGGGAATAAAAAGCAAGTAGCAGACTGTACACACTTCCTCCGATGAATATGCATTGGACTCTGGGCACTCTCCGTCGTCCGATCGAACGTCCGCCTGTGCGTGCTCGGTTGCGCTCCGCGTTACGACACCGTCATAGCCGCCGCGTCAGCGGTTCCAATTTCGCCGTCAAGCTCGGATTCACCTTCATCATCATCGTCATCAATGTACTATTTTAGCGTTGGTCGATGCCTTTTGTCTTGTAAGTGTAGAGCTGCTTGCAAACGCTCGCCATTGCCCGTTCCCTCCTCCATCTAGCTCCATCTAACGTCTTCTACTGCCGCGTCAATGCTTTCCAACCACGGAGTCACCATCATCTTCATCATCGATGATGATTATCGTCATCAACAATGTGCTTTTTTAGCGATGCTTTTGGTCTTTGAAAAAAACGGCTCTGGCGTTAGCTCCTCGCGACCGGCCGCCATTTTTCCTTTGTTTTCCATTCTGATCTCCTGCTCAACGCTCTAGCTCCGCCTCTACTGACGCCCACCCGATCTTGTCAAAAGAGAGTCATCGCTGCCCTCTAGGGGCCAAAAATAGTCATTAGGCTCAAAAAACCTGCTTAAAACTTTCAGGAGAGCTCCGCAAGCCTTTCCAGCACCCGTTTCAAAAAAAAAAAAAAAAAAAATGGGAGGACGTCTTTTAACGTCTTTGGCGCTCCTCCGTAGGTTTTTGCAGAACGTCATTTAACGTCTTTGGCAGTAAAAGAGTTAAGAATGACTATATGGTGTTTATATTGCGAATTTTAATCTACCGCGTGTGATGAGGAAATAAAGAGGCTATAAACACCTATGTTGAGTTTCAGTTCACTTGACACTTGCCAGCAGCAAAACCGGGGGCGACGGATGGACTCCAATTGACACCCCAATTTTCCTTGCAGTGGTGGAAAGTTTGGCAACAATGAATTTAGTCTTAGTAAAACAGGTTTCCACGCTTCCTGTTACACAACTCAATTTTCCCGAGAAGCTCGATTGTGTCAATGTCGAACCAGTTGAGGCACCTTACTCTTGTCTCGACTTGCATTTGTGCACCTTCTGATCACACAACTTGGAATATTTCCTCAATAACTTTCCCTGCTGCTTGTGGGGCTTGTGTAACAACAAACTCCCCCAGGGAGAGAAAGCTGGTTTCTGATGCAAATGAACAGCATCCTTCTTGTGATGACCTTTTTTTTTTTATTTTCTTTTTCTTTTTAAACAGCCTTGACCGGATTCTTTCTCATTGATCCTTGTCATACATGCGCACGTATTCATCCAGGCCTCAACCCCCCTGACTGCCCCCTTTGATGAGAAGCTGAAATTCCAAAGATGTTTAGCCTAAAAAATGCATTTACTGCAAAGAGTGTGACGCAAGTGCAAGAATGCATGCATTGCGTGTGAGGATGTGAATTGATAAGAATTTAGTGATTACCATTCCATTATTGATACTGCAGTGCTTATCAAATCTCATTGAATGAGGGAATTAATGGATACAAATGGTATACATATATCAATGATATTGTTATTGTTTTGCATTATTACATGGTAGGATCCTTGTGTGATACAAACACAATTTTAGATTTGGATTTCAATTTAGCTCATTTTGTATCCAGATACTGATATATATCTTAAAATTATATGAAATTAATGTCACGTTTCTCTTGATATGTTCTACATATATTAGGGGTGTCAAAATTAAAGCATTATCGCTGAAGGTTAATTTAAATTCTCGAAAGCGCTAAAAAACATTAGCTGAGTTAACTCAGTCTTATTTACTTCCTGTTATGGCCTATAACCTGCAGCCACGCCAAGACGGACAAACACGGATTATAGGTAGTTTTACTTTCAGTTTTACTAGATGCTTGTTGGGAAAATCTCAAGTAATTTGTGCACTCTAAAAAGTGAAATACCTTATTAGTTAGTTGTACATTCTGAGAATTGTTTCTATATAAAAAATAAAAGATGGCCTGTAAAGTCAGTTTTGATCGTTTTGTTTACCAGGTGTATTTCACAGAGGTATTATTTTCAAGGATCAAATAAAGCTATTAGATCAGTCTTTGATGCTAAATATACTTTTTACACTAATTTTCAAGATTTTACTCAAGTTTTGAAGAAAAAAGTAGAAGCAGAAGTAGAAAAATTTGATTAATCATGATTAATTACGGAAAATTGTGCGATTAATTAGTCCCAAAAAAAATCATCTCTTGACAGCACTAACATGTATTTTATAAAACAAAAATTTCCTATTGAAAAACATTTAATCGGATCAAGCAATTGGATGGGCAAGCACCAATACCAGTCGGTAACCGACCTTTTTTTAACATATCTTGTGGCCATTTTACGATCAGGCACACATCTGCGTCTGACAGATGCTCACTAAGAATTTATTTGTAACGTGAGGTGAGGTATTATAACCCAAACGCAGACAGCACACAGGAAACGGGAAAAAGAGAGTCTTTATATACAAAAACACAAAGTAACAACAGAGAGCAGGGCTGAATTCATAAAAGCAAAAACTCAAAACACATGGCTTGCATGGAAGAAACCTCAACATGCTGAGCAAAACCTCGGCTCAGGAACCTCGATGTATTTGCAAAAGTGTTATTCAGTAACCCTTATTAGGGCAATGGACAATTCTATATGATGGAATAAAGGCCTCTATGATAAAAGGAGAATGACTACACAAACCAATAGTGACTAATAGCATAGAAACTGACAACATTAGACATCATAAGGGACATTTACATGAGAATAGACAAACTAAGAGCGGCTAATCATCATCATCAAACATGATCATCATAAGGGACATAGTAACCGTATAAAGCAACCGCTACCTTAACATAATGACCCCCTGAACCGCATAAGCATGATAACTGCATAAGCATAATATTATAAGTGACATTGTAACTGCATAAGCATAATACACCCTAACACAATGACCCAGTGACCTGCATACGCATAATAACTGCATAAGCATAATACCCCACACATCAAAGCACCAATTTACATTAAACAATACAGACATACATCACACGGCCAAGTTGGAAAATACATAACAAAAAAACACATCTTGCATGTGATGTCATCAAGTCATTTGCATCGGAAGAGTAATCGATAAGCGGAATAAACAGGTAAGCAAAAAAAAAATAAAAATGATTCCCAGGATTCAAATGACTGAGAACCAGTTCTCAAGAAGAACCAGTTTTTGATTCCCATTCTTAGTTGTTACCTTAGTGTAGATGCAGCTGTAGCTGAAGTGTGTTACTGGAAGAATCCAACCACTTTTTGGGTCAATTATCACTTTTCACCTGAACTCGTAATCTGTGGTTCTGGTTACTTTCAGTAATGGTTAGGGTTGGGAGTTAGGCCAAGTAAGAAATTAGGTAATTAGAGTTTAGCAGTATCCAGGTCACCCCAATTTATTGTGAAATAATACTGTTGCATTCTGTCCGTTTTGATTGGTATTTATGTTCAAAAATATTTTGTTAAACAATGTTTTATCCTGTTTAACCTGGGACCTAATTGGTGCTTTGAGTTTTGGCCCTCTCTGCTTAGGGTTAGTTAGTGTTATGAGTTAGGCGCTTAAGATTTGGGTTGCGTTAGTTTGTTAGTTAGTTAGTGAATAGATTGCTATGTTAGCTTCTTGTGCTAATTGTCAGATGCCACATGGTTAGCTGCCTTACACTTGTTTCCTACCGCTTATTTAGTCACATTTGTAAACATTTGGGGAATACTATATGTATGCATACTGTATGTATGATTTATTGACAATGATAGTAAATAAATAATGATTAGATTAAGATTTATAAATCGGACCACAGAAGAATCCTGTGATCCCTTTATTATATATATATATATATATATATATATATATATATATAATTTTTATTTATTTTATTTTTTTTATTTTTTTGGGGGGGTGGAGTGATCAGTTCCAAAATGTGGCTGAAAATAGAAAGCAATACACTCGTGAATGCCAGGAATCCATGGAAGTGTCTTTATGCATTAGTGAAAGAACCTGACCTATTGTTATTCATTTAGACTTGTGAAAAATAGGTCAAATTGTTGGCATTCATAATAATAATAATCTAATTACAAGAATGATAATAATAGTTTATATAACTCACTTGAAATGGACCCAAGTATGGTTACCCTTGTGGTTAATTTGTTGAGTTAATTTAGTCATTTATTGTTTGTTCACGCGTGATACATTTTTGCCCGTTTCCTGGAATCCGCAGTGAATTTATGAATTATGAATGATAAAACATTTCCAAACATTATACTGCACATTTTTGAAGACAATTGTTAAATACACATGCAAAGACTGACAACTACAAAGTACTCAGTTGTGGAGCTTGTACAGAGTTCAACTGTTTTTTTCACCATTTGAGTTTTCCTGAATTTTCGGGTGTTAAAGTTGATAAGAACTTCGGTGACGTTGCAGTTAAAACATATAGTTAGCTAGCTAGTTATCCCTACACCCTGAACATTTAGATAGCCCTCTGGCATGACTGCTTGCGTGTGCGCATTTTAGAGATTTTTGTGTTATGGAGACAGACTTCATGTTAGCGTGACTGTTTTGGAGTGCCTCGTTGTGGCATGGAAAAGACCCATTACGATTCCAGCCACATGGAGCATTCCGCGGATATGTTTTTGTGGCTTCAACATATAGTTATGTGTGTGTGGGCATATGATACTAGACATTACATTGAAATGTTAACCAGCCCATGTTGTACTGCTGAAAAAAATCTGTCTACTCTTTCTTTGGACAAGTTTGATGCTTTTGTTGTCACAAAACAACAATGATCCATGGGTCTCGAAGGATCGGTCAAAATGCTCAAAAACAGCCGGAAATATGGGGAACTCCTCTTTGAGTCAGGACCAATTACCAACATCTCAAGTTCTCTCAGGCTTAAGAAGCAGGAAGTAACAGGGCATTCATTTTTTTTAATCTCAACAAGACACGCCTCTGCATTACATCAAATGCGTGGGTTAGTTAAGTCTCGAGGTATGTATAGTTGAGTATCGTCAACATCGCACTAAAAGCTAATGGACCAAGTAATTCATGCGGTTAAATTAAAATTCACAGTGTTTCATAATATTTTTCTTTCGGCATTGTCGTAATAGACTAGTGGAATTGCATCAAAATGTGAAATTTATTTGTGAAATATATCCATAATCGATGATGTATCGCTTCTGCGGTCGATTTCAAAGGGCTTGGCGTGTTGTGTAAACGTGTGACGACGTCAGCACGCCTACTTTTCAGCCGGTTGGAAGTAAACCAGGAAGTTGAGACGGCCACCTAAGGAAGGTGATGATGCCAATGCTTTGTTATGACAAGAACACGGGGAAAGTTTAGCGGCTTGTTGTCAATCATTTCTCTGGAGCTGGGAAAATGTGTCGGTACCAGCGACTTTTGGAATCAACATATGACATAATAGTAAAGCAAAATTTGCATTCAGTGAACCACCGTTTATTGATATGTTGTACTGCTATCCCGCTATACTTGTAGGACACTTCAATTTATTAGAACAAACTTCAACTTATTCAAGCACAAATTGATCACCTAAAAATTTGGCAAAAACGTACTGCAATACTCTGGGTTTTCACTAACTGTAAATAATAGATATTAGTTAATTTTCTAAGCTGTAGATATATTGTACAACAAATTAATTAATTAGAAAACTGTATTACTTGAGACAATATATATATATAAAGGCATAATATTGTAAATATATATTACTATAAAAGTATTCATTGTAGAAAAAAATTGACTTATTGTAAAAAATGTATTCATTAATTTAAAACAATCAGATTAGAATATATGAATGAAGTATAAAATATGTTAATTGTAAAATCTATATACTACCTGCAAAAATGTATTTTAATGACAAGAAATTAAATATTTATCTAAAAATAAAAATAAAAATATTGTTAAATTATTTAATTTAAAAACATGTTATTTAATTGTCAAACAAAATAATTGTACTTTTGTGTTATTTGTAAAAACAAATATTGTAAAAAAAAAAAAGTGTTGTAGAGATATTATATTAAGTAGAAATATATTGTTGATTGAATATTATACTGTGTGTAGTATACTGTACTGTATTGTATATATAATCATGTTTTTCTTGAATGATAACTTGAGTTGAGTTGATTATTAAATGTTTTGCTGATGTGCTTGATTGCAAAGGTGAGCTGCTTGTCATTTAATGCGTAGAAAAAGTTCTGGAAGGACCAGTTCTGATGATGACATCACACAGGGCATGGCCAATGGAAGGGCCTTTTTCCGTGACGTGTCAGCCTTGAGATAAATTAAGTAATTTGATGTTCTTTATTTGCAAGTTGATGCAGCAAGTCAATGCGTGGTGGGAAAATGTGTTAAAGCAAGTCCAAGAAGGAAAAAAAGAAACTGCTTTTTCCTACTGCATGCGGGTGTGGGTGTGTGTGGGGGGATCAAATTAAAATCATGACATGTTTTTGTGGCAACAGATCTGAGATTTTTATTTATTATTAGCATTGCCTACAGTAATAATTCATACATTGTAATTTGAACTTGAAATTAAGTAAATGTCATTGTTTATGATATATTTCTTAAATATCAACATATAATATGTAATGTATAATAAATAAATCAAGCTTTGCAGTTTGACCTAAAATATATATTATCAATTATATATCCATCCATCCATCCATCCATTTTCTTGACCGCTTTTCCTCACAAGGGTCGCGGGTCAATTATATATATAAATAAATAATATTTATTTCATTATATTTTACAAATAAAATAATTTTCATGAATTTTCAGCGTCCAATGAAGACTATTTAAAAAAAAAAGTCTTATGTGTTGTATGGTACATATGTAAATTAAAATTAAAATTTAATAATTAATAAACGTTGAAATAAATCTATAAATGACATGCAGCGTGAATATATTAAATGTTTCACATTGAATAAACTGATACATAATCTTCAGATTGCATGACAAAGATCAAGTAACATTCATACCCAATTCATAACATTTGACCTGAGTATTAATAGACTAGAAATTATTTAAAGCACAACAACAACAACAACCTTGTCTAGAACTTTCATTAAGTCTAATAATAGAATAATATGTAGTACTTACCCAGGCGTGTATTGACTAAGGTATGCTATTGTAAACCCTAATGTGCGTGCGTGTGTGTATTATGATGTCACTTTTGGTGAGCTGCTTCGAAACTGATACTGAAATTTGTCCTATTAAATGTGGGGAGGAAACAGCTCTACCTGGTGGCCAGTGGAAATACTGCAATTCTGGTCAAGCTAGTGAATGGTTCAAAAAAACATAACAAGGAAAGTTCAGAGAGTCTTCTGCGTTATTATGTTTGTATCCCCTGCCGCTACTAGTAAAAACTTTTGCAAATACTCAATGGCTTCCCAAAAATGTTTATACCTGGCTGTAATTGCTTATGGATGACCCCCCCCCCCAAGAAAATCCTTTAACTTATTCACTGTCAGCCATTTTGAAAGCAGTTTCCTATATTGCCAGCTGTTTTTCAAGGTGCCGCTTTGTCTTTGAACATGCAGATTTTCAAATGTGAACATCAAGGATTTGTCAAGTCAAAATGAAGTTTTAGACAATGAAGTCCTAAAATTGGCGACTCGAGTCAAGTCGAGTCCTCCCACCTCTGCTAATGGATCTGAAAAGCGCCCCAAAATGTGTCATCAGTCAGGAAGTCTCCGCTGATATTGACACGGACGCTGTCCCCCTCCTGGAGGCGCACCATCTTGGCCACCCACACGGACCCGTGCGTCGAGGCCGGGTAGGAGCCCTCGGCCAGCTTCCTGATGCTTTTGCCAGATGTGGCATTTCTGGTCACGATGACGCTTTTGCCTCTGCTATTGCTTCTGGATTGTTCTCTGAAGGTGACCTGGGCAAACAGGAAGTAGACGCCAGCCTTGCCAAACTGGATGGAGTCGTCACGCAGTGCGAGGGCGCATTGGTCACACGTGGGTTGGCAGGACTCCCAAGGTTCTGTTTTGGAACCTGTGGGAAGAGGACATTTTGAGATCTACAGATGTCACAAATTGCACGTTTTGGAATTTCTTTTCCCCGGTATTTCATTTTTGTTTTTTGTTTTTGTGGGGGCATCCTCTGTTTTCTGAAGAAACTACTTCTTGGCGGCTTATCAACATTCTTTCAAGAATTTTTTATTTTTTTTAATTTACAAATTTTTCTATGCATAGTCAAGTCAAGTCATCTTTATTTATACAGGCATCAATATACACCGACTCCCTATCCCCCCTAAATAGTGGGGTCCACTGTATTTTTACAATTAATTAATATATGTTTTACAGTTGATTACTAACGTGGTAAATATTCATTATAAATTACAGTAATGTTTCGCAATTAATGCATTTTGCATTAAATATTTTTTTGCAATACATGTATTTTTACAATGAGTTCATGTATATTCTACTATAAATGCACAGTATCCATTCAATATTTTGGAAAATTATGATTTTTTTTTTTACAATGAATATAGTATTTAAAATATTCATTCATATATTTCTAAAATGTAAATTATTTTTTAAAATTAGGCTTTTTTTTTTTTTTTACAAAAGGATATTTGTTTGTTTGTTTTTTTGGCATTCCTCAGAGCTCTCTTGTGAATCCCCTCAATATGTGACACCTTGCAGGTACTACATGATAACTTGACAAAGGCACAATTATAAAGGGAGAAGGTAAATCCACAAAAGAAAGTTGTGCTTACGTTTCATGATTTGTATGTATGAATGAGAGAGTCCTGTAGAAAATCCAACAGATATCAATGGAGCTCCTGTTAAAAAGAAACGTATCCAATTCAGTGATTTATGACAGTAGATGAAAAGACTTGTAGGTGGAAAAATACTCACACTCTGTACTTAAACAGAAGTACAGATACTTGTATTTAGAAAAAAAAAGTAAATGCAGAAGTGCTGGTTTAACTCCTGTAACTTTAGTAAAAGTAAAAAGTGCAGACTGTAAAAGGCATAGAACAGTAAAAATTCAATTTTCCGTCAATTATACTGTAGATGACACCCATTTTGATAACTTGATACAACCAAAACAACGGTCGACTTTCCCTCTCTAGTTCTCTTTACATCAATTCATCATCCACATCAGGAAAATAAATACTCAAGTAAAGTAAAGATACCACAAGTAATCAAGTATCTGTACTTTGTTACTTCACGCCACTGTGCATAAATGAAGGTGAGGCAGACGTACGTGTGGGGTTGAAATGATGTTGGCTGCTCAGCGTTGGGGCTCCGTGTGGTTCTGCCAAAGCCGCCTGGTTGGCTTTAGCGTTGATGTAGGCGAGGAGCACGCCCATGACCAGGATGGCCACGGTGAGGAGAGTGAGCCACACCTGCAGCGCAGCCTTCTTCATTAAGCTTGGCCGAGAATCCATTCTGTCACATGACCACACAAATACGATATATATATATATATATATATATATATATTAGGGGTGTGAATTGCCTAAAAGGTACCTGGCGATTCGATTCATATCACGAGTCATAGGTCACGATTTGATACCGATTAACCCCGATACAAATCTATAAATTGATTATTGCGTAAAAAAATTTTTTTTTTACTCAAATTTGGAAAATACTCATTAGTAAACATGTACATGTTTGTATGAAAATGTATTTATTTATCTGAAAATTCAGGCTTATAACTGAGCCACTGCATTTAACTCTTTGACTGCCAAAAACGTTAAATAACGTTTAGTAAAATCCTATGGAGGAGTGCCAAAGACGTTAAAATACGTTTTTTTGTTTTTTTTTTCAAAACAGAGGTGAAACTAACCATTTTCTATTGTTGATTACTGAAAAACGGAATAAGGTAGAAACAACCTTTTTTTCTGACGAAAGATGAGAGTCCAATCTTTCATTTGGTAGTATGTGTGTTTCCATAGTCCAAACAAAGAATTTTCTGTGGACCTTGAAAGATCAGTCAAAAATGCTTAAATCGGCTGGCACCCACGGCATCCCTTTTCTGAAAACGTCTGGCAGTCAAAGAGTTAACAAACAGTTTGCAGTCTATTTCATGTTTGAACAGCACTGAAATAGAATATTAAGGCTTAATGTTCCATTAATATAGCATTTTTCCATGCTTAATGTGTGAATCCTAACCCTAAGTAAGACGTTTTGTTGAATATTCCCATAAAAAAAAAATTATGTTTAAAAATTGATTCGGCCGCATATCGAATTGATTCGAGAAATGCGCGCTGTAACATCGCGATATATTGCCAAATCGATTTTTTCTAACACCCCTAATATACATGGTATATTAATCTTTAAAAGAGAGTACACTCACCTGGTGTGTTGTTCTCACTGCCCAAATTCATCTGATGTGTCTACTTTAAAATCTATACCAGATTTCCTTCATTGTGGTCATGCAGGGAGGAAGAGGGAGGCTGTGGTGAGTGTAGGTGGCTCCGATTCAAAACCCCGCTGTTTCTTTGACGTTTCGGCTGAAACTGAGAAACGCCATACAAAACTGTTATTGGGTTATTGAATGTGAGTATTTTTCATCCAAATGGAATAATTTCACTAAACATGTTTATTTTTGCATAAATGTTAAAGAACAGGAAAGAACGTGTGAGTGATGAGAAGTATTTTTACTGACCTTAAGATGTAGATGCGTGTGTGTGTGTGTGTGTGTCACGCACTCTTCGTACCCTGCTCATTGATGTGGGTGGTGTGTGAATTTCCCAAGTTAATAGGTCACCTTTTTTTTTAACCACCGAAACGTTTCACTTTTCTCTCGCTCTCACTAGAAGGCTGAATAAAATAGCAATAACAACAAAAACAATACTTTCACAAAAGGAATTGTGACAGCAACAATTTCCCAGCTCGACCCGACTGCACACTCAGAATAGGAAAGCGCTATATAAATAAAGATGACTTGACTTCAGTATCATAATATTGATAACTATGTCTTGAAAAAATCTAACTAAAATTAGGACTTTTATCTTCAATTTTTTTTGTCTGTTTTTGTAAAGGTTATGCCTATTTTATAGAAAAAAGATTTTACTTGCATAACATTATGAATGTTTTTCTAGTGAATTAACTGTGCTTTTCTCAATTATTTTGTGTCCAGTGACCCCTTAAAGATAAATATTTTTTCCAAGAACACCTCCTATTCCTAATATCAATTCAAATTAAAACTTCCCTTTAACGCCTTAAGTATTTTTTTTTTATTTGCCATTTTTTAAGGAAAAATATTGACATAAAAGGTTATTTTAGTCGTCTAACATTAAAATGGACACCTGACATGACATCGTAATTTGACAGGTTCAAAGATTAAGACTCAGTTGGATTCTTCAAGTTGTGGGCTCTATTCCAGATCCCCTCTTATTTGTGATCAATTTCAGAAAAATGGATGATCGTTTTTATTCTCTTACATAAAAAAAGGCAATGGACACAAGTTTAAAAACGAATTAGATTTTGATCATGTTCAAAAATAAAAATGCAATTGGACTATTTATCCACTACTGTGGGGTCCTTTGGGGCTTTCTTCAGGGTCCCTCTTATTTGTCATCGCTTTGTGTTAAAGGGGTGGATATTTTAGTCATCTGACATTAATAAGGACAATTTACACAAATTATATTCTTGCTTGTAAAAAAATTTGCTTCATAGATTGATATTTGTGGTATCCCTCAAGGGCTCTATTCCGGGTCTCCTCCTATTTGCAAACCACTTTGACAAATGGATGGTTGCGTGAGTCTTGCAACAATAAAATGGCAACTTATTACACATTTTAAAAAAAATACATTTTGACCATTTCAAATATTAAGATGAAATTGGAGCATAGGGACTTGTTTTTTTTTTTCTAAACCCCACCCAGCCACCCCCACCCCCCTCCCCACATTTAAATTTGTTATCAGTTGTGAGAAAATAACTGTTCTTTCTTTAATTAGATTTTGATCATGTTCAAAAAATAAGATTCAATTACATCATTTAGCTTGTGGGATGCCTCAGGGCTCTATTCAGGGTCCCACTTATATTTGTGATAAATTGTGGTAAATGGATGGTTATTGTAGTCATCAGAAATAAAGTAGGACAACTGACGCATTTGGGATGTTTGTGATCATTTGTGGTACCTGGATTATTATTTTTTTTTAGCTCTCTAATACACAAAATGATGACTAATACAAATTAAAAAAAACGTTATTTAGATTTTGTTCATGTTCAAACATTAATATGTAATTTGATTTTTTACTCTGTGATGTCTGTCGATGCCATACTCGGGGTCCCTCTTCTTATTTTTTTTTTACCAATTGTGGTAAATTAATTTATAGTTGTTTTTAGTCATCTGAAATTAAAAGGTATGACCGGCACAGAAGTAATCTGATGCTGATCATGTAAAAAAAAAAATATATATATATATATATATTATTATCTTTAAAAAGAAATAATAATTAAATTATTTTTGTTCCCATTAAAAAAAATGTTTTAAATCCTGCAAATGAACAAACCTCACTTCAAAGTTACTCACTCCATACCATGATTGTATGAGTCCTGAATTACCATTGACTTTTGAAACGCTGGTCAGCTCAGCATCCTCTTCCATATTTCCTTGGGCAGACAACTCACTTGCTGTCACCCGAGCGATGAGTCAAAAGTTTCACTTCACTTTAAGGTCATCTCAACGGGGAATTCCCCAGCATTCAGCCAGCGTTCTCCTGGATTATGTAAATGTCACCCGCTTTCTCCTTACTCATCTGTATCGAGCACACAAATAAACACAACAGACACCTACGCTGTTCACAGTGGCAGGCTTTCTGCTGTTCACCAGGTGTCGTTACTACTTTTTTTTTTTTACGAGGTATGACAGCCATTTCTCTGCTCCCGGAATATTAACAGAACTAGGAAATACCTCTAAACATAATATTGATGTCATATTGTTTGTTTTCATAATGATTTTTAGTTTGACAGATTGTAAATTTCACAATATTAACAAATATTATATAGGAATTATGGAGGTCTTGCGACTGACTGAAAGTGACATCACAGTTGGTCAGGGTCAGAGTTTGGTCATGTGACGTTTACAAACTGTGTCGGGATTGGTCGTTACCCGAGCCCTGTGCAACTGTGATGTCATTTTCAGTCGACGGCGAGTGGCAAAATGGTCGCCCTCTGAGATGGATGAAAAAAAAACAAGAGGATTTTGCTGCTTTATTTATATTCCACAAACATAATCCATCCATTTACTACCGCTTTTCCGGGGTCGGGTCGCAGGGGCAGCAGCTTTAGGAGGGAAGCCCAGACTTCCCTGTCCCCAGCCACTTCACCGACCTCCTCCTATGGAGGACCAAAACTGACAAAATTCAAAATAAATAAATGACTACAAGTGTAAATAAAAATCGATATAAAAAATATAATTCGAAAATTAAATCCCCCAAAAATGTATATAAATTGAAAAAATAAATATATATATATGTATATAATATTCATATTGAGATGTGCATGTATCGTACACACACCTTACTTCACCCAAATCTAACACACAAAGCGTGGGTTAGTGTTAAGTATAATAATACCTTTTATTAATGTACCCAGTGCTACACAATAGTAACAAAGCTCCATCCTACAGAAAATGAAGGTGACTAAATGTGAAACTGATTGCATGCTGACGCTGTCAGTATGAGTCATTGTAAACAGCATTTTGTTTGCTATAAAGCTTTCAAACCAATTCAGTAATCCCCTTCAGTTGACAATATCGCATAGATTACATTTTCTTGGTGGTCAATTTTGAAATGTTTTTAATTGTGGAGCAACTTTTACAGCGGGCCACTTTGTAATTCTGGTTTTGCTTGCATATTTTGCATTTAATAATTCACTTTTTTTTTTAAATACTTATTAGGTGGAAAAACTCACCTAATTTGCATGCCAAAGCAATTAAAAGTATAACTTTGTCACCATCTGGTGGCATCTTAGAGTCAAGTAAATATACACACTTCACCATTACAGGTTCCAAAATGTCCAGATAACAATACTTAACCATATTTGCAATTCCTAATGTACCTGTGGATGAAAGAAGTTAAGCTTGTGGTAAAAAAAAAATGATCCGAGCGCACGTCACCGGGGCCACTGAGAGTGACTTCAGTCTTTAAATGTATACCAATTTTTGGCTTTATTGCAGGCCACATCCTTTTTCTGTAGCAACCCGTGGGTTCATTGAGTGACATTTAGTAGTGTGCAACCACCATAAAGAGTAAAGTGAGTACAATACATTGAACAGGTAGATATGAAACAGTTAAGTATTGTTGTAAAAAAGTATGTGTGCTGTATATACTTATGACTTCGTGAAGAAGTGTGGCTTTGCTGTACACATTACATATCATTTTGGAATAACGAGTGAAGTAATAATTATTGCTCTATTATACTGTATAATATTCAGCAATATTCTCAACTATTAAATGTGGAGACACTTTGCAATTTGGTACAGATTTTATTGTTAGTGGCGGCACAAGTGATGCGTTGTTCTAGCGTGAGATTTAAGAGTCCCCTTTGAGCACGTTCAGCAGCTCGCCGCTCTCCTGAAGCTCCTTGACAATGTCCAGACCCCCGATGAGCTCGCCCTTCACGTACAGCTGCGGGTAGGTGGGCCAGTTGGAGTAAGTCTTGAGCCCCTGGCGCACTTCTTCGTCCTGCAAGATGTC
The DNA here is from genome assembly GCF_051991255.1 of Vanacampus margaritifer. Classification (NCBI taxonomy): domain Eukaryota; kingdom Metazoa; phylum Chordata; class Actinopteri; order Syngnathiformes; family Syngnathidae; genus Vanacampus; species Vanacampus margaritifer. The sequence goes on along the minus strand of NC_135440.1, from coordinate 19,234,997 downwards.
GAAAGTGTCGTAGTCCGCGCCGGCGCCGTTCAGGATCGCCAGGATCTGCCGACTGAAGCCGCAACGCGCCGCTTCTTTGTTGCCCTTCATGAACAGCATCACCGGGCTCCGGTTGATCGTCTCCTTGAGCCGGTGCTCCAGGGTGACCACTTTAGGGCAGGCGCTCTCCAGCTCGCCGGACTCGGCCATCTCCTTGGCGATGTCAAGGCCGCCGAGGAGCTCTCCGTTGGCGTACAGCTGCGGGTAGGTGGGCCAGTTGGAGTAGGTTTTCAGCCCCTGGCGCACGTCTTCGTCGGACAGGATGTCGAAGGTGCTGAACGGGATGTTTCTCTCGTTGAGGAGGGCCACCATCTGCCGGCTGAAGCCGCAGCGGGGCTCCTGCGCGGTGCCCTTCATGAACAGCATGCAGGGCGCCGCGTTGATCAACTTCTTTAGCCGCTCGTTTAGATCCACCGGGCCTCTATTGGGCTCCGAGACTCCGCTGACAGCCAGCCGCTGGACCTTCTTTGTGAGCTCCGGAGCATGAGCCCCATCTAGCCGGTCCACTTTCTCACCACCTTTGAAGAGGACGAACGTGGGAACGGAAGCGATGTCGTACTTCTCGGACACCTCCGGCACCGCTTCAGCCTCCAGCTTGACGAACGTGGCGTGAGTGTGCTCCTTGGCCAGCTCGGCCATCACCTCGTTCATCTGGCCGCATTGAGGAGCCCATGATGCGTGGAAATGTACCACTGTGAGTCGAGAGCCGGCTTTGGCCAGGAAATCTTCAAACTCCTTTCGAGTTTTCGCTTCCACGAAGTTCGCCATGTTGCTTCGAGCACCGCTTCCGTTCTTTCTGCTGGTGACGCAACTGTGACGCATTTTTCGACTTTTTGTTCAAACTAAAATAAATTAGTTTAAAATGACACAAAAGTTTCCCGTTTCTGTATTATTTCTATTGAAGTGTGTGGGGTTTTTTTTCATCATGTTGTTTCGAGCATTTCGGTCTTCTTTGGTAAATTGATCTGACGTCACTGTGACACGATTTGCAACGTCTTGTCGCAATGCTGCCCCCCCTAAGTCCGTTTGTGGTATTGCAACTCGTTTTGCTCTCGTTTGAACTGAAACGAAACAAAAAGGATAAATACAAATTATATTCTCTTTCTGACCCTTTTCATTGAGCGACATAATACACAACGTATAAGGTACAAAAATTGGAATAACGATAACAAGTGTCCAGAAATTAAACAAGTAAAACTACGCCTTTTCTTCTGCGATTTTTTTCCCATTCATTGATACTGACACTGACTGACACTCAAATTATAGATTATGAAATTGTAACAATAGATTACAAATGTACATGCACAACAAATACCACAAAATAATTTATTAATTAAAAAATTACAAGTAAATTCTAATTTCCTGTTCCAAGCTACGTCACTTCCCCATACCCCGGCAAGTGCTAGCTAGTTAGAGACGCTAGCCGGAAAACGTTTGGAATTTGGTGATAAGAAACAGAAGTGTACGACAGATAAGTAAAAGGGGCTCCGCCACCATCAAGGTAATACTGTACTTTTCCCCCTATAAAAGTACGCAACAGCAAATTTGACCATAGTTTGTGTCTTGGCAAAAAATATATCTGTTTTTTGCTTAACGTTAGCTCGGGGATCGCTCTTGCTAGGTTGGTTGCTAACCTCCGCCACACAGGATCGGTCACTCGCTTGGGTCAGCTAGTATACTTGAGGAGGAGGAGGCTAGTGTTTTGCTGCATATTCAGCTTGTGTTTTTCAGATATTTGATTTATATTAGTGCTGTTGTTTTTTTTCCTAGTCGAGCGTTTCCTGTTCGTCTTTCTAGATGAATCCTTGAACGTCAACGTAGTACACAGATTTGAACAACGGCGCTGATTAAAGTGGCACCCTTCCTAGAAGAACTGTCTGTGTTTACTTTTCAAGTGCAGTACGAGTTTTAGTTTGCTTTTGCAGGGAATAAGCGATTCGGGAAATGGATGGATGGAATTCTGTTTGTTTGATCTACTTTCGAAAATAAATGACGTAACGAGACGTAACCAGCTCATTCCAGCCTGTGTCATTGTAAAAGTAATGCCACTTCAGCTCAGTCAATGTTTGGTTATAGTGTATCATTGCGCTTTAAAAAGTATATATTTTTTAAATGGGACTGCTGAACTATTCAACTGACAAATTTGTCAAATAAGACAAAGGTTAGAAAGACTCTTGAAAATAAAACCAGAAAAAAATGTTGATGCTGTTTTTTTAAATAACAAAACTACCAAAAATAGTTATTATACAAATACTATTATAAAAATGTAGACATGGTGGCTATATAAGCAAATATGCTGTTTTTCTTCATTAGCTTAGATTAATTATTATTATTATATTTTGGGATGAATAAGTCCCCAAACTAGGTATCTTATTGGGCCAGTATTGGGGACTATAGAGTACTCATACTGGTAATTTTTGGAAAAAGTACTATCGAACCCTACGTGACACCAAAGCACACGATGAAAGCACAATGTTGAATATTATTATGTTGATTAACCTTGTTGCATATTATAGGAACACCATGGAGGAACAAAGTGCAGATATAGAAGTGACGGTGAAAACATTAGACTCTCAGAGCAGAACCTACACTGTCGGCGCTCAGGTAAATGAGGAAGTAACTCCAAACTGGATTTTCACTTTGTAAACGGCATGATTTGATCTTCCCTCCCTGTAGTTGACCATAAAAGAGTTCAAGGAGCACATCGCGACTTCTGTGGGGATTCCCATTGACAAACAGAGGCTCATCTACCAGGGCAGAGTCTTGCAGGATGAAAGGACCTTGGCAGACTACAGTAAGTAATCCACATATACTTCACTTAACTGAACACAATTGGAAAGACAAAAATGCTCTACTTTCCAATAGATGGTGTTGAACCTTTACTGGTCTCACAATTCAAATTATTACAATGAGTCACATTAGTCTGTTATGTTACTTGAATCTATATGACTACTGTTTTGTTTCATAGGTAAATTCAAGCAGCCATTTCGACATGGTCAAATTAAAAAAAAATAGTTTTGTAGTTTAGCCACTGAGGGTGGACGGAAACAGCTAACATGTTTCTTTAAGTTGGTGGTGATCCCTGCATATACATTTTTGTGTTTCTTAAGTTTACACTACATGTGACTTGTCAAGTTGGTGCTGCGTGAGTGAGTTTGTTTGCAGGCGTCCACTTTATATGATTAATTTTAAGTAACACCCACTCCTCTCCAATGTTTCCTGTGTGTCTTAGATGTGGGCGGCAAGGTGATTCACCTAGTGGAGCGCGCGCCCCCACCGCCTTCCCAACCCGGCTCGGGGTCGAGTGGCATCTCAGCCGATGGCGGCGGTGGCTCATCGTCATCACAGGACGGGCCCCATGCGCCTCCGCACGACCGTAACGCCAACAGCTACGTCATGCTGGGCACCTTCAACCTCCCCGTCAATATCATGGACCCCCAACAAATACAGGTGCAACCTGTTGACCTATTTAGTTTTTTTTTTTTTTTTTTTTTCAGTTACCAGTGTTGACCTTTGTTCCCTCTACCTTGTTTAGATGTCAGTACAGCAGATGGTGTCCGGCATGGGGGACAATGCAAGGAATGCCAGAGTGACAACCAGCACTGGGGTAAGTCACAACTCGCACCGTGGGAGTGACACACAACGAGCATCGTGGCCAATCACAATGCAAAACACTCATTGCCATTATAGTTCCTCATTCATGCGCACACCTATTTAATATACCAACATGAAGCTGAGATTAGTGTCTAGTCAGTGTAACCCGAGCACAACATTGATTGTGGACTTTATTTAAAAAAAAAAATCTATCTGACCAGTTGTTCAAGAAGCTGTGTGTTTGGTTCTTGTGCCTCTCAGGCGAAAGAGCAATAAAGTCTGTTTTATAATCCATATGCCCCAATATTTTCATCCGCCTTTTTTTTTTCTTCAGAGCAACGGGTCGGTGAATGTGCACATTGACATGGATCAGCCGATGCATAGCGAACCTCGCCTGAGGTTGTTGCTCGCTGAAAACATGCTGAGGGATGTCAATGAACTCATCGAAAGGATGGAGGTGAGACTAGAGAATTAGAGTAGTCGTCTTCACTTGCAAAGTTAAATTAACTTTGGATTTTATTGTAGTTTTTTTGTACATTTAGATTTTTTATTTAATTTTTTTATTATTATTCAGTTTGTTGGTTGAATTTTTGTGTTGGTTTTAGTTTTCCTTATTTAATTTTTTCTTTTTTTTTCATGGAAAATTTTATTCCAAGTCTCCAACCTTGGCTTTTGTTAATTCCTGCTTTTGTGTCTGTGTCAGGGTCGGTCAGCCGACCCGTCTGTTCATGCCCAAAGGGAGACTCCAGCCGCTGCCGCCCCGCCACCTCCCTCAACCTCGTCCACCACCTCCACCCCATCTCCCTCTGCTCAGCCCATGGACACCTCTCCTCCTCCTGTGACGCCGCCGCCACCGCCGCCCTCCGCCTCCTCGGCGCCACCCGAGGGACCGACACCTCAACCTGGACCCCTGTGAGCCTCTCACACACTTCTTGCTCATAATTGGCTTGTTTTGTTTTATTAGAAGTAAATCAGTCATTGTTTTGTTTTCCCCCCACTAGCCACCCCAGCCCAACTGATCTGGCCGAGATGTTGTCGGAACTGCGGCGGGTGGAGGAGAGGCTGCAGCCCTTCATCCAGAGAGCTCACACCATCCTGGAGACAGCCACCTCTGCAGAATACAACAACAACACAGTAGGATTTAAACACACACACATACAAGTCACACTGCTCTGCATGATTGGGGTCGTTGACGATACGGTAAAAATTACAGCTGGGTAACTGTATCTTGGTTTTAATGGAGCCTGGATTTGAACCCACAAAATTTTAACTTGTGAAGCGGATGTGCTAACCAGTCGTCCATCATGATGCCCAAAATGAAGAATTCCGCCTTAAAAAATAATATGTATTTAAATAAAATATTATAATAATTTAATCACTTACATTATAATGGCCTACATCTTTTCTATTTATTCAAACGCCAAAAGCATAATGCTAGCCGCTATGTCCACTAGCCAGAGGCTGAGCTGCACTTTTTGTCTTAAGGGTTACACTTGCTTTCTCATCATATATTCAGCATGATTGGCTTTTACTGGCCTACTTTCTTGTCATACAGAAAACGTGAAAATGACTCTGCTCACGTTTTCATTTTTTTAGCGGCAATTAAAGTGACTAATTGCTTCTTTTTTTTTGTCCACAGGAAAGAGAGGACGACCAGCAGACTCTGGTCCTCACATGGGAGTGTCTGCGTCTCGTGGGAAACGCCCTGGTGGCACTGAGCGACCTGCGGCTGAATCTCCTGAGCCCGGTGCCGCGCCACCTTCACGTGGTTCGACCCATCTCCCACTATACTGTTCCTGTCACGATGCCTGGCGCCGTGCACCACCACATTCCTGTGCAGGTAAGTTTGAGAGTGGGCAGTGGTTTCAAGTAAACAAGTACAAATTACTTGACTAGATTTTTGGGGTAGTTTTATTTTTTTACTCTCTACTCTTGAAAACATCTGTACTATCTATATATGCCTACGGGATGGTAAAAATGAAAAAATGTTGACCACATAAAATTAAAGGCGCAAATTTTTTTCATACTCTTCGCTGAGAGCAGCTTTGTCTCATTGGTCACTGCTAATTCAAGCTCGCGTCTCTTCCCCCCCCCCCCCCCCCCCCACAGATGAACCTGGGGGCCACCATGTCCGCCACAGCCAACGGCACCGAAGGGCAAGCCCCGCCCGCTCCGCCGGCCGGTCAGTCGGAGCAGGCAGGTCAGGGACAGACATTTCCCCCACAGACTTCCCCGTCCAATCAGCAGGCTGGACAGGGACAGGGACAGGGACAGGGACAGGGACAGGGACAGGGACAGGCCGGCCCCCGCGTCATCAGGATCAGCCACCAGGCAGGCCCGGTGGTTATGATGCAGATGAACACGGACGGTGTGTTGTCCCCTGCCTGCCACCGATTGAATGTTTCTTACACGTTACGGCGGCCAGTGTGGCGTTTTAATGGTTAAATGTGTTTGTTTGTTTTCCTCCTTCCCTGCAGGATCAACTTAGTGGTCATATAAGTGTTTGTGTTTTTATACAAAAAATAGTCTGTTTTTGTGATATTTATGCATGTGTGTATGTAGGCACAGGCCCGAACCCGACTGCTGGTCACCAGATGCCAGGACAGCCAGGTAAAAAGATATTTCCCCAGCACAAGCACCCTTTTCACACTGGCTGGTCAAAGCCAGCAATTGCCCAGTTTGCTGTGTTGAAGGTACATTTCTTGACAACAATATGTTACATGTGACCTCACTAGTGTAAAAATGACATTCTGATTAATATTACATTTTTGGAATTTGTGTTATGCAGCAAAATCCAGCCATTTGTATCTATCTCACCATTTTGCCACTTGCTGTCGACTGAAGATGACATCACAGTTGGTCAGGGCTCAGCCAGCGACCAATCACAGCTCACCTGTTTTCTGAAGCTGAGCTATGATTGGTTGTTACCTGAGCAACTGTGATGTCATCTTTGATTGACAACAACTGGCAAAATGGCCGCCCCTGAGATGTATAAAAACGGCTGGATTTTGCTGCTTAATTCATATTCCACTAACGTAATATTAACCAGAATGCCATATTTAGACAAGTTGGGCTGCATGGAACATCTTATTGTCAAAAAAACCTTTGGGTGGTTGACTTCTTTTTTGTTTTTTTAAATGGGTGTTGATGACTTAACTCTGATTTCGCTTCTTTAGGTGGTCTTCCACCAGACTTCATGCGTAATCTCATGCAACAGATCACTCAGTATGCCACGGCTGTGGCGGCCAGTGCCGCCACCGCCGCTGCCACGGGCCAACCAGTCCCGCCGCAGCCCACCCCTCCCGGCTACAGCTCCACGGCCAACTCTTCGGCCACAACCACGGGTCCCAACACCCCGACCACCACGCCCACTGCGCCGCCGCCGCCCCCTCACTCCGGCCCTCAGCCCCAGGCCAGAGTGGTGTTCACCCGGCCCCCCTTCGCTCCCAACATCCCTCTGCCGGCGTTCGGCACCCGAGGGACTACCATAAACGTTAGGGCGGCCATGCCGGGTCAGCAGCCTGGGCAGGTAGGAAGGGTTATTTGGTTGTTACTGACAATTTCACTCATTTTTTATCTAATCCTTTAATTGTCTTGTTTACAGCCTTTCAACGCTGCTGCTGTCAACCAGATGATTAGTGCGGTGGTTGGTCAGCTTCTGATGCCTGGACAAATGGGCACGTATATACATTTGATTAATTCATGGGAACATCTAAGAGGGGACAGATACATTTTTTCAAATGTAAAATAGTTCACAGGCTTTTAATAACATGTTTAGGGCACATCAGTGTATCTCCCCTTTAAAATGAAATACTGCTGTCATCCGTATTCAATTCCTTCTTTTCACAGCTGGTCAGACGGCTAACCCCGCCTCTTCCCCGTCCACCTCAACATCCTCCTCCACATCCTCGTCCTCCTCCCAAACGTCCTCCACCTCCTCGTCTTCCCCCTTTTCCGTCTCGAGCGGCGACACCAACACCGCCAGTGCGCCGAACCAGCCCGAGGGCAACGGTGGCGAGCAGGCCCAGCCGCATGAGATGCCGGACATCGGCCAAATGCTGGGCTCGCTGCTCGGCGCCACCGGCCAGGGGGGGGCGCCCTCCATCACGGTCACCACCTCCAGCATTCCCAACATCATGCGGGGAGTGGCCGACTTGATGCAGCAGGTAGGTGTGCTTTTTCCTTTGCAGTTTGGTCATGTAGTTTGTTGGCCAATAAAAATACTGTAGGTGGCACTCACTTTTACTCAAGTATTGGAATTGGATCAAGACGTCTACTTTTACTGAAGTCTTTGTATCTATTTTTCTACATAAATCTTGAGTACGGTACTTTTGCTGCTTGTGCGACTGGCTTTCAGTTTTGACTCTTTTTGGTGTCCGTTTCCACTAACCTTTCCACTCCGCGCAGCCCATCTTCTCCCAGCCACCGCCGCCTCCTCCACCCCCCACCGGCACCACTGGCGCTCCCAGCGCGGGTTCCAATCCCACATCAAACCCTGCGGCGGCGGCACCCGACGCCCTCAACCCGGAGCCGTTTATCGGCATCGTCCGTGGCGTCCTGACCAGCATGATGGGCTCCCTGGGCCAGGCGCAGAATGACACGGAAAGCATTGCCCAGTTCATGCAGAGGCTCTCGCAGAGCACCAACATCTTCATCAGCCCGGAGGAGCCATCTGGTAGGTGACGCAATGAAGTATGCTGTAGCCATACACATTTTTTTTGTTACAATTTAAAGCATTTTCAGGATGTCTGGATAATGGGTCTCTAACATTCAAAATACATAAAATAAATAATTACACGACACATATACAGTAGATTTTATTTATTGATGTATAAATATAAATGGATAATTCACAACAAAGAACTCTTTAAAATGAGATTTGATTATTATTTTTAAGTTACAATAAAACATGCACATTTGAGCATGTGCCATTTATTTGGATTAGGGGTCTCAAAATTAGCATGTTAATATGGAGGTAAAAATGTACTGTTCCTGTCACCAACATCCAACATAAAACGCTAATGCCCCCTAGTGGCAGGACAATTGCTTCAACAGAAATTGATGACTTAATGTTTTACACTCATTTGAACTTGTATAATATATATTTTCAACTTCAAACAACTGAATTACTATAAAATTTCCGTATACAACCATAATTGGATTAGGTCCACACATTTGTCCATTTTGAGTAATACAAATTTGAAATTTTTTTTTGTTAAATTTAGAACAGATATACAATGTGAGATTAATTTGGGATTAATCACAGTTAACTGGAACTCATGCGATTTTAATTACGATTACAAATTTTAACTGACTGAAAGCCCTAATTTGGAATAATGGAGGATTAATTATTTCATTATTTAAAAAAAAAAAAGTTAAGTACTAATTTTTAAATGACCTTACTAATCTTTCCTGCCCCTCGGTTCTCTCATCCTGTGTCTGTTGCGGTCAAGGGTTCTTCGGCGAGCTTCTGATGCTGGTTTGCCAGACGTTCACCATGTCGGACTTGGTCATGCTGCTGCACGGCCATCACCAGCCCCTGGGCCGCATCCAAACCCAGCTGGCCCAGTTCTTCCGTCAAAACTACCTCAACGGCCGAGAGCCCACCGATGAAAACATCGCCGTCAGTACCGCTTGTTCTCTTCTCAAATTTCTTTTTAGTATTTTTAATTGAACATTTACGCGCACAGAACAGTAGAAAATAAGAATAAATTACTTAACAAATAAACCAGCAATATAAGACAAAAAAAACAAGGGGATGAGAAATCCCCCTTTTGTTAAAGCTAAATAAATAAATAAAATTGTTCTTCACAGGCCGCTGCTGACACCATTGTGCAAGAACTGGAGGGAGACATCACTGAGAGCTTTGTGAGTTGAGTTTTTTTTCTTTTCTTTTTCTTTTTTTTGCACCAAACTGTCCTTGTCGTACATTATTTTAGTCATGCGTTTTTTTTTTTTTTTTTTCGTTTTTTTCCTCTTCTTTTTTGCTGCACACAGAGGGAATCCTCGGTCACCGTGCTGGAGGGCGTGGATGTTACCCAGACCAACATGTCCTTCTTTAGACAGCAGCTGACGCAGCTCGCCACACACATCCTTCGCTGCACAGGTGCACGTCATTTGTGTGTGCGCTGTGTTACCTATTGTTCATTGAACTGTAATGGCAGCTACCACATGCTCATGTCTGTGGTAGAGCAGTCAAAAGTAGATAAATATGTGACATGTAAAATTCAGTTTCTATATGGCGTTGTAAGTTGGTTTAAAAAGTTGATTAATTAAATGTTGTTTTCTTAACTTTTTTTTTTTTTTTGTCTCCCAGATGATTCTTTCGGGCTTCGCCTGCTTCAGTTGTGCAACCAGGCTCTGTTTGAGTGCCTCGCACTCAATCTACACTGCCTGAGAGGAGACCAACAAGCTCTGACCACCGTCATCAACCACCGCATCGTATGCCATCGCCACTTCTTTCCGCTTCTATCCTTATTTTCCATTTGATATCTATATTTGTGATGCATAACGTTGCATTGTTTACATCCAGCGGAGGATGTCGAGCGACGTCAGCCCGAGTCTGCTTAACTGGATGACAAGCATGATGACCATGAGGCTGCAGTTTATCCTGGACCACCTTCCCGTCAACATGGAGCAGATCCAGAATTATATTGTTTGCACGCCGGTAAGTGCCGCCCACTGCTTCTGTGATAGCTCGGCTTATTTCCTGTGTTTAGAGCGTCCCCAGAGCCCCTTTCACACTGCGCTACCCACTCGACGAATAATAATGGATTTTAAGCACCCTAGATGCTGCCTCAACCATTTGGTAGACTTGATTTATTTTCATATACAGGGTTTCCACCAGTGCTTTATACATAGTACTCACATGACGTCACCGACCCCCACTTATCGACCCGGCAGCCATTTGGTGGGTCAAACAATTTTGTGGCTAACAATTGAGAGCGAGACAACGCAAGCAAATGACGACGAGCGCTCGTGTTGCTTACAACAAGTTACTTTGATTCATTCATTTGTTTATTCATTCGGGATTTTCACGAGCTGCTTCACAACGGTGCCTACGTGTGCCGTTCACGGGTGCAAAAATAGGGCGAACAATGATGTGAAACAAAGCTTCTAGATAGTATTCACATGACGTCATTTGCCCCACATTGTATGCCGTTCAGTTAACGAATATAAACATCCACAGCAGTGAATTAGTTAAACTATAGAAAGCAAGCACATTTTTTGACATGAACTATTTGTGTATAAAGTTTAAGGAATTCACATGTTGTATGTTGACGAAGCTCTTCCTCTTATATCCTGTTACTTCAGCCATCTTAACTGCTTATAAATAATATATAACATTTTTCTTTTCACAGAGGGATCAGTTGGCCGCCACCGACACACAGCAACCAGAACAGACACAAAGTGTGACGGTAAACCATCTGTCTCCTCCTTTCTACTCCATTACTTATTTGTGATATTCAAACCTGTGCTTGACTTCCCTCCCCCTTTTTTTTCCCCCCCCCCGTCTCTCCAAAGATGAGTGACACCCTCTCTCCGGCAGCCGCCACCACAGCAGAGGAGGCCATGTCAGTGTCGTCGTCACGGGAGACCAGGGCGCCGCCCGCCGATCTGGGCGCCGCGGGCGGGGCGGCGCCGTTGGGCGGCGACAAGGCAGCGGCGGGGGCCGAGGGCACCAGCGAGGTCTCGGCGGGAGAGTCGGAAACATGGGCAGCCACCGTTCCTCCCGTGAGAACTTTTTCCTTCATTGGGGTTAATTGTGTGTGGGCTCAATATGTCAGAAATTACGGTAATTTGTTTCAAAAAGGGGGGCTAAAACTAAAACCATATGAGAGCTGAAGTAATAATTTGCTTATTAAGTGGATTAAGATTGATTCCTATGCAAAATATTACTTCAGCTCTCATACGGTTTAGTTTTAGTCACCCTTTTTGAAACAAATTACCGTAATTTCTGACATAATTTCCGGAGACACAAAAATATTAACAAAAATGCATTTTATTGAAACTATTGTGTATCCTACAAAAAAAAAAGAATGAAATAATTCTGACTACAAAAATTGATAAATGAACAAAAAACATGACTTTTATCTTTATGGAACATATCACCACCAATATCAATAACATTTAAGACAATGCCAGTCATGGCACCCATGAACATATAGTCTGAAAGCTAAAGAAAATAAAAAAGGGCAGGGTGGGAAAAAAACATGTCCAAAACCAAATCGAGGCATAAATGAGCTAAATGTCCACTGTATAAAAGTGTTGCTTCGGTGCAGCTTGTGGAATCTTGGTGCCAAGGAACTATTTTGAAGTGAAGGGAGGAACTTCTTACAGCCATTTTGTGGCATCAATTGGCAATTATAAACATGCATGCCAGCTTCAGAAAATGGATGGCTCCTTGGCCGTTCCTTGTTAAATGAAGATCCCGCTTTTTAAGATGCTTTGATAATCTTGAAAGGTGATGAATTTGGATTTTGAATTGTTTTTGGCAGGAGTGGGTACCCATCATCCGTTGTGACATGATGACACAGAGGAAGATGAAGGCGCAGCCGCCGCTGTCCGATGCCTATTTGCACGGCATGCCGGCCAAACGTAGGAAGGTGAGCGATGGATGCTTGTGTAATAAATAATAGTTTTGGGGATTTTCATGATGGTTATTTTTTTTTATTTCATTTTGAATTTTTTATTTATTTTTTGTGAACTCTAATTAGTTTTCAGAGCTGTTTGGTTATGTTTTTTTATGCTTAGTTTTAGTTTTTAATATTTTGTATATAGTTTTAAAATTTTTGTATATTTCATGTGTGCAAAATGGAAAAAAATATATAGTTATTGTGTAGTTAAAAACGCAACCAAAAATATTTTTAAAACAACCATTCACAAATCAAATATAGGAACCGTATATCCAACCACAGACTTTGAAGTACCGTGCACTAAAATCCGTATCTCACTGAGCGGCGCAGGCTTGTGAGGGTGCGCACGTAACGTAGCAAGTGTTGCTTTTTCGCCAGGCTTTGTTCAATTTTGCAAAACGTTGCAAAGACAATTGTCAGACACTCAAAACCTCTTAGTTTCTACTCTCTATACTCCAGTCTTTTTACTGTCTTTTTTTTGCAACACCGAAGGAAACCTGACGAAAAAGCAACACTTGTGTGCAAAGTATTTTTCTGCGCCACTCAGTGAGATACTGGCTTTAATGAAAATGTTTCTTTTTTTCTTCAATTTAGCTTTTCTTATTTTGTTAGCTTTGGTTCATTTAGTACCAAAGTTATAATTGATGCACTGTTCATTAAACTCCTTCCTCACTGGAATTTTTATTTTTTTAATGTTCTCAGACGGGACTGGGCAGCGGGACCCTGGTGTCGCTGTCAGACGCTGTTAGCCAGGCGGCTAGGACAGCCGGCGTGAAGCCCATCACATCCGGCGAGCGTCTGCAGGAAGAGCTGGACGCACCCGACTTGAGGGAAGCTTATTCAGAGCAGGTGATTGCCGCACCACTTAACTTGAAATCCCTGTAAAGTAAAAATAGCAGTACCTTATAAATGGTGTCTTTTTAATTGTTTGCCTAATTATGGACTAAATAAAATCCCTCTTATAACCTTTTGTCTTTGTATTCCCGCACAGGTGAAAGCAGACATTAAAAAGCGAGTGCGGGACGACGCCGACTTCAGCGCTCAGCAGTTCCCGGACACGCGCAAAGCCTTCTTGTCAGACTCGTAGTACGCTCGCCGTCGTCATCGCCGACCCAACCTTACCACGCCGTACGCCCGCCCTTCCTTCCTTCTTCCACCTCTTCTTTTTCACTCAGTCCAGTGCTAACGACAGGATGCTAATAGTGCCTATTTATTATTGTTCTGCGTGTTCTTTGCTCCCAAATGTTCTGATTTAGTTGTTTTTGTGTGCCCCCTGCTCCATTCTTTTTGTTTGTTTTTGAGCCATTTTTTAACGTGAGCTGTTGCCCTCTCAGCTTGTCTTTTGAGATATTAACGGCAAAAAAAATATTTGCGTTGCATTTGTCCACCAGAAGGCGCTATACTATTCCAGTTCTGCGCTCTCTCCAGTGCTTGTGTGTTCACTTTCATGGGACGAACATCATGTTTTTCGTACATGAATGTACAGTAACGCTTAATAAAACAACCTTGGTTTAATAAACATTGTAGTTATTAACACACTATTGATTTAAAGCATACACCTTTCAAACAATACACTCAAGGTGCACACTAAGTTTTTTTTTTTTTTTTAGTATAGATAAGTATGGCACCCTTGTAAAGAAAAACAAATTAAACTTCAAAATTAAAGTCTGAAATAATTTGATAAGAAAAAATGTATAGTTTGGGGGGTTTAAAGTAAGTTATTTTAGAGCTGCAACGTCAATAAAGTCCTAATATTACAATTTGTGGTTGTCATATTTTTCCGCATTTAATTGACAGTATTACAAGAAAAAAAAAAAAAACATCCTTTTGAGTCATTAAAAATGAAAATAGTCATAGCTTTTTTTGTAACCTAATATTCCATTTGCCACTTATGGCTTTAGTCCATGTTAACAATCCAAAAATGATCTCCCTTATTATATAGAAATTCCACACTTGCCGGTTTGATTGCGCAAATGACATGTGTAAGTACAAAACAGGTCAAACCACCTGCTCGACTTCCTGCTTGTCATCCGGTTGGGTCGGGTGAGCGCATCCTCTTTCCTCACCCAGCAGACGGCAAGACTGGTTGGATCAACAGATGAGTCACACCCACGCATACACGTCGTCTTTGACACGGCCATTGTTTCATACGGTGTAAAGTCGACGTAAGAAGGTTAAATCCAAATAACTTGAGTTAACATTTGAATTTAATCTCGTCCCGAGTGACACCCAAAGCCTGTGTTAACGACTGTCTGGCTTTAAAACTGTTTGTATAAAGGGTGTGCGCGCGCGTAAAAATGTAAACACACTCAAGGACTCCTCATGTGAGACGAGCATTTATTGCTGAACACTCCATTGAAAGGACATAATGTAGAAATCATATTTTCAAGATTCAAACATACATAGTACAGCGTTTTAATCCATCAAATATGGTCAATATGTGAGGTTCGCTTGCCAAGTTAAGCAGCTTTTTGTGGTTTTGAGCATTGACAGTATCCCGACATGCCTTCAAATCAGATTAACATTTAACAGCCATTTTAGCATAAGCACATTTCAAAGGCAATTTGACATCCTTATCTTAGAAAAGATAACTGAACATTACTTTCCATGAATACCATCAATGTGGCAGCTAACCAAACACTAAATGCAAAGATCGTCGGGGCAATTTTCTTTTCCTTTTTGCATTCAAGCCTAAATGTTAAACTAGGCTATGCTGCCATTTGTGGTTATATTGAGCATGCCTTTAACATACACACTTAATACAAGAAAATTGATGATTAGAGCAGTGCAATGTATTGTTTATTCCTTTAAAAAAAAAAAAAATTATAGAAAGGCTCTGGGATTTGATAGGGGGTCTTTCATGTTTCTGTAGCGACGAGCTAGCCAAACACCAAGCATCTGTAATGGAAAGAGAACATTGTCAATGTCAATAAAGTTATGTCGTTATATTTTAGAATTTAAAAAATAATTAAATTAAAAGACGTGTTGTCCTAAACTTTGGAGTTTGAGTAGTAGTGACTCAAGTCTAAGAAGCTTCAGAGTTGGTATCGTCGACACACTAAACGTATATTAAAAATGGTATTCAATTTGATAATTTAAGTTTTACTCTCAAGTCATATTTCAGAAATCTACAATTCAAAGGAAAAATTAAGTCTATAAAGTTGTATAAAAAGTTTTTTTTTTTTTTTTTTTTTTTTTGCTGCACACGGTTGCACATGGTTAATAAAAAGAGGGATGGGGGCAGTAATTATCAGTCATTGACCTCTGTGAAGCTGAAGAATAGTCCAATTCCGCCCACAAAGCGCAGCACTTCCCCAGCGTACTTCTCGATGATGTCAGAGCATGTGGCGCATGACAATGGCGGCTGCTGGTTAAAACAGCTCTAAAAAAATATATTTAAAAAAAGTAATGTTAATAATAATAAAAAAAGAGTATTATAAAAACACATTTTCAGAGTTTCTGTGCTACAAAACCATTTAGCTTAAACAAGTACACATTCAATTTAATATAATACTTATGAGCTGAATTGAATTTGACAAAGATGACCCTAATAAAAGTTAAACACTTTGTAAATCGAGAACAAATGTGGGGCGTCAAAAATGGGATGACATTATCTTCCCAGGGGTCCGGGGCTCGGTTCCTTACGGCAGCGCAGGATCCGCTGTAGTCTACATCGGAGAAGCCGCAACAGTTCAGCGTCTTCTCCACATCCGTCTGCGTCGACTCGGACTTGTTCCAGCCCACCTCCAGGAGGTGATTCTGTGAGGACATCAGGAAGTCCGTCAAGTTCATCAGAATGTGAAGGGGGGGGGGGGGGGTCTTACTGGAGTGACGACCTTACCCGCTGGTCTTCATTTAGGGCCAGACAAGCACACGACACAGACAGCTGCACCACAAACACCAGCGACAGGACGATCATGTACTGCTATGTTCAGAAAATGTCACTTTTGAGAGTACCTCTCTTGTGCTTGAATCCAAATTCAATTAGAAGTACTTTTGCCAGCTCTGCTGCAAAACACGTAAGGATACGAAGAAGAGCAGCACTTGGTGATGCCGCAGGGCGCCGCATAGTCCCACGAAGGCCACCAGGAGTAGGAAGATGCCCACGCAAATCACCCCCGCCACCACCTGGATGCTGGACACCAGGCCGAACCATTTGCCCCACGCCGCCACGCCCACCAGCAGCAGGCTCACCAGCTGAGGTAACAACACATCATGTTAGAAGAATAACAATATACTACTGTTTTGCCTACAATGTGTTGTTATACACACGTGTACAATATACTGTAAATTCTATTTTGAATGCTAAAATAGATTAAAAGTAAAAAACAAACAAACATGCGCAATTGTTTTTAATTTTAATTTTATTTGGACAGTAACTGTTCCCTGCACACCATCTACACACGCAAGTCAGAGCCAAAAAAAAAGAATCAGCCGAACGATATTGTGTCTCGAAAAACACAAGTCGAGCCACTCGTGTCTCGAGACTCCTAAACAGGACAATTCTGTTCAAGTAAATACATAAATATTTGAAAATAGTATTTGAAATATGTCTATACATAAATTGAAGTTTTATCCCGTACTTGTGAAAAAAATATCTAATTAAACTAATTTTAATTTATCTGTGTAAATCTATTCTGAACTTTTAACGTAAAATACAATCAATGACGAGACCTGTACTGCCACCATATTACCTGGGAAGAACACACGTCACACGACGTTAAACCCGGAAAGAAAAGGAAAAAAAACAGACAACAAACACTATTTTGTAAGATTGAAGAAGTACAAAGATGAAACGTCAACCGAGATCATTCGTGACACACTGAAAAAAAGTGCAGTACCTACCACGTAAAGTACATTGAGTGCGCAAAGGGAGTTTTTTGTGCAAACAAATCCTCCGCAAACCATCTCTGCCACTCGATAGTTTCAGGCCAACTCTCCACCTGGGCACCCGAATTTGTTTTTTTTAATTCCTGTAATCGTGTTCAGGTGTTTGCCACGTGACGTGTACACACTTCCTTGTTGACGTAAGCGCCAAGTATTTTTTCATTTGTTTTATTTGTATATATTTTTTAAACATTTATTTATGTATTGTAAAATTAAACTATTGCCATATAAAATATTTTTGGGTCATGATTTTAGTCAATTTTCATTACTGATAATTATAAATTACGTAGTTGTCAGTTTTAGACGATGAAACCTTTGCGAGATTGCGACATCTAGCGGTCAAAACAGACAGCTCGCGTCGTGCTTGGGTACACACACATCTTTAGTAAATACAGTAATACTCTAATTATTTTTAAATATTTATATATAATTTTTTAAACAAGCGAGCTGACTTAGAATATGCAAATATAAATTCCTTTTTTGTTACGTTGGAATATTCATCCCCCTGGCAAATTTTGAATATGTGGACATTTTAGCATGACAAATTCCCAAAGCACACAGCAAAAGGGGTTAAGAAATGGTTCGCCGACGAAAATATTAATGTTTTGCAGCTTTTGGCATTCTTAAAAAAAAAAAACAGGACAAATTGTGTCCCGGGAGAGATTTTTATTTTCCCAGGACAGCTGATGAAAAAAAAAGAGAACAATTCTGGGGAAAACTGGACGGGTGGCAACTCTACCCACAACCCCAAATCAAACCTCCAACTTGCACTTATTGCATCACATCGTCCAAAAACAAGAAGAGATCAAAAGAGGAAGTTGTGTTCTTGTCACACTTGAGTTTCATTTGCATGCCTCAGAGCAGCAGCTTGTCTCTCAACACGCTTTGCTGGCTAGGATGAGGTCAAAACTTTTGCAGCATTAGTGCTATTTCTTACTGTTGTTGTTTATTTTGTTCCCATTGAATTATGGCAGAAGAACTCAATTATGTGACAGTCAAGTTCAACTCTCACAGTGAGTCGTTTTACATTATTTCTTTTTAATGAATAGTTTAGTGTTTGGGTGATTTAGAAACTACATAGCAATTCATGTACCAGTATGTGTTTTCCTAAGTATACACACGAACCTAACAGTCTAAGAAAGCTACTAGTGTTATATTAAATCCTCAATTGAATTTACATAATAAATTGTTTTCAAAAGTAGGGACATGAAGTCTAAATTTAACGTTTTTTTTAAAATATATATATTTTTAGGATGAATAAATCCCTGAAAAATGAATGTATACTGGTACAGTGGTACTTTGAGATATGAGTTTAATTTGTGGCTGTTTATCTTTTTCACCCTACCCCAAAATTCAGCAAAATGTTTGTAAGGAAAGAAAAGCTATAATATTGGACTTCATTAAAAAGAAGAAGAAGAAGAAGAAGGACTTCATTAAATCGAAAGTTGTAGTTGTTGTTTTTTTGCTTTCTTTATTCATTCAAACAAAAACATCCAATTCAAACTGAGCTCACAAACCAGAACGGTGTTGTCAAACAAGACACAAAAACAAGAAAACAAATTAAATGGAAAGTAATCGCATTAAAAATGTTTTGCCACATTGTGTGTGCATTATGGCCACCAGGGGGCAGCGTATTACAGCCATACCGATATGCAGTTCACGAATCAGTCATAGCACCTTTGTAAGTTGCAATAATATTAGTCGTTTTTAGCTGAGGATAAAGAAAATATATGTGTGAAAATATATGTTTGAACATGTGTTGATCCACTGTTTGTGTTTAAATACTGTATCCATTGCTAGGGTTAACACCGTCACAGCGTCTGAGGCATTTTGCATTGTTTGTTAGCATAAAGCTAAATAGAATTATTTTAGTTTTTCGTTAGTTTGACTGTAAACGTAAACTGAGTATTTATTTTTTATAATTTTTTTGTAATAAGGAAAGCAGCTGAGGTCTGCGTGGCTTCACATGATCAGGTCCTGGTGAAAACAACTTATGCTTCTCGTTCCAGATTTGCCAAATGATGGCGTGATCTACGAAGATGTGAGGAGTCAGCAGGAGACGTGGCCGTCGCAAGGTTTCGAGAAATATCCCATTCCCTACGCATTGATTCTTCACTGCTGCCATTCGCAATTCTGTCGGCCTTATGGCAGTGCTTATACTATTTGACATCTACAAAGTGTCTTTGTTGTGTCCAGAGCAGTCTGGAGATGTGGAGGAGATCTACGATGACGTGCGCTCTAAAGAGTTACCTTGTAACCTGCCTAGCACTTTTCAAGGTTCCTGACTTTTCCCCCCTCAATGTTACTTCACAAAAAAATTGATTGGCATTTCCACATTTCGGTAATTTGGTGACGTTACACTTAGCGACACTCTTCTAGTACGTGTATGTGGCTGTTGTATTTTTTTTTGTCCAATCAGATTGCAGCCCATTGCAGCCTCTGTCATTTTAATTAGTAGTGCAGGTCTGTTCGATTTCAGATTTCAGTTTCAAAATCATCCCACTAAATGATGTCTGCATTTTCCATCCTCTGATTGGTTGGTATTTTACTTGAAAAGGTTGCTCATACTACAAGTGTACTGTAAAACTGATACATAAACAAAAGAAAATTTACGATATATTTTTTTAACATTTATTTTAAATGTTCAAACAAATCGTATCCTGTAATGCTAACATGGGGTAACAGAAATTAGCATAGATGAAAAATATATGCCTTAGCTTCAGGAAGCAAATATAGGTTAAGGTTATTTTTCTAAACATTTTTTTTTACAAATACAGTATTTTGACGTTAGAGGTTGGGCTGTCAATGAAAATATTTATTTGTTTGCCTCTAGAAAACGTGCCAAAATTATCGCTCCACACACCTGTCACCCTAGCGGCGGCCGCTCTGGGCATCCTTTGCGTCATCCTCATGTCTGTCATCATCGCCATCACCCTGCACCGTAAGTACACCTGTTTTCTTCTTCCTCAAAGTATCATTCCTTCTGAATTAACAATTAGAAAACAAGAAATGAAAAAGTGACTGAATATTTTGGTGCTTGTTTTCTAATCTAATACAAAAATGAGGAACAAAAAATCCAAGTGGAAAAACAGGCCATAGGACTACATTTGATTTCAATATTTAATTGGTTGGGTTTATGTGGCCTGGAAATTAAAAATTAAAATTGAACAGAAATAATTGTTTAGAAACCAAACAATTCTTAAAGATTAAATGCCTAAAAGTTAAATACAACTGAACTGGCACTATATTGAATTAAGAAAAAGTTTGAGGCACTTCAGTGATTCTGACACGTACCACTAGAGGGAGCCCAAAGACCACACTCTGAGTCACTGCTGTCATCATATTTGGCTGATGGATGGATGGTGGTTGCAACTCTTCCAATACCCTCAAGTCTGAGATTGTAATATGAAAAATCACACATTTGTTTTCATTTTTTTTGTGTTAGATTTGATTTCTACACAAACAAATAACCAAATAATCAGTCACTTTTTGATTTTTTAATGTCTGACAGCCAGTTAAAAATGAGACGCTGGCCAGTAAGAGTAGTTTCCCTGCTCCAGTGAACAGCGTCATGGCTGAGCAGCGGCGGCAGAACGTCAACCTGACGGCTCACATGCAGGCCAAGCTCGAGCTGCTGCAGGAGCGAGCCCTTGAGCTGAGCACGGAACGGAACCAGCTCAACTGGACCGTGGGCCAGGTCCTGCGGTTTGACATTTTCCCTGTCAAAGATCTCTGCCCACAAAAAGGTTAACACGCACGCCAGCGCCTTAGCATGACAGTTGTTTACATACAGGTTTGCGTGGTGATGACATTGTGTCTCTTAATTGGATTGAATTGATCAATTATCAGCATAAAAAGTACCTACAAGACCATTTTATTATCATCATAATAATTAGACCCTAATGATTTTTTTAGTACAGTATATAAACTTTTTAAAACTATTTTTTAAAATAAAAATTTCCATTTTTATTATTTTAGAAATACCGAATTAGCACATTGTAAGATGTCTTAATGTAGCATTATTTTATTATAAAATTTATATTTGAAGCTTACAATACATTTATATATTTTTATAATAAGCTTGTGAGTAATTGTTGCAATACATTGCATATATGTTGACATTAAAAAAAAAATTTTTAATACAAATATTCTGAACATATTTTATTAAAATATAGTTTATTTTAACAATAAATTACATACATTACATATTAAAATATTTGTTGTTTATTTAATTTTATAATTGTTATTAAAAAAAAATTAAACACATTTTTATTGTGATAAATAGAATTGCAAAATATTTTATTAAATTATTAAATATTTTGTACATTATTTGTAAGTATAATAATAGAATTTTATTATAATGAATATTTTGTATTTATTACAACAAATATTGACTTGTTTTTATATATTTTTAATTATTGGAATTGAAATGATAATTTAAAACAACTATTTTTAATGATTATAATTTATTGAAATGATTATTTTTATATTGTTATTATTATTATTTAATATAGATCATTTGATGGATTGTGGTCATGTGGTCACTTAATGTGGCGGCAAATAAACTAATACAGATTTACTCATGCTCGTTACCTCACCACCGACTAAATAAATATTAAAATCAAACTCAGTCCTGCACGCTGTTTTTCTGTTTTGTATATTTCATCTGAGCCTAAAAATTAATTATGTAAAATCAGGTATTTTTGTCATTTTATGTGTAAGATTTTTTTTAAGTTACTTTTGGGATTTTTTTTAGTTTCAATTGGCAATTTAATTTAAAATGGAAAGAACAAATAAACCATGGAAAGTTGTGTTTGTGTTTTATAGTTTTGAGCCTGTGCAAGCCGTGCGCGGACAATTGGCTGCAGTTCAGCTCCAAGTGTTACCTGTTCGTGCACGCACGTTTCTCTAGTGAATGGAAGACCTGGCAGGATAGCGTTGACGAATGCAAACGGAAAAATGCACAACTGCTGCTCATCGAAAGCCAGAAAGAACAGGTGAACATTTGTCAGAGAGAAGTGGGGGGAGGAAGTACTACTCAAGGAATATACATTATTTCCACTCATGCCCCCACATTTCCTTTTCGCAGTCGATAACCCGGCTGCAAGATTGTATGTATATAATATGAAATATTTCTTCATAAAACGTATCCATGCTATCCCTCCAAATAATCACCAAAAGACCCCAATATAATCTTGCAGCCCGATCACATCTGGTACCGACACCGGCTGGTTCGTCCTTCAGCTAAAATGTCTCTAGGAAACTAGCTACAGTATACAGCTTAAAAAAAAAAAGGAAAAAAAAAAAGGATTTTTTTTTTAATTGTGTAATGAAATCAGTATTAAGAAATTGCAGCAACGCAATGTGTTGCGCAATCATGGAAAATAATCAATGTATGATTCACACAATAGAAACTTTGTCATACCAACGTCATAATCGCTACTGCTTAAATTATATATATATATCATATTTTAACCGCTACATATCAAGGAGATTAAATAAATGATCAAACTATCATCTATAGTGTTGACTTTAGTAAGTTACTGCTATGCCGACTATTTAGTGACAATGTCATTTTCCTGTTTGTTTCAGGAATTTGTCACGAACCATACTTGGTACTACATTGATGACAAGCATGGCTACTGGATGGGGCTGAGCAAGAACGAAGACTCGGACAGGTGGAATTGGAGCGACGGACGCAACCTTACTCTGGCGTGCGTGAGCAAACACCAAAGACACAACAAAAATAACAAAAGGCAGGATCCTTGTCCGCTATGTTGAGCATGAGAAAGCTTTCAAGCTAAATCTTCAGTCAGTAGCTAATAGGTTAGCTGCCACATTAAGTTGAGCTAAGTACAACTAAATCTAGCACAGAAGCTGCCTGGTAAATCACTTAATCTAAATCTATCTCAGTTGCTAGATGTTAGCTCTCACACAAAAGTTAGCCAAATCTTAAGTGTGTTTGGCACAGTTTTTGCCCTTCGTGGCACAACACACCCATTTTTAATCTCGACTTGGCTTGGGACCTCGGACCCCATGTCGGAAGTCAGCCGTGTTACCCGCTGATCCATCCTGTCGCTAAATAGCTACCTGCTTAGCTTGTATTCACGGTGAAATAATTAGCTCATAAGAAAGATATCTATGCGGCTAGCTCAAATCAACGCTAACTCAAACTGATTCGCTGCATCATTAGAAAGCTCTGGAGCTAAATCTAGCTCAGCAGCTAATCTGAACTAATTTGAAAACTCTTAATCAATCTCAGCGGCTAGACAACGTAAAACACACTCTTATGAAACCAATAAACCAAATAAATTGGGTAAATATTTGCCTGAAGCAAAGTAATAAATAGGCCACTGACACATTTTACACCTTTGGCTAACACCTGCATTGGTGACTCACGGAGACCATTTTGTGTGGCTTCTAGATTCTGGAGCAACAAATACTACTACAAGAAAAACAGTTGCGCACTGATGTCAAAGGAAGAGGCACCAAAATCCCTGGACAACTGGACCAAAGCCAGCTGCTACATGAAGAACAGATTTATCTGCCAAACCCATGCCTTCGCCAACTAGATCTACCCTAACAGATCACCCGCACCACATCACTACACACACACACACACACACACGCACACACAAAGCACCAAATCTAGCTATGAAGCTAGTTACGATTGCCACTAGCTTACTAGAACGCTCATAAGAAACGCTGTGAGTAGTTCATGAAAAAGCTCTTATGCAAAATGTAGCACAGTAGCTAGCTGGTTAGCTTCTAAGATAAGTGGAGTACTGAGAACTTATGAGAAAGCACTGAAGTTAATCTTAGTGTAGTCATAACAAATAATATAATAATCATAGTTACTGCGTTAAGTAGCCAAATAGAAAACTTGGCTAGCCAAATCTAGCTTAGCAATTCCTGAACAAAGAGTGCACTGCTTCACTCCCGAGTGTTCGGAAGCTCAGATTGTTGTTCAAATGTCACGTTTGGTTATTTAACGGGCCCCAAGAAAGGAGTACCGGACCGCGCTCTAAGAACTCCAACACAGACTTAATCAAGCTAACTTGGCAAACCGAGTCTAACTCTATAGCTCGCTGTTTAGGTCATGGGCTACATCGCTTCGTAAAAATCTTGGTACATTGTACCTAGTTGGTTGGCTAGGTAGCTAACTAAAAAGCTTTAAAGCCAAATCTAGCTAAAAAGCTTGCTGGTTAGCTAGCAAGCTAAACAGAATGCTTGGTAAGTCGTAGCTGGCTGGGTAGCTCGCATGCTACGTTGAGCTAAAAATGCTCGCCAGGTAAGCCTGATCCAGATGTAGGCCTACAACCAGTTACAACACAAGCTAATCACACTATGGTTTATTTTAAAGGACAACATTTAAAACTTAACTGACAAGGTAGGGAGCTTAATTATTTATTTTGCTATAAAATCAGTCAAATATTTTTTTCTGGCCAGTGGTGTGTAATAAAAGTAGGTATTTAGCAAACATGTGTTGTGCAACTACGGAAACTAATCATACTTGTGGCCCAAACGCATCCAGCATCATCATAGGTGGAAATGTTAGGGAACACAAAATTTCAAATATGGTGACATTTCATCTTTAACATCAAATACAAACACAGAAGTGAGGGTAAAAAAGGACTGACGACAAACACGTGTTGTGTTTATTAACAGAGATTCTTTGACACAATTTTTTTCAACTTCCTCTATTTCAACCTCGTTTCGGATGATACTTTCCGAGAAGTTGAGTTGCGCAATCTGTCTTTCCGCCATGTCCTGTTCAATTCAACAAATGAAAACTAAAAATACCCACAAGAAATTGTTGAGAAAAAACATTCTATTCAGTCCTTATTCAAGTTTGGGTGTCCACTGTGGAATAGTCAAGTTACATAAAATTTTGTCATTTACAGTAAGTATACAAGATTCCCATTTGATGTGTATATTTCAGATTGTGTGACAAAATAAATGTTTTGTCACACATTCCCATTCAGATAAAATACATTTTATATATAAAATAAAATGCATAATAAAAAATATATTTGACTTTTTTTTTTTTTGCCTAGCCCTACTTTGAATTGTACGGACCTCATTACCGGGTTCAGGAGACAGCCACAAAAATAATGGAAGCAAAAATGTTAATATTTATTAAGGGTGTTTTTTAAAAAAAAAAAAAATCATAGAGACAATAAAAATTCAAAATTGGATTCAACACATACTCAGTGCAGTTTGTCTGCATTTTTGTGCTCGTCATTAGCCAGTCATCTTCCAGCGACATGCTAATTACATTAATATCTGCAAGGTAAATCATTTGTGGATGTAATTGTTATTTGGATTTTTCATATCAGATGTCTGGTCCGTTTCTGCTCTTATTGTCCCAATGAGGCCGAAGATGATTGGATGGACTTGAATGCCCATCAAATGAGTCAGTCGTGATTTTATTGGCAAAGTCCTCAGTCACTACAGAAGACCAAAAGTTACTCTTTGGACTTCTTCTTCTTTGGTGGAGGTGATTCTTGTGGCTCCTCGCAGATGTTTGAGTCATTTTTGCTCTTTTTGCTTTTCCTCTTGACTTGATGTTCGGGAACGAGCAGCTCTGACTCTGTGTGGTTATTCTGTTCTTCTACTGGAGGTTGCGGCTCTTTCTTCTTCTTCTTCTTCTTCTTCTTCTTCGTCTTTTCTAACAGTGGAGCGATGTCAAGGTCCGGACTCGCAAACTCTCTGTTTTTCTTCTTCCGCTTCCTCTTGTGGTCATTATCACCTTTTTCTGTGTGCGTCGTTTCCTCCTCCTCCACATCGCTCTTTTTCTTCTGTTTGATTTTGACATCAGACAGTTTCGAAAGTGAAACATCGTGGACGTTTAATTCTTCAGTCTTCTTGGATTTCTTCTTTTTGTTTTTAGGCTCATCTTCTTCCTGTCCGTCTTCAGTCTTCTTACCGTATTTGGCCATGAAGTCAGCCTCCTGCTGCTCCAGCCGGGCTAGCTTTGCGCTCATCTTCAAGCCGTGTCTGGCTCCTCTGGGAGGGGGGGAGAGGAAACAAAAAACACAAAATGAGGAATGTAAAATAATTTCAGTCTTAAAGATGCGAATCCATAAATGGACTGACTTGTGGGCGGTACGTCCTCCGCAAGCCTTCATCAGGTCACTATCGGACAACCTGCAAGGAATCAGCAAATTTGTTAAAAAAAAAAATGTTTTTCATGCTTTGATTTACATAAAAATGAAAGCAAACATGAAACACTAAATATTTTAATGGTTTAATTCTGCTGAATTAACCGTAATTAAATCAGAGTCGAAAAGGTTCTGTGAATGGGGTCAACACGCAACCGTGTGGGTCACCCTGCGTTGTTGGCTGAAATGTATTGAACACTACTTTTTCAAAGCTTTAATTCTGAAGAATTAAAAGAACAAAACAAGTTCTCACTTGGTAGTGGAGGACAGATCCAGTTTGTGATCTTCCTCCTGGTCCGAGCTGCTGCTGTCGCTGTCACATGCTGGTTCTGGCTTCTCCTGACCTGACAGCAGAGTAGCTGACTGGAGAGAAAAAACACGCAAAACGCATTCCAATCAGCACATCTTTAGTCTACAACTCCTCGTGGAAAACCTTCAAGTATTTCACCTTGACAAAGCAACCATAGAGTTTGGCTTTATCCAGCGAGGCCTTCCGAGGTTTCTTGTTAGAAATCACACCACCGATTTCTTCTTCACCGTCCTCAGCCACCTTCTTCAACGAAATGCCTTCCTGGATCAAAAGAAGAAATCTGATGATTGAAAGTTCAACAATGCTAAAAGCTAGTGTGGTTATGTAAAATTGTGACTGTTTGACCCTGAAATAGTTAGTTTTTATTCACATTATTTCCTTCTCTTTTTTTTTTAAACCAACCTGATTGGTTTCCACCTGCAAACTGGACGAAGCCTTATTAAAGACGTGATCCCACCAGTGGAAAGTGAACTGCTCTCCTTCCTTGTGACCCACCTGACACAACACACAAGTCCTTTGTCAATACTTGACAGTACATGCATACACACACCACCAAAGAAACCCTCACCCCGCCTTTGTTGCATTTCACTTTGACCTTGATGGCTTCAGATATACCGTTCTCATGCCGACCCAGTCCTTTTCCTAAAGGTAATACAGTAATTGACATGTCAAGCTACGGTGGTGAGGAAATTATAAATGGCAAGAATCAATAATCTGACCATCTTTCCAGCCGTGACGCTTCAGCTGCTGCTCGGCAAACTTCAATCCGTGGCCCTTTTCTTGCACAACGTCAGTCATCTGCACGAAGGAAGGCAAGTTTGTTAACGCCTGTATTATGATGTTGACAGAGAAAACACCAAAACACGCGACGTCTCGTAACAATACACTGGTAAAAAAAAAATCACGGCGATCTTTAATTAAAATAGAAGTGTCATATTATCGAGTTAAATCCGAAAACGTATTAGAATCGTATTCGTTCAATATGTTATAAAAACACAGTTGAAACCTTTGGAGAAGTGTGACATGCGTCTTCAGCAGGAGGCTGACATGACACCGGAAACACGTCACGCATAGCGCCCCATTGTGTACTTTTGGGTTTTGTTTGCACATTCGGCTCGAGAAGAAAACCGCCCACATTTGCGTTCTATTTATCGGTTTGTTTGTAAAACTAACGAAGCTCTAATTCTTATTTTGGTTATTGAAAAACTAAAGGGGTAAACGAGTTCAGATTGAAACTTTTCTGTTAAAAAAGTTTCCTTCCCAGTGCTTCGCACTTGTCATTTTGTCATAAATGAAGAAAAACAATTGTCGCACATTTGGTCCTTTAGCATTTATTGAATGTCGACCTTTGTTTTTGATTTATTGTAAGGAAATTGAAGGGTTTGGAAGGACATTGAAGAGGGTTAAGACGAAGCAAGCCTTGTTGGTATTTTAGTTTCCCAAAATGTTATATTTTAGTCGACGTCTGCGCAATCAAGATTTTTCTGTCTAAAAAATTATATTCTCATCGGCACTTTCAGCTAAATCAAGTAAGAAAGATAAAGTGTGTTTATTTTTTCTTGGCTAGCGAATGAATGTACCCTGAGGGTTTTATTTGAGTTACGGTTTATTTAAAGTTTAGTTTTTTTGTAATTTAATTAAAAAAGCTTCCCTATTTAAACATTTTATCCACTTCAGTACTTTCGTTGAAAGTAGTATCATAAATAAATAATGTATTGACGGTTGTCTTAATAAAGAGAAGGGCTATTTTAAAGTAGTATTAGCATTAAAGTTGCTAAAGTTCTGTAAATGTATGTTCGATATAACAACGAACGCTAGATGGTAGCATTTTCACTCATTTTCTTCACATTGGCGATGAAGTTATGATATAGTGAATATTTAGTGGGGATTTATTTACATGGCTTAATGCACCTCAGTAACATCAACACAGTTATACAAGCAGCCGATATTACACAAAAAGACAATATAATAGTAGCAATTGTGCCACATACTTTATCAGGAGCATTTCAAATTCAGTATTGATCTAATACTGTGATTGGGGGGGGGTTAATGAAACCATACTCCCCTCTCTCCCCAGAGATGCTAATTATGTCAATGTGCACAGATCGCTACAAACGTCTTTTCCTAGTTGAAGTTGGAAGTCTCATTCGTAATATATACTGTACTGTGATGTGAAGTTACATATGCCAGCACTACGATTGTAAAGGCCTTGGGCAGATTACATTGACATAGCAACACATTGAAGCTGAAATCTCATTGGACAAATAAATCTAACCTCCTCATACATGATGTACTGGAAGCAGTGCAGCTATGAGAAATGATTACACTTTTGAGAATAAATGAATGCAATTTCATGGAACAAATGTTATATTTTGCTCCACCAGGATGTCTTCCTCCTTGCGAATGCATGAGGTCTTCATTTGCAAAGGAGGAGAAGACAAGCAGCGCAGCAGCTGCTTATCAAGGCCGGCCTCCTGTTTTAGGGAGGAAAGATGTCCAGCTGTTGTCGGGAAGATCGCTGACAAACTGACTGGTGGTCTCGCAGGGGCAGCTCAGCTCACAGCTGACAGTCAAGTGGGTGTGTCAGCTGCTCACACAAACACACGCATGTTAAAATAACGCTGATATTTATAAAAAAAAATTAATTATTTAATTACATTTTGGTGTTAAAATTGCATCGCTATTATTTCATGTATTCTATTTTGCTATTTATTCTTGTGTTAATTATATTCTTTTGATTTATACTTTACATATTGTTTATTTTATATAATTACTTAATTATTTGTTTTCATTTTCCATCATCTTTTATCTATCTATCCATCATTTTTTTAAGTTGCAGAATAATACACATAAAGCGTGAGTGAGTAAACGATTTGAGTTTTGCCATTGAAAACCACAAGTATGCCTTGCGATACTAGTTTAATTCAAAACACAAGTATCTCAAATTATCTTTCTCCAAACAAATAAATGGAAATGTTGTTAGTCCATTCCAATGTCACCACAAAAAAATAAATGTTTACAATTCTAATATTTTGTACTTTATAAAATAGAAATACAATAATGTAATAATTCATTAGAATGAAAACAAACACAGAATAGACACATGTGAGTTTTCTTTCTTTCTATCTATCTATCTATCTATCTATCTATCTATCTATCTATCTATCTATCTATCTATCTATCTATCTATCTATCTATCTATCTATCTATCTATCTATCTATCTATCCATCTAGTCTTTCCCAAAAAGTTAAAACAGCCATCTTCCCTCCTCCCTCCCTCTGTCATAGTTTTTCCACTTTCCGTGGTCTTGACGACCCTCCCCCCTTTTCCTTTTTCCTTTTTTTGGGGGATGCCACACGACTCTTCCTCTGTGGCTACTTTCTCATTTTCTTCCCCTCTCAAAATCTGCCTGACCCTCTTTTGTGCAACAAGATCTTCACGCAACCTGTGTATCAACTTTTTGTTATTACACAAAGGTAACATTTTCTTTTTTTTTTCTGGTCTTCGGATACTTTGGAGTGTAGTCGTACCCGGACAGGACCACCAGGCAGCAAGCAGCGGGAAGGTGAGTACAGTAAAGACTTCTTATGAGTTGGTGGGATGGGACTAGCTGTCAAAAACGTAATAACTATTGATCTGTGAGAGAAGTACTGATTTCTCTGTTTTTTATTATTATTATTGTTGTGCTTGGAGTTTGCAAGTTTGTATCACATCGAGAGCTGCGTCTAATATTTTGGTTATATTTAATGTCATCAGATGGCTCTTATGTTTTGGATCTCACTGTATTGTGCAGGTGTGCCTAATGCTGTGGCCATTGTGTGTATGCAACAAAATGTAAACTGTAGGAAAACCACTACAGTATTATTATTGTTAGCCTTATACCACGATGCATGTTATTATGATTGTGAAGATGTACTTTATTTGATGGTCAATTGACCCATTCAAAAATATTTTTTTAGACAAAATAAATTAGGGTAAGGTTTTTTTCTTCTGGCCTGACTTGTGTTATTTTCTTATTTTATTTTATTTATGTATTTATTTATTTTTAAATCATGTTTTTTTTTATGACCAAACATGCAGTGTGTCACATTGACCCAAATGAACAAACATTTATATTTAAAAATAAAAAATAAAAAAAACTATGTAAATACAAATATAACAACGGGATAAAATTCCTGTTGGCCTATTTGTATTATTTTCTTATTTTATTGATACACTTTAAAAATTAGCTAATCAATTAATCTTGTTTTTTTAATGACTTATGCAGTGGGTCACATTGACCCAAAGAAAGAAACATAGCAAGAGGATTAATGAGCTCATGTTGCAATTCATCCAATATGAGGCTGCAAAGTTTGAATGAAAAGTCACTGAAGAAACACACAAAACTGTTTTATGACGCTGAAGCTTCTGTCGTCTTTTTTTTTAAACTTTTTTTTTTTAATGAATTGGCCAAATGAGTTCAGTTTGAATGGTATTCACGCAGCTGGCCGGCATAAATTTCTACTCAGCACCACTTTGATTGACAGCTGATCATCGCGCAGCCTCAGCCAGCTGGCCATAGGATAAGCAGCATAGAAAATGGTTGAAAAAAGTTGATTTGCCAGGTTGTTCATCTTCGCTTGTTGACGACTTGACGGAATCTTGATCCTGTGGAAGTTCACATCACATCTTAAATAATTCTTTTGAAAGCTCTTGTGGAAAGCTCAGTGGCGTCGTAAAAAGTGTAAATCCAACTTGTGAGCATGACTCGTCTTATTTGTTGACGTGATTTGCTTGCAGTACAGTACAAAGCAAGTTTCATTTTCATTTTTTAAATGTGTATATATATATATATATATATATACATATATATAAAACATATATTTTGTATATATATTTTACATTTCATAAATAATCAAGAAGATTAAACATTAAAACCTGCCAATTTGACCTGCAACATAATAAAACACAAAAAACATACAAGTTTGAAGACAACTTAAACTTTGTGTAATTTATTGAAAAATAAAGTAAGTGACGGAATAAAAAAAAAAAACCTCAAATTTTTTACATAACTCCCCCCACTTTTTTAGACATGAAATACACACATAAACAATTTTTTTTACGGGAACACCGTTAGTGAAAACAATACTTGTTTCAGTAGCAAAGCACCCCCCCTGTGGAAAGCAGTAAATTGGATGAGTTTTGCTTCATGCTTTGAATGGGGCAACTGTAGTAGCTTCTGGTGGACGTATAGAAACATAACACACACTTGCGCGCACTATTTTCCAACATTACAATTATGGTGGTAGCAAGAGACCCATGCAGAAAAAAGTAAAAGAATAAGAAATCTTGCTGCATGCGTTGAATGGAGAAAAGTAGCACCACCTGGTGGACATATAGAAACATAACACACACTTGCACACACTTTTTCTTCTTCCAACATTACAATTAGTAGCGAGAGAGCCATACAGAAAAAAAGTAAAAGAATAGGAAATCTTGCTGCATGCTTTGAATGGAGAAAAGTAGCACCACCTGGTGGACATATAGAAACATAACACACACTTGCGCGCACTATTTTCCAACATTACAATTATGGTGGTAGCAAGAGACCCATGCAGAAAAAAGTAAAAGAATAAGAAATCTTGCTGCATGCTTTGAATGGAGAAAAGTAGCACCACCTGGTGGACATATAGAAACATAACACACACTTGCACACACTTTTTCTTCTTCCAACATTACAATTAGTAGCGAGAGAGCCATGCAGAAAAAAAGTAAAAGAATAGGAAATCTTGCTGCATGCTTTGAATGGAGAAAAGTAGCACCACCTGGTGGACATATAGAAACATAACACACACTTGTGCGCACTATTTTCCAACATTACAATTATGGTGGTAGCAAGAGACCCATGCAGAAAAAAAGTAAAAGAATAGGAAATCTTGCTGCATGCTTTGAATGGAGAAAAGTAGCACCACCTGGTGGACATATAGAAACATAACACACACTTGCGCGCACTATTTTCCAACATTACAATTATGGTGGTAGCAAGAGACCCATGCAGAAAAAAAGTAAAAGAATAGGAAATCTTGCTGCATGCTTTGAATGGAGAAAAGTAGCACC
Organism: Vanacampus margaritifer; assembly: GCF_051991255.1. Classification (NCBI taxonomy): domain Eukaryota; kingdom Metazoa; phylum Chordata; class Actinopteri; order Syngnathiformes; family Syngnathidae; genus Vanacampus; species Vanacampus margaritifer. Next base: position 19,202,270 of record NC_135440.1, on the reverse strand, counting down.
ACCTGGTGGACATATAGAAACATAACACACACTTGCACACACTTTTTCTTCTTCCAACATTACAATTAGTAGCGAGAGAGCCATGCAGAAAAAAAGTAAAAGAATAGGAAATCTTGCTGCATGCTTTGAATGGAGAAAAGTAGCACCACCTGGTGGACATATAGAAACATAACACACACTTGTGCGCACTATTTTCCAACATTACAATTATGGTGGTAGCAAGAGACCCATGCAGAAAAAAAGTAAAAGAATAGGAAATCTTGCTGCATGCTTTGAATGGAGAAAAGTAGCACCACCTGGTGGACATATAGAAACATAACACACACTTGCGCGCACTATTTTCCAACATTACAATTATGGTGGTAGCAAGAGACCCATGCAGAAAAAAAGTAAAAGAATAGGAAATCTTGCTGCATGCTTTGAATGGAGAAAAGTAGCACCACCTGGTGGACATATAGAAACATAACACACACTTGCACACACTTTTTCTTCTTCCAACATTACAATTAGTAGCGAGAGAGCCATGCAGAAAAAAAGTAAAAGCTGCATGCTTTGAAAGTTAGCATTTAAGAATATCTTCTTCAATACTTTTCATTGGGATTTTTTTTTAGAAGAAATGTATCTGGCTTTTTTGTGTGTTACTATGCCTTTCCACCCCCCCAACATTTAAAGAGGGTCAAGGGGCCTTACATAAGCGGGCCCCTCACTCTGCTCCATGTGTGCGCGTCATAAATGTGAAAGAGGATCCAGCAAGAGGCACACACCACAGACTACTTGTGCTGTGGTGAGGGTCTTTCCTGGACTTGCTTATGTTGGCGTGTGTGTGCGTGTGTGTAGCCACACTGCAGACACTGCTCGTTAAGCCAGAAACTAGCTGGAACCCGACACGTGAAATAAGCGAGAAATGATTTGGCCCCAAAAAGGACGCCAACGTTGAAATGCAAACTGTTTTGTGTTTGTGTTGTGGATTATTGCATAAATCATATGACTTTCACTTCTTGCTGCCCCTTTTTTTGAGAGGGGGGGGGGGGGTGCTGACTCGCTTTTTTTGCATCCAAAAAACAAACCAGTCCCCAGCCTACAGTATGTCATGCTTGGCAACGCGCGCACGTGAACCGAGGGAACTTTTGCTGTTTTTCTTGAGCTTTTCTTTTCCCTCCTTCTCTTCTTCTCCTTATTTTCCTCTTCTTCTTCTTCATCATCATCTCCTTCTTCTTCATCGACCCACCAGCTGTTTTCTGCTCCCTGTCGTCCATCTCGCTTTTATGAGAGCTCTTATGTTTCAATTCAGTCTTCCAGCTCCACTTTTCAAAGACGAAACTTTGCGGCATGACTGATGATGGCCATTTGTTAAAAAAAAGAAAGAAAAAAAAAGGCAATTTGTAAAGTTGTTTATACAGAATACATCAAACATAGAGCTTAAGTCTTAGTTGACTACATCCAATCTGCATTTATCTTTTGCTAAACTTTTAAACTACAATATAGTACACTGTGAAAGAAGATAATGATGATATAAGAAGTGTGAAATGTGTGTGTTATGATAAAAGCTGATATTTTAGTAGTTCGCTCATAATTAATCACAAATTAATCCCACATTTTCAATCTGTTATAAAAGTATAATGAAGATATATATGAACTGTTTTCAATGCTCTTAGTGAACAAATATGCTTGTGGTACGGTGGTGTTTTTGCACCGTCCACCGTGACCAAACAATATGAAAGTGCTTTTATTTATTTAAAAAAAACACACACACACACATTTATTTGTTTATTTTGGAGTGGGGGTCCGCTAGAACGGATTAATGGCATTTCTATTCATTCCAATGGGGTAAGATGATTTGAAATAGGTTTTGAGTCATGAGCGTGATCACGGTCTGAAGTGAAGTTTTAAAATATCCTGACGGTAACATTTGGCAATGCTAAAGTGACAGCTGCTGTCCTTTTAATGGCCACTAATTGTCTCGATGACAATTCCTGTCACTCTCGCATGCCTCGGTTTCCTTTCGACTTGTTGTCTTTCTCATAAAGCTTTACCCCCCCCCCCCACACCTCTACAACCGTTGCACCCCACTGCGTCTTTTTCCCAGGATGTCCTGCATGTGTGTGTGTGTGTGACTCTCGTACCCCCACATCCCAACCACCACCGGACCTCCACTCTTCCTGTTGCGTGCCGCTAATCGCTGATGATCACACCGATGTTGTCCATTAACTGCGGAGGAGTCTGCGTACTTTCATCTTTGAAACGAGACGTAGTTTGCGTTTTTTTTTTCTTCCCTCAGCAATTTTAAACAGTTCCCAGGTGTCTTAATTAATAACAAGTTTGTGAAACAGAGCTGAGCCACGCCTCCAGGTGCCTTAAATAGAATTTGATTTGGGGGCCTTTTTGATTCTGCCAATAATATTACGGTAATTATGAATCATGTTTACGTCACTTATTGTAAAATGATTGCAGAAGTATTACTATATTTTCAGGACATTTCAGGATAAAACACAATGTGGGATATTTGAGATGATCAAGGCCTACTAAAAGTAACAACAACAAATCATAGAAGTGGCATCTGTTTTCATCATTTGTGGTTTTAAAGAGCAATGTGCGAAAATCGTGTGGTGCAACCGTGCAACAACAACAATCAAACCACTTGCATGTTAAAATAAATAAATAAAATACTCATATTAAAAATAACAAACTGTACAAAAATGTAGTGTAATAAAATATCAAGCAAATACTTACAAACTTACACTTACTTGACAGAGGTACCTGAAACAAGGTGACGAAAATGGTCCAGAAAAACTAAATGTTGAATAATCAAATCCTAAAACTAGACAGAAATGTGCAAATGCCTGAGTGAAAACAAAAATAAAACTAGGGCTGTGACAAACAAATATTTTAAGTATTGAGTATTCTACCAATTATTCCAATGATTAATAAACAAACAACAGTTTTAATTACGTTTAATGAAGTCTTAATTAGTCATGTAAATAAAAATATTTTAAACACAATAACATGTAAAGTGCCTGTTAATTATTATTTTTTCACTTTCTACTGTCGTATCTGTAACTTTGAGTGTGTATGGTTTTAAAAAGCAGGGCCTGGCCTGGTGAGTGACGTGGGCGTCAGCAAATAAGAGTGTGGCGTTGGCTGGCTTACTCCGTTTGGCCTCAATACTCCAGGCTCTCTTGACTGTTAAAATCTTCTTGGGGGACCCCTAGTGGTCACGGTGCTTTTGGCCGCATTTAACGAGACACACTAATCATTTTGCTAGTATAATACAGATATACATGGAGAAGTAATATTAGTTGTTATTCATAGAGGATAAAGAATATATGCCTGTTATTATTGTTATATCATCTGTCTACATTTGTGTTCAAAAGTCCATCGTTTATAACTAGTGCTGTCAAAGTTAAGGTGTTAACGGATTAATTAATCACAAAAAAATATCGCATTAATTATTAATTTTGACCATAGATTATCCTTTAGCGTGACAGCGGATGGCTACGTTTAAGTTTTTGGCAATAAACATAATTACGTGCATTAAAGTAAAGCATTTAATAACTGTTTTATTTTTATTTTTATGTTTGCGTATCACATTTAGAATATTTGTTCGTGTCAAAATATTGGGGTCATTTTTTTTCCATTTTAAATTATGCAAGTAATTAACTGATTAGAAAAAGAGGAGGAGCGTGTGCAGTGGGTCAAAAAATGTTGAAGACGTCCTCGAAACATTAAATGTCAAAAGAAATAACGCTTCAAATTTGGTGGGGAAAAAAATTGTGATTAAAAAAAGCATTTTTTTTAAAAAAATTAAGCAATTAATCGTGTTTAATCAAAATTCTAAAATGTGATTAATCAGATCGAAAAATGTAATCGTTTGACAGCTCTATTGATAACACTAGTGGAGATGCTATTCGTTAGCTGGTGTATGGTGATTCCCATGATGTAGCGGATGCCGTACGCCCCCTTCAAAGTCAACTGCAGTGCCTCCTGCTGGTGAAAGAAACTACAGCAGCCTTGTGACAATTCCAAAAAAAGTGTCTTCACCTTTGGGGGTAGCACACGTGGCTCTTTGCTGTTTGGAGAGAAGAAAATGAGCTTTTTGGCTCCCAGATGCTCACTCAATGGGCCCCATCTGGACAGAGAGGGGGGGGGGGGGGGTGAGTCCGCTTTTTCGGGGCTATGAATTGATCAGCGTAATAAGTTTCAGGTTCTCCAGACACGGGCCACGTACCACATGCCAGAGGTGGTGCGTTGAGCAATTTTACTGGCCCAGGCTGGACTTCCTGTGAATAGCAATTAAAAAAACATTTTCTCCATACTCTTTGCGAGGGTTTTCATTTTGTATTTGTAACCGGAAAACCTTGTAGGTTGGGGCTCCATAAGTCACAGACTAGTAACACTGTACTTAATAATAATAATGCTAACGCTAGCTCCCGAGAAAACAGCAGTTTTACCGTAATCCCCCCAACACTGATGGAAAGTTTGCGCTCCACCGACATGACTAGCAAGCGCGAGTGCAACATTTTCCAGCGCGGTGTACGCTAGGTAGCAGCTGCCATGCGCTCACTTCACAAGTGTGGTTTTAATCCAAAGCAGATGTGCGGCGGCTTCCTCTAAATTGCTCGCTCCGTCGTTTAGTGGCGACTTGAAGACTCGTATTCAAAAGCCGTCGCATGGGAACCTTTGTCTCTGCGTGAATTATGCTCGCACTTCTTACCCCCCAACGCGCGTCTCCATAAAGCGTCGGCCTGACACCCGCAAAAGGCTTGGTCGCCGCAAGGCCACCAGGAAGCCACCAGGAATCTGGAAACATTTACTTCAGCCAGAATTGTCTTTGATTTCTATTATTGATTGAGACTCAAAATTTTGTTGGATTAGGTTATTAACTCATTCACTGCCATTGACGGCTATAGACGTCATTAATTAATTTTAACTATTTCTATTAGTTTAACATTTTTTTCCTACTTTTGTTAACAAGAGTATGAAAACATAGATTTTTTTGTACATTTAGAACAGATGTAAAATTTAGATTAATCCGGAGTTAACTAGTGAAGTCATGCGATTAATTACGATTAAAAATAGTACTCGCCTGACACCCCTTATTTTTAATAAAATAAAAAATAATTGTAATTATTTTTTTCCCAATTTTTAATAATCTTTTTTTTTTAAGAAAATATTAAAAATTAGGCGCGTCAGGCGATTACCATTTTTAATCGTAATTAATCACAATTCACTAGTTAACTCATGATTAATCACAGATTTTATATCTGTTCTAATACAATTAAAAAAAGTGAGTTTTCATAATCTTGTTAACAAAAGTGGGAAAAATGTTAAACTAATAGAAATAGTTCAAATGAATTTTTGACGTCTATAGCCGTCAATGGCAGTGAATGAGGTAAAGACACTAAATTGTCTTTGGTGTTTACAAAATGAGTTTTGAGATTTGAAATTCACCAAAACATTTATTGAAGACTCAATAGTTTTTGATGAATCCAAAAAAAACATCTTTTACATTAGGTTTGTTAAGAGTTTCAAAAACACACATGTACATTTGTCTTAATTGTCCGCAATTATCACGAAAAAAAACGTGTGCGGTTCCTTAAAGACTAAATTTTCTTTGATGATTCCGGAGAACATACGTTGCAAAAACATGAATGTTAAATTGGCCAGAGTTGTCTTTGAGGTTTACAGGATAGCTTTCTTGAAACCAAATCGTTTTTTTGTGTTTGCAAAAGCAGGTGCAGTAAATCCGGTTTATTCTGACTCGAATTGTCGTCCATGCTTCCAAAAACATCTACTTACGCTTCAATGAGACTCAAATTTGTCATTGATATTAAGAAGATTATTTAGGTTAGGTTCATTCCTTAGTGGACTAAATTGTTGCTTGGTGTGAATGTGAATTTGTACAGTATAAAGATTGAATGCAAAAGTAGTGCTTTGGCACCGTCTTGTGGAATCTAAAGGTCAATTTAAACCTTGGGTTTATGAAGTGAGCAGATGAAGTGAAGCTTTTGTTGTCGAATATGTAGAAAACGCAATCATCTTTTGAACGGTCGCTGCACGTGTGCTTGCGCTCCGATTTCACACCCCAACGGCCGACACTTTCTCGCCTCCCCAGCAGTCCTCCCACCACCCTGAGCGAGGGTCAAGTGTTAGCAAACTGTGGCGGCCCCCCTGTCAAGAACAAGGCCTCATCGCGTCCTTGAGTTAGCGCGATAATGTGAAGCGAGCGGCGTCTTCTCTCTGTGTGTGTGTGTGTGTGTGTGTGTGTGTGTGTGCACATCTGTGTTTATGTCAACATGACATTTGTGATGACTCGGCAGTCCTCTTGCTTCCCCTCTCACCAGTTGATTGTAGAAGTGTCAAGAGGTTGTAAACGTTCCATGATGGATCCATCGCTACGCTAGAAAAAAACGCAGCGTTGTGTACTGTATGTGTCTTTGATGTTTACCAAAATATTTATAACAGAGCCATTGAAAACTCTTGAGTGGTTTACTTTTTTATGTTCTATTCATTGAAGACTATCTTGGATGTTTTTGGGGAAAATGTTAGGCTCATCGTTGCCAAGGTTGTCTAATAATGTTTGTATAAAAAGACATGTGAGGCTCACTGGCGACTAAATTGTCTTTGATGTTAGTGAAATGACATCAGGGTCATTGAAGATTTCAGATTGTCTTTGAAAGTTTTTTTGCCACGTGTATGTAAGGCTTGCCTTTGTTGTTTGACTTGAGGTTCATTGAAGATTTGACGTTGTCTTTGATATTTACCCACGCTTTTCCAAAAGACATGCCTTAGGTTCATTGAGGACTTCTGTTTCCAAAAATATACACACAAAGACTATCAATAATCTTATTAGACTCATTAAACGTACCAAGTATTTGGTTCACTAAGTTGTAGGGGTGTGGCCAAAAATTTATGCTCATAAGAATCGCAATTCAGAATCAATTTTATTTAAATTATTTTATATCTTCCCTTTGTTTATGTGTGCCTTTATTGGGAGTGCTGCTCATGTTGTACCCCAGTTGGCCACTTAGGGGGAGTGGGGTTCCACGGGGTCTAATACACTGTTAAGTTGTAGCCACATTAGAAAGTAGAAGGAAAAAGTCACAATCAAGTTATTCCAATAAAAAATAATAATAATTCAGTGTGGAGCCGTTCTTTTGAGTGATAAAAGTGCCGCGAGTAGCGCGCTAATTAGCATTAGCGAGTCAGACTGGAGTAGATCATTACAATTCCTTGCACATCTAAAGATTAAAGCAAAAATCAGTCAATCAAATCATTTTGAAAAAAATAAAAATAAATCGTTCCTAATCGAAAATCGATTCTGAATCGAATCGCAGACCCAAAAACCGGAATCAAATCGAATCGTAAGACATTCAAAGATTCCCACCCCTACTAAATTGTCTTCAGTTTGTACCGACATGCATGTTAAGGTTTGACGATGACAAATTTTTCTGATGTTAACAAAAACACTTCAAGTCATTTGAAAACAAAACTATTGGTAGTTGCGGATGTGAAGAGGTGTAGTAAATATCCTGTCCAGTCCAATCCTGTACAAAGCTTAGAGAAATGTGAACATTTTTGTCTTTGTTGTTGAATATTTACAAAACTGCCATCGCTAGTTCATCACGGCTGTGAGACGTCAGCAGAGGTCGCGAGTGTTTTCCTGACCTCGACTCAACATTTCAAAGGCTCTTGACCCCTCCGGCCTCGCTCGCGTTTGTGTTTTGGGAACGACTTGCTGTTGTGTTGCTTTTGCATCACCGTCGTGTTTCCCACAGCTTCTGTGACCTACCAAACAGAGGAGGACGCACATAGTTTTCCGATTTGACCGTCAGTGTCAAATTCCATGGAAAAAATAAGGAAATTGTGCCAATTTCTCTTCCAAAAAAAATCCACATTCGCAGTGGTCATTTGTTGGCAACTAGCAAGAAGTCTCAATGATAGTTTGTTTTGACAAATGTAATGTGAGACACATGTAGAGTTTTCCAGCAGGCTAGCGGACACGTGGCCAGATAATAAAGACCAGGAAGAGACAACATATGTCTGAATCAACAAGTCATCTGTGATTCATGCTGAAACAACGCTGAGACCGAATCATCATCAGGCACCACTGAAAAAAAAAAAAAGACATTCTTGTGCTGAATGTCTCAAATGGGAAGTCAAGTACAAAAAAAAAAAAATCATTATTTGTTCTAAGTGCCCTCACTATTAAACATGGTAGTCCAATATTGCATTTAAGCAAAATGAATTAAACAGAAAAACACACCTGTTGTTATCTATTGCATACGGCGGCCATTTTGTCTTGAAAATGACATCACAATGTCTGAGAGCTCAGCTAACTGTTGTCACAGCTCACCTGTTTTTTAAAGTTGTGATGTTGGCAATCTGAGTAATAAAAAAAAAATGCAGCAGAGGTGAGGTGTGCCTGTTAAGCAGTGCTATGTGAAAAACACGTCCATTTTTTTTTTCAAATTTTTAAATCTTTTGGGATGTCTGCATTCAGTTTCATCCCCAAAACCTAAAAATGCATTTTTTTTCAAATGTGACAAAAATGGACGTGTGTTTCACATAGCATTAAGTTTCATCCCAAAAATGTACAAAATGACATAAATTAACATAAATGTTTTTTCACATGGCAACACGAAATGTTTGATACTAAATTGTCTTTGATGTTAACAAAAACATAGATTTGCTGAAGTTAAACTGTTTCCAATGTTGAGAGGATTGAACCCTCGATCTTTCAGTTGGGAGACAACCACCCGACCACTGAGCCATGCACTGTAGTTGGAGTCACTGAAGACCCCCGGTTGTTGTTGGTGTTTACAAAAATGTGAGGGATGAACGTGTGTGGCGTTATTTCCTCCGACGGCAGGAAGCGAGCGAGCTCTTACACGACGGGATAACAATGAACAACAAGGTCATAAATCCCACTGAGATTGTCCTACAAGGCTCAGGAAGTGTCTTAAAACCGGCGGTGTCCTTCCAGATGATCCTCTTTGTCTCTACTGGAGGTCACAAATCTTTGTGGCGGTCCTGAGGCTAACAGCCAATAAAGTATACCAAGACTCAATAAGAAGATTTTGTTGATAATTCTTTTCGGGCTGAAATAGCTGACTGCAAGTTTTTATTTGTTTTATTTATTTATTTATTTTTTGGCAAGCTATTGTTGGTGATGTTTGGACCATGGTCCCAACCTTGGAGAGCACAAGGAGATCCCGCAAAATAGCTCCCACCAGTTGGTTTTACTGAGGCCATGAAAACGAAATATTGCAGAAATTGTAGCCTTGTTCACAGAGCCAGCTTGTTCCTGTTGGCACTGAAATGATCTGAAAACAGATCGTGGAAAGTCTGATACTTACTTCACAACGATGAGAGGACAAATGGGGAGTGCCCAAAAAATCGATTCTCATTTAGTACGATTCTGAATCGATAAATGTCCCAAAATCGATTTTATTTAAATTATTTTATACTGTCTTCCCTTTGTTTGTGTGTGCATTTATTGGGAGCGCTGTTCATGTTTCATGTCCGATTTGGCCACTTAGGGGCAGTGTGGTTCCACGCGGTCTGATACACTGTTAAGTTGTAGCCACATTAGAGAGTAGAACGAAAAAGTCACAATCAAGTTATTCCAATAAAAGTTTTTTTTTTTGCAGCGTGGAGCCATTCTTTTGAGTGATAAAAGTGCCGCGAGTAGCGCGCTAATTAGCATTAGCGGGTCAGACTGGAGTAGATCATTACAATTCCTTGAACATCAATAAATTAAAGCAAAAATCATTGTCAATCAAATCATTTTGAATCAAAAATCGGTCCTAATCGAAAATCGATTCTGAATCAAATCACACACCTAAAAATCGTAATCGAATCGTAGCTGTGTGAAAGGAGCAGAAAACAGTGCATAATAGTTGGCGTGGCTCCGATACTACCAAAATATCAGCACAACGACTTCACAACCCTTTTCTGTATCTTTGCCATTTATTTACACAGAACACAGACCTGGAAAAAGGATGGAGAAATCCACTTTTTTTTTTTTTTTTACGTTAACAAGCCAGAGTTCTGTCTGGAAGGTACCACTTGATACGGAAAGGGGTGTTAAAGTGGACTGGCAAATTTTCTGGTGTGACATTTTTACAGTCTACCCCCTGATGCCGGTATTTGCAGAATGACTTCGATCCCTTATTCCAGCACTGACCTGGCCAAAAAAACAATAATTCAATTATTAATAAACAGGTTTGTGTTATTTTTCGAAAGCTACCACCCACACGGAATATGTCGTTGAAGTCGATCTGTACATTTTCCGGCTTCCAAGGTGTGTGGAGCAGAAAAAGTGCAACTCAGATGTGAAGCTTTTCCAGTGTTCCTTAGTACTTAAGAGGAATAAAATATTTGTCCTCTTTGCGTGTTCAAAAACTTGAAGACAGATTTAATGTAAGAAAAAACACCTTTGCAAAAATGATTTTAATCCAACAGAGATCTCTGGACATCGTAACAGACTCCAATTCATCACTTAACAGGTGGAATTCAGAGCGCCGAATGTGCCTCTTCCGCGTGTAAAATGGCTTCTTATAGTTAAAACCGACCGCCTCGCTTTCATTTGTAGACAAAAGATACTCTCTGGGTACTTTTCCATGAGCGATGGCGAAAACAGAGTCAGGGGTGCGTGTTCGAAACAGATTCTGTTCTCAAGGACCAAATGTGTTTTCCCACAGAGAAGGAACTTCTAGACCAAATAATATGTCCCAGCTTAAGGTCAAATTATACTGAGTTCAACACTACTTGCTTTACACGTCTATAAAACCTTTCAACATGGTTAATATAAAGAATTAAGATGTTAATAATGTATAACAATGGTTAATATATGAAAATAAAGAATTTAAATGTTAATAATATCTAACAGTACCTTCAATAGCTAATATTTACATCATGACTTCACAAGCCAATTCCGTGTGCGGCGACATCGAACGTAAGCAGTCCACATTTCGTGTGACATTGCGGAACGTCGAGGGTTTGTCGCTGGTGTCGGTAATGCGGCCGTTTATACAGCTAAGCTGTGTTTTCTGGTTTTGGGTTTCCTTCCGTCAAAGTGTCTCTGCATAGATTATGATCCAAAGTGAATTACGCCACGTATAATTACAACCCAGTATGGTCGTGTTCTCTTTTGAAGTCATCCATTTTGGGTTTTCCGCCATTTTGCTGGCTGAACGTGCTTGTGAATGGAGGCCGTGTATTTCCCAGCCTTTCCGTTTGTTAGTTTTTGTCTCCCTGACCAGCGGAGCCACAAGTCATGCCGCCTGCGGTTTGGGTGCAGGCGCAGGCGCGACGCACCGTTTTGGCCTCCAACTGGCAAAGAAGCCGGGAATTTAATGGCCGGCCGAATGTGACAGCACACATCTGCAAAATGTAAAGATTGTTCGGCCGCACGCGGGTAATTTATTTGCTTTGTCATCTTCTGCTTTAATTTCCTTCTTGAGAGGGATTAATTTATGGTGTGTGCGGTCGTCAGCATAATTACGGCGAGGAAATTAGATTTTTTTGCATTAAAGGATCGAACCGTATCATTTAGTAATTAAAATACTTTGCAAAAAAAAAGGGTTTAAGTTACAAAAGCCAAAGAGGAAATTGTCCGACAAAGATTGTGGCATCCACGGTTTGGCTTACAATTTTCCTTTCCTGTCTTAAAACCTACTTTAAAAATTAAAAGAGGAATATGACATTATATTATTTCAAGACAACAACTCACTACGTTTCAGCTTTAACGATTTCAAAAGAAAGCCTGCTTAACAGCAGCAGAAAACACATTAGAGCTTTATCAAAGACTCTTTTGTTGTCTTTGATGTTTACCAAACATCATGTTGGATTCATTGAATTTGTGGCGTGTGTGGTCGTCAACATAATTGAGGCGAGGAAATGATATTTTTGGTATTAAAGAGTCAAAACGTGTAATCATGTCATTAAAACACTTGGCGTTAATATATAAAAGCTCATAAAGGGTTTTGGCATCCAAGGTTTGTCTTAGAATTTTTCTCTACTGTCTTCAAATCTACTTTTATTCATTTAAAGAGGAATTTAAAAAAAACATTTTTTTTAACTACCATAGTCTTAAATTTAAGGATTTATGCCACGGGATGTTGTTAAAAATGGAGCCCCCAAAAAATGAAAAAAATAAATAAATAAAATTTAAAGAATAAAAGAGGGAGCAATGATGATGACAAATCGGTAAAATTACCGAATGAACAATACTGAGCTCTCCCGAAAAAAATAAATAAAAAATGGAGCCTACTGAAATAGCAACAGAAACACTTCACAAATGTCAGCACAGGTTTTGGAGACTAATAAAGCTTTCTCACTTTTTGATTTGATTCTATTCACTTACCTACTTCTTGTTATTAATTTATTGATGTAAATTGTATTTACTGCATGTACAGCACTTTGTAAACAGAAATGCTGGTTTTAAAGCGCTTTATAAATAAAGTTGAGTTGAAAGTTGAGTTGAGTTTGAAGCGACACAAAAAAAAAGTGGAATCCAACTTTTATTGATGCTGAGTTCCTGCGCAGTGATCCTGATAGACGTTCCCTAGCTTTGCACAAGCGCCTGCTCAAGGAGTTCATCAGTGTTGGCGGTAGCAGGCCTTCTGCTGTGTGATTTTTTTTTGCAAACATCCTGTTTTGAGAAAAATGGCTACTAGTGCAAACTGCGTCACGCGTCGGAGCGTAAAGCTTCTCAAACGAGCGCTTGCTTCTTAAGTTATCTTTTCAAGTAATACATGAACCGGGAGGGAAACAAATAAAGTGTATTGTCATTTTTAGATGAGCTATATCAGTGTGTTTCTTTTTTTTTTTAGACGTCAAAAATTAATTGGAATTATTTCTATTATTTAAACGTGTTTTTTTTCCCACTTTTGTCAACAAGAGTATGAAAACCTAGAAGAAAATTATGGTACATTTAGAACAGATCTAAAATATGTGATTTTTTTCCTTTTTTTTTCTTTCTCTGGAGAGCTCAGTATTGTTCATTCGGTAATTTTACCGATTTGACATGTCATCATCATTGCGCTTTTTTTTTTTTTACACAATTTTTTTTGCGCCTGTATTGGGAATCCAAAACAAGCCCCACCCACTTTTAAAATAGTCCATCCGACACATTTATAACCTGATGGTTGCTTTTGATGTGTTTTTTTAAATATTCACCCTCGCTGAACTCTCCCTTGTTGATGTCTTCACGTGATCCACAACATGAGCGTTGCCGTGGCGACGTTATCATTCCGACGTTGCGTTCCGTGAGCTCTGTTCTCCATCAGAGCGGTGGGAAAGAGGAGGCACTGACCTCATGCTTGTAAAAGTCGGCTTGGGGAAAGGCGGGAAAAAAAATCTAAGAAAGACCAATCACGAGAGGGATTTTTATGAAGAAAGCGCAGTTTTGAAGATTCCTGGTTGCGTCATGTGTTTTCATTCCATTACTGTTATCTGTGGACATGAGGTCATCATGCTAGGGGGCTACATATTAGCATTACTAGCCATGCGTATGGGATTTTAAGGTCACATGTTTTTGTTTTTGTTTTTGGCCACTTGAAATGAATTACACTCCCGTCCAAAAATTTTGGGACAGATGGATACATAGTTGATTGTTTGGCAACACTAGTTTTCATGGTTGTTGCACTTCTAAAATGGATACGTTATGATTATTTATATTTCTCCTACAACTTTCTTTCTTTCTATCTTTCTTTCTTTCTTTCTGTCTTTCTTTGATTTTTCCTTTTTATTTTTTCCTTTTCCTTTTTTATTTTTTCTTCCTTTCTTTCTTTTTTCTTTTTCTTTTCTTTTTCTTTTCTTTCTGCCTTTCTTTCTTTTTTCTTTCTTTTTTCCCCTTTTTTCTTTTTTTCTCTTTCATTTTCTTTATTTCTTTCTTTTTTCTTTCTTTTTCTTTCTTTTTTCCCCTTTTTCCTTTTTTTCTCCTTTCTTTTCTTTCTTTCGTTCCTTTTTTTCTTTTTTCTTGTCTTTTTTTTCTTTCTGCCTTTTTGCCTTTCTGCCTTCCTTTCTACCTTTCTGTCTTTCTTTCTTTCTTTCCTTTTTTCTTTTTTCTTTTTTTCTTTCTTTCTTTCCGAATTACATTCTCCTCCAAAAGTATTGAAACAGATCGCTTCGCAATTGCTAATTCATCATCTGTGGGTCTCCCTTAGTCAATCACAATTCCATGCGGTTGTTCGTCTTCATGAAACTTCCAAGATGGCGACTTCTGAGTTATCTCGGTTCATGAGAACCAACAAAGTCGCACTCAATAGTGGAAACCTGAGTATGAATGAAGTGAAGGAGCCAGGAAGCGAGAAGTCACTCGCCGTTTCCTGTTTTTGCTGAAGTATTCCAGGCAGCCTGAAGAGTTGACCCGATGTCATTTGTTTTTTGTTCCATAAAAGTTCAGCTAATTCACAAACTTCAGTCCGCACTAACAGGCTGCAGTGGGCATCTGACTTTGTCCTTAACATCAAACCTTCATTTGGGGCTCTAGCTTAGCCACCTCAAAGGTTCGTGAAAAACAAGGATTTGCTGTATGCTTAGCATTGTTTAACCTGTGGCACTCCATTAGGGCTGTATTGAGCCTTTTTGGCCTTTTAGTGCCACCGTAGTTCTTGTTGGAATTTAATGTAATGATTTTTTTTTTTTTATATTTTTTAATTGAATTTTAATTAATTCATTGATTAGTTTATTTATTTATTGAACATATAAAGGCAATGCAATATTTTATATGTTCAATATTTATTAATAAATGTATATTATTAATGAATTAAAAAGTTTTACAATTCCTGACTGTATGAAAAGGGCTTAAGACCGGTAAAATTTTACTTCTACTTGTCCTACTATTATGTATTTTCTACAATGTATTTTTTCTTCCTTTTTGAATTTTTGACAACGTTTTCTTGTGGATCTGGTGACCCGTCCCGCTAATTCCGCGTCATCATCGAAATTTGAGCCTCAGCTGTCATCTTTCTGTCTCTGGATCATCTTTTATCCCGCAAGCACGTCTAGAACCGTCCAGCTTTTTTCCTCTTACCATCATTTTCCAGCGCGGGGGTTCGGCTCCAGCGGTGCGAGGCGTTTTCGGCCTCTTTACTGTAAACACAGAGTGATCTGTGGGTGTGTTTATTCCGTGCTCACATTTCAGGGTGTGGCGCGATGATTGTTTCTGCACCAATGTGTTGCTAAGGGTCTCAGAAGCCCCCTGACCCAACATAAGGCACCATGTGCCAGTCCCATTGCGGTCTCAACGGGGCTCTTGGATCCACATGAGAAGGATTATGGCTTTACAGTAACTCTGCTTTTTTAATGGCGGGGGGAGGGGGCGAGGGGCCTGCGGTGGGGGATGTGTCACATGGAAGGTGCACTGCTCCAGGGAGTTGTTATTCCAACAGCAGTATTGAGTCACAAAAGGGAATGTTATGTGGATTTTTTGTTTTTTTTCCATGCATATTTTATCATTGATTAGTCACACACTGCATTGATTTTGGCAGAAACGTATGGAATTAAATATGATTATGTATGAACACTAATCATAATATTCACTGTTTGCTTTTCGCAAATTCACATCTGTGATTTTTTTTTCTTCTCTCGGTGAAACCAGCTAGTTGCTGAAAAACTCTATGAAACACCCAAACATGCCTTAAGATTACGAAAGAGGATTAGGGCCAGTGAAGAGGGGGGAAAAAAGGGTTGGCAGGATTCTCACTCTTCTCAGAATTCTAAATTTAAAGTGAGAATTCTGACTTTAATCTCAGAATTCTGAGATAAAAGAATTCTGATCTCAGAATTCTGACTTTAAAGGGAGAATTTTCATTTTAATCTCAGAATTCTAAATTTAATCTCAGAATTCTACGGAAGCAGATAAGGGCCAGTGACGAGAGAAAGAAAAAGTTTAGCGGGATTTTCACTTTGTTATCAGAATTCTGACTTTAAAGTGAGAATTCTGACTTCTGACTTTATTCTCAGAATTATCACCTTAAAGTGAGAATAATATTGATCACTAATGAAATCAGAATTCTGGCTTCTGAGAATAAAATGACAATCCTGTCAAACTTTTTTCCCCCCTCTTCATTGGCCCTAATCCTCTTCCGTAGAATTCCAACTTTAATCTCGGGATTCTGACTTTAATTTCAGAATTCTGACTTTGTGACATAGAGGTATGAATTGTGGGGGAGTAATAAGAAAGTCAGAATTCTAAGATTAAAGTGATAAATCTCACTTTGAAAAGTATAGAGAAATCGGTGTCAAGGAAGTGCGTTGACGTGGTACATCTTCACTGAAAGACAAGCTTTATATGTTGGGGAGGTGCATTGGTGGGTCCTATTCTTGTGCGAGTTTAGCATTAGCGCTATTCACTAAATAATCTTTATATTCCACTCAAATGCAACACCGCCATCTACAGGCCTCTAAATCTTTAGAGTTGTTTACAATCCTCTAAATTTTACATCAGCTTGTCAGTGGCAGTAATTGGTTAGACGAATATAAACGTCCACAGCAGCAAAGGAGTCAATATAGGCAATTATAAACCTTTTAAGGGGCGTCAATTACTTGCTTTGATTAATGGCAGCAGGGCTCGATCCGTCTCTCCTCGAACATCTGATGCTACTTTGCAGGTCGACTTCAACAAACCTCTTTCCACTGTAAATTTTGGTCTTGAAGTGAATTATTGTCAATCAGATGGCGTTCTTGGTGCTTTGTAATGTGACTGATTTATGAGACAACATGACATACAAATTCAACATGCTTAACTGCGTCTCGCACCTGTAACCTATTTCAAAGCTCTTCCTCTGTGTTGTCTTTACAGTTGCCACGGGAACATGGCTGCGTAACACATCGATCAAATGCCTTTTTATGCTATAGATTTGACAAAAGCACGACCATGAAACCGCTTTGAGTAGGATGAAAACAATATTTTACTTTCTTGTCAGAGCAGCTTGACCTCATTGTGAACAGAATGTTTGGGCCTGAGCACGGAGGCTTGGTAGATAAATGAACAGGGTTTTGGTCATTCGCCATGCAATGCAAAATGTATTCTGTAAAGGTATACATTCTCATTTTTATATAATTAACTCATTCACTGCCATTGACGGCTATAGACGTCAATTTTAATTATTTCTATTAGTATAATTTTTTTCCCCCATGTTTTTTTAACAAAAGTATGACCGTCCGTCAGCAATGAATGAATGTCCGTGCGGAAACATGAAATATTGGTTTAAAAAAAAAAATGTTTTTTTTTTTATTACTGGGTATTTTTTAAGTATTTCAATGTAAATATCGACTTTAACGAGGAAATCAGACTTAAGTCGAAATTCAAGTTACATCACCAGCGTATAGGAACGTAACTCCGCCGTAACTTGAGGACTTCCTGTAATTTAATTGTGAATTGAGATTTGTGCACATACAAATTATTATCAACATTAGGTGTCCTCTTTTGAGCTCATAAAGCTCTCAAAAATAAATAATTAACTGAGCTTTAAATATAGTTTTCAAGTGATTGACAGGTGATTCTAGGTGGCATATTGATATTGATGACTTCTTAAAATAAGCGCCTAAGTCATTTTTTCAGATTGTTCAGGAAACACCAATAATTGAAACATTCTTATCATGAGGAGATGATATAGGCAATAATAATAATAATAATAAATTTGCAAAAAAATTACAAATATGACTAGTTGGGTCAAACCATTCTGGTATGGGGGAGATGCTGGGGTTTTAGAACACTGACATTTAGCACTCTACTGAATGTAAATTACATTTTATGAACTTATATTTCTCTGAAATATTTACATATACATTTCAAATATATCTTAAAATCTCCCGTACCCCGTGGAGTGCCTTCACATATCCACATTTGAGAACCACAAGTCTAACGGACCCATATCCGAAAATGAACAGGAAGTCGTCCATTTTTCTTAAAACAGGCCATGGTTACTGTATAGTTGCACACTTAAATGATTGCTGTTTTTCTTTCCATCAACTTTTTGGAGCCATACATATTCCCTTTGCGTTTGCAGCTGCATCACATTTCAAAACAGGAGAAATTAAAAGTGTCAGCTTTGCTCCAAACAAAACTCTTCGCAACTGCGTGAGCTACTACTTGCTCGTCATTTTTACTTCACCGCCGCCCATTAATTCCCTGATTTGATTTACGAGTCGGCTTTGCTGCGTGCGTCGCAGCCAATATGTCCATTTGTGCAAATAATTCAAGTGAACTTCTTCAACTGCTCGCTTCATTTGTGCGAAGTCCGTCCTGCTAATAAACGTTTGTCGCGCTCGAGATGGAAAGAAGGAATGAGAAGAAGGCGGAGCATCATGGCTACAAGTGTCTTTAAAGACCAACATAAAACCAGCACGTGTTTATATTTGGTCCTTGTTGTGGCTCCACTCCCACGTGTACATCTGCAAAGACTATTGCGCCGCTTCCAAACAGCTCCTACGATGTGTGTGCGTATTTAGTGAATTGGCAAAAATATGCTCAGCTAGTAAATATTTTTTTTTTTCTCTCTTCTATGAACTCATCTAAGGCGTTTGTAATGACTGTGTTGTGTTATGTCACTGCTTGAAATAGCAACAGTGGCAGTGGGAGGGCGGGAATTGTATGTGTCTAATCAACTCCATATTTTCATCCGTTTGCAGTTCATGTCACATTAATTGTGTCCATGTACAATATAAAAAAACAAAACAAAACAGGGATCATATGTAGGTGTAATTAATGTTGCTAAATTAATATCTCAGAGGACCTACTGGTGATACCTGTGGGATGCCACTTGGGCATATGCTGCATTCTGAGCTGCCCAATGCGTTATTATTTCATACTGCTATAAGCATTCTATTGACTAGAGTTACAATATATTTGAGCAATGTAAATAAGTTGGTGATTGACATGATGATGTCTTTTGAAGGAAATAACTATGGTTAGCATTCTTAGAGCATCTGGCATGGATTACATTTAAAAGTATTTTGTTTTCCCCCCAAAAACATTTACGATTGAATTGATTGTTTATTAGATTCCAATTCCAGTTTCTGGTTTTCGGAAATAGGCTTTAAACCTTTGCCAGGCTGTCATTTTGCCGCACAAGAGTACGTTGTCGCTTTCAGGCAAACATTCTCAAGCGAGATTTTTCAGAGCTTTTTCCGATGCACGATAATCAGGATGGAAGCGGACCTGTGAATATGCCGGGTTCCAATGTAATGTCACAGAGGTGGAATACCAGCAGTGTGTGAAGCTTTACTTATTATTATTGTTAGTTTTTCTTCTGTTTTGGGCTTTATTTATTTTTTATTTAGTACGTTTTAATTAGTTTTCGAGGCAGCTCTGTTAGTTTCTATTAGTTTTAGTTATTTCAATAATGCTTAGTTTTAGTATTAGTTTTTGTTTTTAAATTACTTGTGTGCAAGATTTAATAAATACCAGGGTAAAATAAAAAAAAGTAATGCACTTTTTACCTACCTTTGCTTTTCAGCTCAATTTAATGAAAAAGCAGGCAAGGCGAGCCATTGGAGCCAAAAGTCAAACATGCAAAATTGTCGCCTCGGAGCGACATCATCTGAAGGTGCTTTTCTATTGGCTGCTGCTCGATGACGTCACTTCTGTGTGACGCACTTTCAAACGTTCTTATTAATATCTAAATAAATACAGTATACTTAAATCATATTTAAAATCAACCCCAAAGACTGATGTTTTTTATTATTATTATTTTTTAATTCATTACCAAAGACAAGTTAGTTAATTTTGTAAATATAAATGACAAATCTAAAATATTCTTTGTATTTTAGTTTGAGTTATTTATTTGAGTTATTATTAACTAAAATAACCGTGTGTTGCACTGACGTTTGCGCACATCTAATTATCTGATTGTGAACAGCTGTTTAAACAAATAGCAGTGATGTAACAGAAGCAGAATGTCAATCAGTAAGTGAAGTAATTTTCTGAGTGGACAAAGCTGCAATGGCTGCGTGAAGGCTTAATGGAGGCGAAACGCAGGTAGCAAGTTAGAAAAAGTCCCATTTAGCACCTGAAATTCAACGGCAAGGAACTTTGCGTTCAAGGTCGCAAGTTCCGTCCAAATGAATGCCGAAGATGTCCTGTGTGAAAAGCACTTGCGTTAGCGCCTGTTAGCCGCTAGCCTGAAAAATGATTGGAAAAACGGTCGCCGCTCGCTCGTCGCCGGCCAAGAGAACAAGATTATTTTCCAAGAAGAATCAAGGTCGTCTCCTCCGAGGAACGCTTTCACGTTCTTCCACATGATGACAACACCACCTGGAGCTCAGCTTGTCTACCTACAACCCCCCCTGAACTCCGACCCCCCTCTCCCAACTCCCTCCAGAACTCCAGAACTCCAAAACAACAAGCCATTCAAGTCGCCTTTGTCAGCCTTCAAGAATCTCCCGTGCGGTTTGGAGCCTTTCTCTAATGAAGCACAATTAAGAAGAAGTGAAGCTAATGAAAAATGCAAACCCGCCGAGTTGATGACTCCCCCTTAATAGAAACCATATGCCTCCTCTAGTAAAAGTCTCCTTTAGTTGACACGGAGTGAATTAACTCCTCTGCGAGTGTGAGATTCTGCCAGCCGCGATGTTCGTCAATCACGTGCGCGTAAATCAGCAAAACGAGGCGCTGAGTGGTCGCCAATGTGTTTATTGTGCACCAACACATCAAAAAGATCTCGTTACACATTGTATTACGCGCTTGAGAGATATAAACAACGAAACAATGAGGGAGGCTGCAACTAAATAATGGTGAGTGCCAGATGAGATTGCAATCAATAGTTCCTTTCACACTGCGCTTTTGTACTAACATGGAATGGATCTGTTCATTTCTCAGTTTCTGACGTAAAATTCAGGGTGGCTTCTCACAATCTTAAAAATATTAAAATCAAAGAAAAACTTAATGAGCAAGTTCCCGATGATGTGAAAGTTCCCTGAATGCTGTTGCTTGTGCAGCAGTGTGACGTTATGTGATTCTGCCCCCCCCCTTCCCCCCCAGCATGGTTTAAACTGTTTAATGACACCCCAGTTGTCATTTATTTATAGTTTTTTTTGTAAAACTAATCATAAACCAAAAACAATTACACACATTGTATACTTAAATACGAGACATATTTCAAATAAAAAAATATCGCTAGCGCTAATGCTAAAGTCAATGCAAACTCCCATTGACGTGCTAACGGGAAATTAGCTTCGGCCTCCGAGAGTGATATTCCTTCAAATAACAAATATTCAGGAACACATAGACACAGGTACCATAACAATAACTCAAAGGCACATATTCTTCCCAATCTATGAAAACCGAGTTCTATTAAGCTCCATTGCAACTTTCTTCTTCTACTCTACTCCTTTCTCACTGTAAGTGTGTACTGCGTGCTTGCATGGCACCACACTGCCCCTAAGAGGCCAGCGCAAGCACAGCAGGAACATTACATATTTATTTATTTAATTGATTGCTATTATTTTTGCTATACTCTTATTTTACTTTGCTACTATTTTAATTTGTGCTCGTTCTTTCAATTTATATTTAGTTGAGTTTACAAGAATTTAAGGAATTCCAACACACCATAGATTTCCACACGATACCACAGCGATGATGCATATCACCAATCAATGGACAACAACTGCTTCGAGGTGATGTCTGACGTGAATTCCCACAATGTTTTTACCAGACGTCTTAACTTATTTTTCTGTGGCGAGAATGAAGAAAGGTGAGGTGGGGGGTGGAGGAACAAAAAGTCTCCCTTTCGTTCCCTGAGAGCCTAACAGGGTCGTCGTGCCGCTCTGGCTCTCTTGGGTTGACGGCGTGTGATGAAATCCAGATGTTGGAGCGAGCACCGGGACAATAAGACGAAAAGCGAGGAGAGCGGGGAGAGGAGATGAGCTTGTGATGGATTGAGGTCAGGATCGAGTTGGGAGACGCGTTTCCTGACCTCGCCTCCCTCTTCCTCTTTGACTCATCTTCATCTGCTGCGTCAGCTGGCGCTTTGCGTGGTGGATTCTGGTGGCCAATCAGTCGCCCCGTTTCTGCCAAATTGATGTATTAGACAATTTAGACAAGTAGCCCTTCTGTTTTGTCACAGGTCAAATTAATCCATTATAAAGTTTTTAAAAAAATAGAGAGGAAAAAAAAAAGACAAACAAAATTTTGGGATAATTTGCTAGACTCATTTTTGTTCTTTTCATTATATATTTATAATTATTTTTGATTTTTTTAAATACCAATACATGCTCTATTAACCCTCTTATATGTTACGGGTCAAATTGTCTTATATTTAATGATTTGTTTTTTTTTATTTAGCAATTAATTGGGAAGAGATTAAAAAAACACTATGTTAATCGATCATTTTATTGGAATTACAAGACCAATTTTTTCCTTACATTTTATCATATATTTCTTAATTATTTTGTTTTGTTATTTGACACCCCCTCTCGCCATTTTTTTAAAAAAAATGTTTAATAATGAACCCTAATTTTTGTTATTTTCTTCTTTTTTTTTTAAATTTATTTTTTTGTTTGTATTTATGCTTGCATGCTCTATTAATCGTGCTGTTATATCTGTGTTCAAATAGACCTATTTTGAAATTGGAAAAAACTGATGCCGTGCAATTTTTTAAATGTAAAATACAACGATATAAACTTGTTCTCCTGGCCTACTTTTTATTTTATTTTATTTTTTACTTTTTTACTGTGTATATGTTTGACTATTTTTGAATTATGCACCACCAATTTAATATATGTTAACATTGTGTTTTGTCACAGGCTCAAGTTTAATTGCAATCAAAAGAATCAACAAAATTTGGAGCATTCTTTTTTTAAATAAAACTTTTTCTGTCTGCTAAATGTTTATGTTCTTTTTATTTTCATTTGTTTGAAAAGTATTTTTTTATTCTTTTCTTTTTTTAAATAATTGTGAAAATGTTTGCTATTTCCCTGGCATGTGCAGAACCATGTGGGCCGCGCACAGCATGGACTTCCTTCTTCTCTGCTTCCTGCTCAGCCTGGCCGACTCTCTCAACCCGAGAGACCCCAATGTGTGCAGCCTGTGGGAGAGGTGAGGCCCGCTCGGCTGAAACAAACCAACGCACCATCGCTGCTACTGTTGCTGTCATGACGTGAAAGCATACTTTCTCATACTGCATGTGACATGATGGAGAGGACGGAGGAGCAAGGTTCAGCACTTAGAATGTTATATCACTTTCTCTGGCTATTTAGCTCCTTGTTTGGTGAATTCCAAGCCAAGAAATCAAGAGACAGTACAGTGAACCAATGAAAAGGTTATTCTGTGATAGAGAGACAATATAAAAAGACAATTTTAGGCGAGGTAGCTTTATTGAAATAGCACACAAGGTAACTCGATGTGCTTCACATAATTATAAGTACAACAGTTAAAAGCATTTACACTCAATAGTTAAAGACATTTAAAAGCAAAGTAAAGGAAGAAAAAGTAGCTGACAGTAAGAACAACATTTTCGAAAACATGATTTGCTACATTAATCAAAAAATATTTATAGTTGAAACTGACATATGAAAGAAAAGCAAATTAAACTTGTACATTTAAACATCAATATAATCCAAAACATGTCATTGTGTTAGCGAAATGCTAACATATAATGAAAAACGCCATAGACAGGTTAATAAACGTTAGCATAAAAGTCATTTTCACCCTGTAAACAACTGACACTTGACACACATGAAGTGGCAACACATACAAGCAGCATACAGTACAATAGTACTCACAGGAATATATTTTTTAGGTTATGGATATGTATTATTATTGCTCTTTAAAATGGTAATTACGGCACACCTTTTGTCTTCTTCAAGCTAAGCAATATGTACTTACATTCGAAAATGATGCGCTATAGCTAGTGTTAGTTCAAAATACTAATTTTATGCTATGACTGCAAGGCCGAGTTACAATTAGTGGCTCGGGATAAATAATGTGGCTGTTAAAATCCGTAAAAAATCTGCTGCCGCATCTGTAAAAATAATTGCATGCTGTGATTAGCTTGTTAACCTCAATGCTAATATTATGCTACTAACATGAGGACGATTTTTTTTGGGCTCTAGATAAAGCTATGCGCTCATCCACATGGTCAGTAGAATCTGTTTAAAAAAAAAATTCAACAGACTTCTTGTCTGTTCCAAGCTAACCAATCGACTTCTGCAAAACAATGCTGTGTTATTGTTAGCTCAAAATGGGGTCATTTCATGCTGCTTATATGAGGCAAAGTTACTATCTGTGACGCTAGCTTTGTTTGTACGTGTTGCTTTTTGCTTTTGAATGCTTGTAACCACAAATTAATTGCTCTTCGATTTGCATGGTAGGTTATCTTAGCATCTTGATTATTTTGTTTAATTTCCATGCGTCACAAAATTCAGTTTACCGAGTTTGAACTCTGACCGGATTCATTTGGTGTTTTGTTGCATTTGTCCAGCTTCACCACCTCCGTCAAGGAGTCCTACTCGCATCCTTACGACCACGTGACCGAGGAGCCCTGCTCGGACCCTCGGAACAACTACAGATGCCCGCGGCACAGGTGACAAGGACATCTAATGACAGTGGACATTATCATTAACCAGCATGACGATTCCCTGATCCCGCTCTGTTGATGTTCTACCACCAGGATCACCTACAAGACGGCCTACAGGCAGGCTGTGAAGACGGACTACCGCAAACGCTACCAGTGCTGCCCAGGCTACTACGAGAGCCGGGACAAATGTGTTCGTAAGTCAAAATTCATTTTGTCTTCAGAAGGGAATACTCTTCACTGTTCACGGTCTCGCGTACTGTACCACAGATTTTTAAATCATACATACATGTATGTTAATATTTTTTCCTGTGAGATTTTTCATTACATCATGGGATTTTGCAATGAACATTTTTTCCTCACAGTTTGTAACTTTATACTCACATAGCAATTAGCATAAGCCAAGAGGAAAAAATTGAGACTGTCCAAAATGGGATCATTTCTCACTTAAAAAAATAAAAATAAAAAAATAAGTATGTCTACTCCAAAATTGAACTGACTCACACAACTGCACTTCTACAGTGAAGTAAACATTGTTAGCTAGCTTAATATAGCCCACCCACCATCGCTAGTTCGAACAAATTGTCATCTCTCCACAGGTGACCACCACTGGTGCACTTTCAATCGCTTTATTGAACAAATGCTAACAAAACAAACACGTAACAAGAATGCTAGCTGCACGACTCAAGTGACGCTCAGAGGCACTCGACGCAGACTGGCTAACAGTTAGCCACTTAACAGCCCGCTGCTATCCTGAGCCGATAACAGACAACTCTGTACTCTCATTTGTTGACTCGCATGTTACTCAATATCCCCAGCCCCACCTTTTAAAGCCGCACACATTTAAAGTCACAGATACTACAGTGCAGAGCAAAAAGAAGATCTGTGTAGCTAAAATGGTGAAAAGTACAAAAAATGGTTGATGCTTGGAATATTTTTGACAAACATTATTTCTTTATTCTATTAAGACACTGTCTCAAATCGGGAAGAAAAATGAGCCTGTCTCTTTTCAATATGTTTTAAAATGAATACTTCTATTTTTTTTATACTATAGCCAGTCTAAATAGTGGTAGACAAAACTGTTATTGGAGAATTCAAAGGTTATTTTTTTTCTTTTCTTTTTTAACGAAAGCTTTTCCTGACACATGAAGCTCTGTTAGCTTTTCTTGTGCGCCGTCAACATAAAGCACTTTGTCCAAAATTGAGGGTTTAGATTCCATGTGGCTGGTGGCTGTTTGTACTGGCTGCAGCCGTGTCGCCAAAAGACCCAATAACATTCCCATCAAGGAACTTTCGCTTCAGATTTCAGTTGACTTGAAGGATTTCTCCAGATTTTCCACCCTTTGACCTCAATTAAGCATTTTTATGTGAAAGTAATGCCATGCCTCCTTTCTGTATGTTTTGGTGTAATCAAAAAAAGTACTTGCTTGGTGGAGATGTTAATAACTGATTGTAATCTTGTTTCCAACAACTCGAGTATATTGACAGCCCCCCCCCCCCCCATTGTCTCTATATTAACCATTTATATTAACCAAGTCATTTTTTAACAATATCAATAAGAAAAAAATCAGCTGTGCTTGCTAAAATTTGTGCTGTTTCTTCAGTCATTGTAGATTCAAAATCATCCAATTATGTGAATCCTCAAAGGTTGAACTGAGGCAACTGGACTCTTTTTGATTATCCATTTTTATGTGTTTTTTCTTAGTTTCTGAAAACATTTTAAAAAATGGCTTAGGCTATGAGGCTAACAATATTTTATAATGATCAGAACAGGAGGACTTCTGTTATTAAATATTAAGAATATTTTTTAATTACATATATATGAATGTATTGACTTCCAACAAATACTACATTGACAAAAAAATTACAAGTATTATATAGGCAACTATACCTTCTGTAAAACAACTGTAAAATGCACTATTTATTTTTTGCAGATTTTCTGCACTTGACTTACAAAGATCAATTCAATAATACAAGATCATTCAAAAGTAATAATAGTAAAGAGAAAATACAAAGTCATTGAGTCATTGAAAAAGTATGAAAGGATATTTCGTTTCTTTTTTTGTGAGTAGCTCTGCTTGTGATTATACTTCACATGGCCTCCTGCCGATTCCTGTGGTGACTTTTATAAATAGAGCGCAACAGAACGATCAAAACGGGCCAAGAAAATAGTACCTTTAGTCAGTGGAACCCTCCCATACAACGTGTCACATAGCACGACTTGTATAATTGAAACATCTCTGGTCAGGACGTTCAAAAGGCACCTTTTTTCCAAACCAGAGCTTTCTTTCTTTTACCAGCCAATAAACATATCATTATGCATAACGACACGCTGTGTTCATGTGATGACAAGTTGTGATATATTTGCTCCTACATTGTCATTATTTGCCTCCGTCTGTCTTTCATCTCGCCAGCTCGCTGCACCAAGGAGTGCGTTCACGGCCGCTGCCTGGCTCCGGACCGCTGTCAGTGCGAGGGAGGCTGGCGAGGCGACGATTGTTCCAGTGGTATGGAAACTTAAAAAAAAATAAAAAATCTCTCTCCTTTAATCCTAACTACTAATATGAGTGACACCATACGCAAACATTCAACATTAATAAACAGTGCAAACGCAACAAGGAGCGACGTCAACTGCGTCAGTCAAAGCGGCTCGAGGCCATTACAAACACCAGACTTTCCTCCAATGGAAACAGTAAAGTGAAAGAAGTCCTCTTAGACATGTGTAACTCCTCATTAACATTAATGATAAATAATTATAAACTAGGAATTATTAATTGCTTGCTAGTGTTGATGTTCTAATAGGGGACCTAACAGTGATCCCTGGTGGACACCATTACGGAATAGCCTACTTATAAAAATCCCTAAGTAATAAATGGTAACATTTTATTTTGAAATTAAGGAATATGCCAAGTAGCGATAATGCCAGAGGCAATTGCAAAATAAAAGCATTAGCCTAGCATTAGTGTGGTTTCTATAATTCTCCAATAAATAACCCAAACTATTGGACAGCCATATGTTGCATTCTATGTAATGTATTAGAGTAATTGCTGTATCTTAATACAGTTAAAATTAGAGCCAAATTATTTCAGGAAATCATTGAATTGCAATTTGTTGCCCTCCAATTTTACGATTGGGCTTTAAAATGTACTTTTTAGTTTACCTGCTGTTTTTTTCTCTGACACTAATAATGGATCATGTAAACAGGACCAACTGGTTAGCATTTGAGATGTCATGTGTTTGTACAATGGGCTCTGGCCTTCCTGCGTGCGTTTGCATATTCTCTCTCTGCTTGTGCAGATTTTCTCCAAGTACTCTGGTTTCCTCCCACATTCCAAAATAAGCATGTTGGTGAATTAAAGACGCTAATTTGTCCTTAAGTGTTAATGTGAGTATGAATGCTTGTTTGTTTTTTTAAATTTATATATGCACAGGCGGGATCTTTAAAGCTGTCATATTATATGAATATATTTTTACTGAAATTAATGTATTCTAATTGTTTCACCTTTTCTTATGTGTTACTTTAAAAGCAGAGCAATAAGTCAATACTAAGTCAGCGATAGTCATCCATTAGTCTGGCCTTATTGTCAGTCATGTTATGATTTACACATTTTATCATGTTGTGGTAATGTCCCAAATATAAATCCTCTTTAAAACATCAAAATGATGACTGTTATTATCGAAATATCAAAGGTTCTAGTAGTGATCCCTGTGGGATGCCTCCCAACAAGGCTCTATGTAAATTGTGATTTTAAGCAGCTCTTGTACTCTTGCTATCGTAACATTCAAAAACAAGTTGTAAAAGTGCTTCTCTATTATTATTTTTTTCTACACTCATGCATGAATAAGACACACACATTTTTGGTTCTGGACGTCACCAAAACACGACGGAGTTGTTTTTCTTTAATCAAGAGTGAAAGCAGAGCGCTTCATATCATTGGCCTGCGTGGCTATTTTCCACAGCCTGCTTCATTTGGGTCAAAAGTACGCCGCTTTATTATTGTCGTCCCCTGTGCAGCAGAGAGAGGGAATTAGCTTTAACGGGTAGCAGGTTGCTGTGTTGACGGTGAGGAAACGGAAAAAATGAGCCCACAACTTTCTCATTTTCACAGTTTCTCCATCTCGCCTTTTGCTCCCTGTGTACCCTTTCCCCTTCATTTTTGAAACCTCTTTTTCGTGTCCTTCCTTTTTGCCTGCCCTCCTTTTTCTGCTTTGGAGAACAGTCCGAGTGTGGAGTTATCGAAGTGTGTGAAATTGGAGGAGAGAGGGCTTTTTGAGGTTTGCAAGTAAGCTAAATAGGATGAAGAGGGATGGAAAATGATGGGGGAAGAAAACTTGTATTGGACAGTATGGAGATCCTGCCTTGCAGCCTCATGCATAAAATGATACTTGATCTAATGTTAGGAAGCGACTAATGGTTTTGTACTCGGTGGTCATCTCTTCAATGCACATTCACACACACACACACGAGTTGCAATTAAAATCTCTTCAGGAACAACTTAGAAAAGTTAGCGTAGCGTAGCAGCTGGTTTTGAAGCCGCTACCAAATCGCACTCCTGTGGTTTGGATGTTTAAGCTCGAGAGATATTACAGGAAAATGTGTTTCAGGGTAGCAACGTCAGTGGAAAAATGATGAACCTTGTGTGAAATATTAATACCGGGATTTTTTTTTTTTTTCATTTGGAGGTTTAAAAATCAATAAAAATCTGTCAAACTCTCAGAGCTTCTGACGTCGTCAAAACCAGAAAAAAATGATTCAGCAGTGTAAATGGTTTGCAGATGGTCGGAAGATAGATAGATGGATAGATTGATGGGTGGATGAACTGGCTGGTGTTATTGAGGATATCATTTGTTTATCTTGTTGTCCATTCATCTTGTTCTAGTAAAGGACTTAATACTGATCCATGGGGGACACCTTTACCCCTTTAAAGCCTGAACCATGAAATATACGAGAGAAAATGCTGATTCTTTGTAAATAGAGTATTTATTGGTCCTTTTGAAAATAATAATAATAATGATAATAATTGAAAATCAACATCCACATATGACTTTTGATTTGTGTCATATTTGATACATCCGATCACAATGCTTTAAATTCGTACATTTATAACTGTCAAAAATATAATAATAAACAGACATATCAAATATATTTGTATTTCCAAAAATCATTTCCCACTTTTAATAAGTGATCCTGGGTGGGAATGGGTGATCCTGCCCTCTAATGGATTATCCGTACAACGCATGTGTCAGATCATATACGTCAAGGCTGGGAGGGGGAAAAAAATTATACTCATGAAATAGAGGGCTCAAAATGTATTGTATTTAATATGATACGTTTGGCTTTATAGGGTTAAAGAGTGGATGTTTTAACTCTAATGGTGCAGTAACACCTGCAGAGAGAAAATTAAACAATACTCACAGGAATATATTCTTTATCCTCTCAAAAAAAAGATTAATATTACTGCAGATTGCAGTTAGCGAGCATTTGTTTGCATTTTTTTTTTTGGCAAGTCACACACACCAGGTGCTGCAATGAATTAACCATGATGCACAAACTGCTTAATTTTTTTTTACATTTTATTAAATTAAGTTATCACTTAATGTTTTTATAAAGTAATATTATAGAGTGCTATTTTCCTTATAAAAAAAACTATTTTTCAATGGGGAAAGGCGATGCGATTTGAGTGTTTTGAGTTACGGTCACAGAACATATTAAACTCATACCTCAAGGTACCACTGTCATTTGTTTTGTTTTTTTTGTCCAGCCATTGTGCTGCTGCTCTCATAAAGTTCCTAATACTGATTCCTGTGGGATTCCGCCTGGGGAAACAATTCATTTTGCTCTCCTTTTTTAGTTGTTGTTATTTTTGTTTTGATGGTTTTTAGGCCCCCACAAAGCTGGGAATCAATTTTTTCAAAGCAAGTTTGGAGGAGTTACTTCAGAAATACCAGTTCTAAAAATTTGTATATTATTTTTTTTTTTTCTTTCACCGAGTCACATCAGAAAATCTGCTTGGGAAGGTCTGTGTAAACACAACGGTCTACACCATGTGAATTTCTCATTACTCAACATGACAAGAGTTGAGCCAAGCCCCCCCTCTGCCGACCCGTTTAGACGAGAAGGAGCAATAACGTTGGCTGCATAAACACTGGCAGCGCAGCTCATTCCGAGCCAAATTTGGATCTAGTAGAATCTATTTTGGGAGCCGTAGCCCTGCAACTACAAAAAAAAAAAAAAAGGAGTGATTTGGGCCTTGATTCCGATTACCAAGCGATTTAAAAATAACATCCATAGAGGTCAAGATGAAATTGTTGGCGCCGTTTTTCATGTGACAGACGCCCATCCATCAGTGACATCATCAAACAGACAGAATGCTCTTGGAAACTCAAACCCTGTGTGAAAGTCCACTGCTGGATAGGACAAAGTCCAACTTTTGTGAGCTCCATGCAAATCTCCCAGATAATTTGAATCTCTCGGGCGGAAAGACGACACCCCAGATTTTGGATGACAGGAGTTCGAGTTGGGGGTGGGGGGATAGTGGTGGAAAACCACAATTGGTGCAAGAGTGTTCTGTTTTTCATTTATATGTGGCCGTGTGTTTTTTTTTTGACAGTCATTTAATCTTTTTTTTTTCTCTTGATGACATCATCATCAAGCGTTACCACACAGCACTAAATAGACGCCATTACCGTAAGTTATGCTAAAGACTCCTTAACGGGAAGGTGACTGTTCTGAATGGTCGGAAAATTGATCAAGTGCCAGAGTCAGGGGAGGCCCTTTTGAAAGAACGGCCCCATTATTATCCCCCCCCCATACATTCAGTAAAATCCTGCAAATGTTTGATTCTAATTTCACCATATGGAAAGTTTTACTGTAAAGTATAGAAAAATGCTAAAAAAAAAAAAAAAGAAGTTCAAATTATTCCCAACTATTCCCACCAAGTTACAATACTCCGGCATGTCTTGATAAAATAAAGAATTCCTACTTAGGGACTGTCAAAGTGTTTTAGTCCGACCTCAATGGATGAGCTGTTACAAAAAGCAGGGGGCCCAGTTGGAATCCTTGTGGGACACCCTGAGAATGTGAACTTGATCCTCAAGCTGGATCGTTGTTAGTTCAAATTCAAACAAGTAAATAAATAATAAATAATAAATAATAAATAATAAATAATAAATAATAAATAATAAATAATAAATAATAAATAATAAATAATAAATAATATTCCCATCTGTATGAAATATCATGCACTCCAATTAAAATGATAAAACATGACTTCTTCTATGGTCCATGCAATCTATGGTCAAGAAAAGTCAACCATGTGACATAATGTAAATACAAGTCATACAATCACTGTAATGCCATTGTTCCTTGGCAGTTATTCATGATGACCGTGACCACCTTGCACATTAGAAATCAACCAAACTACTCAAAATAATCTTCTGTCTCCTTCTCCCCCTCAGCCTGTGAGGACAAACGTTGGGGTCCGGGCTGCGGCCAGCAGTGCAAGTGCGAGAACGGCGTGCCGTGCGACCCGGTCAAGGGGACGTGTCAGTGCCCGCCGGGTTTCATTGGACGTTCCTGCGAGGAGGCGTGCCCGGCCGGAACCTTTGGGAAGGGCTGCCTGCAGAAGTGCAAGTGCGGGACCGGAGGATCCTGCCATAAAGCCAGCGGAGAGTGCGCGTGTCGGGATGGCTTCACCGGCACCTTGTAAGTACTTCAGGACTCACATTTACATCGTCAACCGTGAGAGATCATCAGCTGTGCTGCGGGAAATGATCATTTTCACTTTCTTCATTTGATTTCCATGATAATTATTATTCATGTGCAACGAAGATATTTTTGTGCTTTTTCCGTGATGCTTTAAGATGCTATAATTTGGCGTGAATGCCCTGGCTAAAAGGAAAGTAGTAATTTTCAAGGAAGCATTATTGAACATCATTTGTGATATTTTTTTCTCAATCAAATCATCTTTAAGCTGTTGGTTTTGAAGATACATTTTAGTAAGATGAGTTTGAAATGATGTGAAACGTGATGTAAAATACGCTTTGGTACACTTGCACAATAGAAATGAGAGCTGATAGATATCATTGGATGCATTTTTAGCTGCGAGAGGCCGTGCACCAGGAAGTGTCCTGCACGGTGTCCGTGTCAAAATGGCGGCATCTGTCGGGGCAAAGGGATCTGTGCCTGCCCTCCTGGATGGACGGTAAGCAAAAAGTTTGTCAACAGCAATAGAAATGCAACACTTTTGTTTTGGTTCTCATTTTCAATGAGCATAACCCAACATTGTTTACAAATATGTTAAAATCTATGCTAGTGAGCACTTCTCCTTTGCCGAGATAATCCACCCACCACGCAGGTCTGCCTTTCGCAGTCTACAATATAAGGCTACTGTAAAATGTTTGTATATTGTTCAGTGTGCTTTCACTTCACATCATATTCAACTGACCTTTTCTTTTCAACTGTTGCTGCCTTTTAGGGTTCTGTCTGCACGGAGCGCTGTCCCGAAGGACGGTACGGACCCAACTGTGCCGAGGAATGCATTTGCCACAATCGCGGCAAATGCGACCCCGAGACGGGTCAGTGCAAGTGTGCCAAAGGCTTCACCGGGAACAGGTGTGTAATTGTAAAGTGAGAGTGCAGTCCAAAAACAAATGATTTGTTTGTAATGCTTTTTTGGCACTGAGGTCACTTGTTGCTAGGCAGAAATTGTGAGAAGACACAACACCTCAAAGCATTTACAAACATTCTTAAGAAAACTAAGAAAACAAAAATTGCTTAAAATGTTTAATCAAATGGATTTAAAAGCATTCGCACTCAGCGCTGACTTCACTTCTGTTGACAACATAACAGCTAAATGCTGCTTCACCATATTTACTTTAAACTCTGGGCTCCAGTAATGGACCCAAGTCTGCATACCTCAGAAGCCTACTGGATTTCTATTTGTGTGTTTTGTTTGTCGCGCTCAGGTGCAACGAGGAGTGCGCGGTGGGCTCTTACGGTCAGGACTGCAAAGGCGCGTGCGACTGCGCAAACGGCGCTCGCTGCTACAACATCGACGGCGGCTGCCTGTGCGAACCGGGTTTCAGCGGGCCTAGCTGCAAGGACAGGATGTGCCCGCACGGAAAATACGGCATGCACTGCGAACGCGCGTGTCTCTGCCAGGACAAGCACACGCTCAGGTGAACATACAAAGAAAAGTAAACCAAACAACTTGACAAGCTGTAAATGCTATGCTAAGTACTGTACAACAACTGTCGTCCATTTCTGATCAAACTGCTTCGATGTTAGTGTCCATGCTAATCCCAGTCATGGCCATTCCACTGTTTGGGAGTTTGCAGGTAAATAGTGCCCCCTGGCTACCATAAAAATGGAGGTTTAAATGGAGCTAATGAAGCATAATATTCTTATTTATGATTTTTGAAGCATGTGTTTTTTACAACATTGTTGATGTGTGTATAGGAGTGACTTAAATGTGCAGTTATGTCAATGTCTACATGACCTTTCAGGATTTAAAATTAATAGATGCTAAATTAAATTGAATCAATTTCAATTAATTTAATTGCAATAATAAAAATAAAAAAATAAATACAGAATACAAGAAAAGCTTTCTCTTTTTTTGCCAGTAAATGATTTTTAAAATCCAGAAAACAACAGTAAAGTGTTTTTTAATACAGAAAACACTGTATTTTTGCAAATCCAGACAAAAAAAATAAGTGTATAAAATTGAATATTTGGTTTTAAATCAAATGAAATTTAAGTTCGGTTCAATTAAGTTATGTTAAATTAAATGAAATAAATATTTTTTTTAATTAAATTACTAGGATTATTGCATTATTTTGATATTAATTCTGATTACCAAATAAAAAATGTGCATATGTAATTAGTTTTTAATCCCCCCAAAATTAAAACTAAATATTTTTTACATATCATTCCAAAAACTAACAGTTTTTTTAATCCCGAAAACAATTATGTACATTTTTGTTTTTTTAAATCTAGAAAACAAAATATAAAAACCTTTCCTTTAAAGCTACTGAACGTAGAATATTCCATTTGGAATCGGCTTGCAGGAGTACCCATTGTGAACAGCTAAAGTGTTAATCTACTAACTAGAAGGCATTTCAGTCATAAATGGTCAAATAAAAAGCTTACTGTAAGGTTATTATTGGGTAAAAAAAAATCCATATTACAGCTTTTAAAAACATGCTGCAAATAATAAGACATGTAGTCTGATTCAAATTTTTTAAATGAACAAACAATGTGCATTTTTTAAAATGTAATTTTTCCAATTTCATTTCATGTTACCTGACCATTCCCTTCAGATGCAAATATATGTTTTTTTTTAATTGAATGACTGAGATTATTGTATTATTTTGCTATTATTAATTCTGATTACAAAATTTTAAAAGATACATTTATGATTATTTGTTAATCCTTTAAAAAAAAAATATATATATATATATATATATATATATATATATGTTTTTTTAATTATCATCCAAAAAACTAACAGCAAACAATCATGTAAATTGTGTTTTTAAAATCTAAAAAACAAAAGAAAAACCTTTCTTTAAAAAAAAAAATGCTGTAAACAACATGTGTTTTCTAGTCAGATTCTTTTTGTCTTTCAAAACTTTTATTTTTCCAATTTCATTTCATGTTACCTGACTATTTATTATTCCCTTTCAGCTGCCACCCGATGAAAGGCGAGTGCACGTGCCAGGCAGGTTGGGCCGGGCTGCACTGCAACGAAACCTGCGCCCACGGTTTCTATGGCGACGGCTGCCTGGAGCCCTGCTTGTGCGTCAACGGCGGCGTGTGCCATGGCGCCACCGGATTGTGCCAGTGCGCCCCCGGATACACGGTCAGCAGCCCACCATCTTCACAACCACATTAGTGTGTCTTCCTGGGAAGTGATCCAATTTCACTTAATATTACTTATTATAAATAGCACTTTTTTCTTTGTTCATCTATCTATACCAAGGGTATATTGTGGCAGTTTGAACAATGAATGAACACTATTCATACTGATTAAAAAAAAAATCCCAGGGTGTTCACTGCGAGAATCCGTGCAAAAGCGACACCTACGGCAAGAACTGCTCCCTGGAATGTTCTTGCAAGAACTCTGTGGACTGCTCACCTATCGACGGCACCTGTTTCTGCAAAGAAGGTGAAGTTTCTTCACATGTGGGCGGGGATTCGCTAAAGCTTCCGCCATCACGCTCATTTTTTAATGTCTTCAGGCTGGCGAGGGCCCGACTGCTCGCTTCCATGCTCGGAGGGAACCTGGGGCCGTGGATGCAACAGCACCTGTCAATGCGCTAACGGGGCTAAATGTAACCCAGCGGATGGATCCTGCACCTGCACGGCCGGCTGGCAGGGGGCGCACTGCAACCAGGCGTGCCCGGTGAGCTTTCAGCACTTTCACACAGAAGAACAGTGTGTATACATTAGGGGGCAGGTGAAAGCAGCGCCCCTCAGGACACAACAGATAGCTGTGTGTGTGTGTGTGTGTGGGGGGGGTGTCTTTACTTTATATGTTTGGCATTTTAGCTGTTATCCAGCATGCACATAAAAATATTTTTTTTAATCAAGGAAATAAAAAAATAAATAATTTAAAAAAAAAAAGTAAAGAAACCCAATAACGGAACCAAGAAAACAACAAATATTGTTGTTGTTGTTGTTTTTACCAGAAAACATTAAAAACTGTGATTTTATTTTTTATTTTTTATAATCTGCAAAACCAAAAGAAATGTGTTTTTTTTTAACCCATAAAATAACCCCCAAATCTGAATATTGTCATCCATGAAGAGAAAGAAAAATGCCTCTGGAAAACAAACTCGTTAACTATTTTCATTATATTGAAAACACCAAAACTTTTTCCCTAGAAAATTAAATGTTTTTTTTCCCCATAAAAAGTGTATTTTTAATCGTTAAAATAATGACAAAAAACCTGACCTACGCTTTTTTTCTTCAAAATCCAGAAACACAAAAATAACATTTTGAAACCATTAAAGTGTCTTGTTTTTAAAACTCTGAAAATAACCAATTCCCCGTTCTTAAGATCGCAAAATAAACAAAAGTATATTTTAATCCAGAAAAATTAAATGTTTGTATCCAGAATAAAACAAAAACAACAAAAAAACATATTTGTGCCCAGAAATAAAATCTGAATTAACAAAATTATCTAGAAAACAGGAGGAAAAAATATTTAAAAGGAAAAAATAACACAACCATAAACCCCCAATAACGGTTCTTCTTTCAAATTATGCATTTTACATTTAATACAAACACCTTATAATCCATCCACCTTTTGAATAGCTTACTTGATACGGCTGCCATGTGCCAGTTTTGCCACTGACCTTTGGTACCATCAATGAACTCTGCCTAGCAACAAGTGACCATGCCGTCACCAAGTAACTGTTCTCCATTCATCTACATTGCTGTGTCTGCTTTACAAAATGTTACTACACAATTTCTTTGGAAGCCTTTTTTGGATAATCTCGTTGTTGCCATGGTGACAGCCCCCCTATTGTTGTAGCATTTTGCCTGGCGCTGGTCCAGTTGACTGCCTGGAGAGACTCTCCTGACTGGCTTTGCTTCCTACTCGCAGATGGGCTTGTTCGGGCCGGGCTGCCTAAAGAGATGCGACTGCCTCCATGCTGACGGTTGCCAGGCAACCACAGGGGAGTGCCACTGTCTGCCAGGCTGGTTTGGTGAGTGGCCATGATTTTAAACAACACACTAGCAATAAAATACATATTGATAAGATAATAATGCTCACTTTTGAGATGTGGAAGAATATGTTTAATATTTTGATTATATTTTGCAGTGATAATACAGTTTTAGTTGTTGGTAAAAATAAATGTACATACTTTGTATTTATTTATGTTTTTATTCAATTTGCATTTTATTCTATTGAATATTAACATTAATTTTATCCAGTAAAATGCAATTTTTTTTAATCCGCCCCAAAACATAAAAAAAAAATAAATTATGTACGAAAAATCTATTTAACATGTATGCATTTAAATATGCTACTGATTTACAATATATTATTTTGTACTGTTTAGTTCAAAAAAAGAAACGACAATCCTCACTAATAGTTAAATATTTAAAAATTTGTTTCAGCATCTATTTTTAACAAAAAAAAATTTTTTTTAAATTGTTTACTCTATATAAGACTATACTTTAGAATATTAGTTTTAATAAAACAATTAATATAGAAATAACAAGACTGATAATATCATTTTGAGTTTCATATTTGAGTGACTATTTAATTGCAAAAAACAGGCAATAAAATGACACATTAAGATCAGTAAAGCCAAAATATTTAATATTAATAATAATAATATAAATTTTAATTTAAAAAAAAATAGCAGCCAAATTCTGAATTAAATTTTTCTTTATGTAGAAAACAGAGGGGTGGGGGTGGGGGTGTTATTTGGGAAAGAAAAAAGAATTATTTTACACACAAAATATTCTAGGAAACAAAAACATCCTATCCAGAAATCAACAGTAATATGTAACATGTGTGATTTTATTAATCAAAAAACAGGTACAAAGTGACATTGCTAAGCCAGGATTAGTTGCCTAGCATGCTGAATAAATTAAAAAATATTTTATATTATATATATAATATTTGATTCACTGCCATTGATGGCTGTAGACATCAAAGATCATTTTTATTTTTAACAGGGGTGGCAGTGAATGTATTTTTGAAAAAAAAAAGAAAAAAAAAGCAAGAAAGAATCAGTCAATCAATCAATCAATCAGTCCAGCCGCCTTGTCCCTGCCAGGCCCACGTTGCAGTGAGCCGTGCTCCGAGGGCTTGTGGGGGCGCCATTGCAACCAGACCTGCTTCAGGCACTGCCCCAACAGCGACACGTGCCTGCGGGAAACGGGGGCATGCGTGTGCCGGCCGGGCTTCTGGGGGGTCACCTGTCAGAACAGTGAGTGTCGCCGAGTGACACCGATCACGACGCCAGTCAGGCGGCTGACGCGTCTCCGCCTCCCCAGAATGCAGATCGGGTACGTACGGCGACCAGTGCGGCCAGTCCTGCCCGTCCTGCGGCCAGTCGTATCGCTGCCACCATGTGACCGGGGAGTGCGACTGCCTTCCGGGGTACACCGGGGATGATTGCCATCAAGGTGGGTTCAACAATTAATTTTCAAAAAAAAATTCATAAATGCCCTTTTTCACAAATACAGGCCCGGTGTGTGCAAAAGGGGGAGTTGTTCACAATGCGTGATGTGTGCGTTTGCTGCAGTTTGTCCGTCCGGCTACTTCGGCAAGGGCTGTTCCGAAGTGTGCGTCAGCTGCGCCAACAACGCCACGTGCAACCACCGGGACGGCCAATGCCAGTGTCTTCCCGGCTGGACCGCCACAGACTGCTCAATACGTCAGCAGCAACTCTTAGTCATTATCTTTAATTGGATTTTTTTTTTTTAAAAACGTGTTTTTCATCTCCAGCTTGCAGTGCGGGACGTTTCGGCTCCTTTTGCTCCCAAACTTGCTCTTGTCCCACCAACGCCTTGTGCGACCGCGTCACAGGAGAATGTATGTGTGATGATGCTGACTGTCAACAAGGTACACACACACACACATTGACATTGGCATAATAACATAATAATAATCCTAGACCCTAACCCCAACCAAAACCCAATTCAAACCCAAACTCAAGTTTTGACCCTCAAAAAGAGGTTTGGACTCATGGGGACCACCAAAATGTCCACACAAGGACACGTGGTCCCCACAATGATAGTAAAAACCCAGAAAATGGTCCCCATGATGTGATATAAACCCGTGCACACACACACAAAAAAGGAAAATTACAAGGTTCGTTCTATGAACATATACAAATTCCTATTTTAACAATGAATCGACTTTTATTCAGTTTGATTCTTTTTTTGTTGCAATTTTTTCCGAGTTATTCATGTTTTCCCTTACTTTTTTTAATCATGGAATTTAATTTTACATTAATCTTTTTTAATTACATTTTAATGTATTTTTAATGTATTTCCTTTTTTATTCATGATATACATTTAAAGTGTTTATTATAAATGCATTTAATTTTCTTTACTCATTTTTACTTTATTTTTGTTATTTTTACTTTTTTTTCTGAATATTAATTTTTCCCCCTCAATTCTTTTTTTGTTTTTAGTCTTGAATCCTTACTTTAAATTTCGTTTTTCAATATTTTTTTTTCATTTTTTAAGTTACTAAAATCAAAATTATATTTCAATAAAACATTTGTCTGTACATTTTAATTCTGCAATTCTGTAATTAAGTAACGACTCAATTGAAATGTATTGCACATAAGTTCATTTTTTAAAGATGAAATGCAAATATAAAAGTTAAATAAAACTGAACTGTACTTGGACTGTGATACTTCAGCCTACCACTAGAGGGAGGCCTCATACCACTAGGCTTTGAGATTTGTTTTCTTCCATTTTTGAACTGCTTATTCTCACAAGGGTCATGCTGGAGCCTATCCAAGCTGGGTGGGAGGCGGGGTCCAAACGAGTCGCCAGCCAATTGCAGGGCTTTGAAAATTCCTGCACAAAAACAAGTCTGACTTTTCCCATTCTTCATTTCAGAAGCGGCAGAGCCCGGCAGCGTGATGGTGCCGCTGTCCCCAGGCGAGAAGGAATCATGGGCGGCCATCATCGGCGTTGTGGCGCTGGTCATCCTGGTGGTTCTACTGCTGGTTCTGCTGTTGCTCTACCGACGCCAGCAGAAGCTCAAGCACAACAACGCGCCCACCGTCTCCTTCTCCGCCAGCCGCACCGTCAACTCCGAGTACGCCGTGCCAGGTATAGGCCGCGCCACGTGCTCATCATCAACTTGATGAGTACTTCTTCTATTTCAACATTGGAGTTTTGATTATAAGTTCCACATCACTCCTGTTTTAGATGTTTGCTTTCAAAGGTAAAGGTAACAACTAATCTAATCAATTTGAAATGTAAAAAAGAAAAGAAAAGTGTGTTTTTATACGCATGACTTAAAGAAAAAATACAGAAAACAAGCAACATTTTGTCAATCAAAAAAAATTATTTGAATTTTTTTTAAATAACTTTTATCTAGAAAATTTGACTTATACATTTTTCTTCATCTAAAAAAGAAACAAAATTAAAATCATGAAAATCATATTAAAATTGTATCCAGAAAACAACAAATAAACAAAATGAGTTGGTGTTTAATACAATTTTTACACAAATTCTTTTTCAACGTGTGCAAAATTGTACACATTTACCCCATTTTTATTTTTTATTGTTATTTTTAAAATATTTTTAATCTGAAAAACAACAATTGTTTTTATTTTGGTAATCTATAAAAAACAAGTGCAGTAAGTCATTAAAAAAAGCATTTTAAAATATTTTTGACAAATGTCTTTCAAATAAATTAAGTGTCTTTTTGCACGTTTTTAGTTTTATTTCAGAAATATTTGTATCTAGAAAATGGCAATTCTTTTTTTAAGATTTTTTTTTTAATCTAGAAAATAACAAAAATAATTAGGTAATTTAAAAAAAAGAGTATATCCAGAACAGCAAATAATAACAGTTTAAAATAAAAACTAAATTAAAAAAAACTTTATTTATGGTTATCAAGAAGACAGCAATTTTCATTTTCCTTTTGAGTGATGTAATTTTTTACATTCTTATCCAGAAATCAACAAAAAAAAAAGTTTAATATTATGTTAAGGTAACAAACTAGGGCTAGGGTTTCAAATTAGGGTTTCAAACTAGGGTTAGGGTTTCAAATTAGGGTTTCAAACTAGGGTTAGGGTTTCAAATTAGGGTTTCAAACTAGGGCTAGGGTTTCAAATTAGGGTTCTAAATTAGGGCTAGGGTCTCAATTTAGGCTTTCAAACAAGGGCTAGGATTTCAAATTAGGTTTTCAAACTAGTGTTAGGGTTCCAAATTAGGGTTTCAAACTAGAGCTAGGGTTTAAAATTAGGGTTTTAAACTAGGGCTAGGGTTTAAAATTAGGGTTTTAAACTAGGGTTAGGGTTTCAAATTAGGTTTTTAAACTAGGGCTAAGGTTTCAAATTAGGATTTCAAACTAGGGCTAGGGTTTCATATTAAGGTAACAAACTAGGGCTAGGGTTTCAAATTAGGGTTTAAAACTAGGACTAGGGTTTCAAATTAAAAAGGGATAAAAATGTTTAGCTGTTTTTTTCCATTTATGATTTTGAAAACAATAAAGAAAATTACTTAATGGACAGCAAAGCTAGAGTGTTATGCAAATGATGTGACTTCATTGCTGTTTATCCATGTGCGTGTGTGTGCAGATGTGGCTCCCAACTACCACCATTACTACTCGAACCCGAGCTACCACACTCTTCGGGACAACCGTCCGCCGCTGCCTCACCTCCCCAACAACCACGACCGCACCATCAAGGTGACCTTCACTCCACTCTGCTCCTTCAAGGTCCTCCTTTGGCTGCTTTCCTGATTCCTTTTTTTTTTTTGGGCAGAACACCAACAAGCAATTGTTCTGCAGCATGAAGAACACTGAACGGGAGAGGCGCGGCCTGTTTGGCGTGGAGAGCAACGCCACGCTGCCCGCCGACTGGAAACACCACGAAGCTCGTAATAAAGAGCCAGGTTAGACCACAGCTCAACCATGTGCTCACACGTCTGGGCTGAATTTTTCAAAATTGTATTTCTATCTCGTTTGATTTGTCTGTAAAATTGTCCCTTACACAGGCAGTCCATTATTACAGTACAACGTTCACCTATTTTCAGATTATCATTTTTTAAAATATATCCTCCCTTATTCTGAAAAAAAAAATCACCTTGACAGGTGCCCTGAGGTACCCCTGAATATATTCATGTAAAAATAAATAAATAAACTTAACAAGTTAACTAGCCTATTTTGGCAAAGAAATGAATAAGTTTAGTGTTGCTTCCTTTTTCTTTTTTTTAACAAGGTAAGGCAATTGAGAACAGTTTCTCATTTACAATGCTGAGCTAGAGGAAATTTCGAGTTCAATGTCTTGCCCAAGGTCACTTTGGAACCGGGAATTAAACATCTGACTTTACCAACTGAGCCTGAGCTGGTGAGTAAAAGTCAAAAAGTTGTCAAACAACTACATACTCGAGTAAAAATACCTGCAAAATCTAGTCATACATTCCCACCATTGCCTACACCTTCACTTATTCATCCAAAGTCAGCAGAACAGAAGAGGTCTGATTTATTCTTGTGGTCTGTTGGATGTGAATCAATCGTCCTCTTATTGTGTTGCCAAGTCTTCTTTTACTGGCTATAAAACATCTTTGACAGGATTTCCTCTGGGCAGAGTCAAGAAGGCTTGTTGAACATGGAGATATAAAAACAATTCAAACGCATTTTATATGACCTCTTTCCCTAATAAAAGTATTTTTTGGTGTTCACAGGAGCGTTTGGGATCGATCGCAGTTACAGCTACAGCGCCAGCCTTGGAAAATATTTCAACAAAGGTTGGTCATATGTGCGCAGACCTCTTGAAAGTGACATTGCGGCTCTCGTTTAGGACTCACTTGCACCCTCTAGAGGCACGGAGTTGTATTGCAAGACTTCAAATGCATGTTGGTTTTGAGTCATTTTCATTAAAAATCAACAATGGAGGGAGGGGAAGGGGTGACGATAAAAAAATAAATACTTACTTTATATACAGAAAAAAATAGATTTAAGAAAAAAATAACAAATGTCCAGTTTATTTTTCTAATCTGGAAAACAACAAAGAAGTCAATTTTTCTAAATCCTAAAGTCTTACATTTTTATCTGGAAAACTTTTTTGTTGTTGTTGTTGTTAGAAAATAATCAGAAAGTTGTGATCTAAAATAAACAGTATACAGTATTTTTATTCAAGAATAAAAAGTCGTGAATTATGTACTTTTTGGTAGGAAAACAACATATTTAAAATTTTCATATAGAAGACAATTTTTTATGAAGTTACAGTATTATAATTATAAAAAAAAATATTTTAGAATTTTATTTAGATTAAAATGTATCTCATTTATTAATATTCAAATGTATTCATTATTTTTAATTTTAATAAATTATTTAAATTTTATGTAATTATTAAAATACCAAACAATGCCAATTTGAGTTTAAACTTTTTGTTTTTTATACATTTTTGACTACAACAATAAAGATTTTATTTTATATATATATATATAGAAAGAAAAATAAATAAACATTAGATTTAAAAAAAAAATATTGCAATACCATTTTTGTTTTTGTGCCTCTAAATCCTGATTTGTGATGTTAATTATTGCTCCAGAACTGACCGAGGCGGCGGGGAGGGCGAGCAGCAGTTCGCTGAATAGCGAGAACCCTTACGCCACCATCAAGGACCTTCCCGGACCCCCCTTCTGCCCCCCCGAGAGTAGCTACATGGAGATGAAGTCGGCCGTCCCCCGAGAGCGAGCGTACACCCAAAGCGGACCCCCGCCACCCCCACCGCCGCCCTTCAGCGCCGCTTCTCTACGACGACGTGAGTGACAGACATGACAAATTATACAGGGGATATAAAAAGTCTACACACCCCTGTTCAAATGGGTTTTCTGATATAAAAAAAGACGACGGGAGTTATGAACAGTTCCAATTAGTATTCGGAAAATCTGCTTGAAAACAAAAACTGTCAGGAAAAGCCTATTAGAACATCCGAACTGTATTTGCGGTTGATTAGATTCACTTTAA
Organism: Vanacampus margaritifer; assembly: GCF_051991255.1. Classification (NCBI taxonomy): domain Eukaryota; kingdom Metazoa; phylum Chordata; class Actinopteri; order Syngnathiformes; family Syngnathidae; genus Vanacampus; species Vanacampus margaritifer. The sequence goes on along the minus strand of NC_135440.1, from coordinate 19,158,058 downwards.
ATAGTGACAGGTGTGTGCTGAGTCCCATTTGTAATGAACTAACAGTTGAATATTTCTCCACCTGTAGAGCGTCAGCATTCTGTGGGCCACGCCCCCCAAGAGGACCTGCAGGGCCACTATGACCTCCCGGTCAACAGTCACATCCCGGGCCACTACGACCTGCCCCCCCTCCGCCGACCCCCCTCGCCCGAGAGAACGCCGCGCTGACCCCGCCGATGACGCCAACGCACGCGAGGTTCCTCAAACAGCCTCCGAGATGACGTACGCCCCCTGGTGGAGGACGCTGGTTTTTCACGACTGGTGAGGAGACGCTACTTCAGGTGGGACGCCGCACAAGAGGGGGGACTTGAGGGGGAAAGAAAAGACTTGGCGGGAGGACGTCAGGATGGTTCGAACCCTCTTCAGCTGGCTAATTTTTTTGTTTTTTGTTTACAACTTTGGCTGGTTTCCTCGAGTTTGTCGCTATGTCATGATGCACTTTAGCACAAAAATCCTTTGCTCACTTTTGAATATGGTTGTTTTCTGCAAACTGCATGTAAAAAAAAAAAAAAAAAAAAAAGTAATCATACAAGAGTGGAAAAACATTTTAAGGGAACAATTATTTGAATAGAAAAGCTGCATTTTTTACAAGAAAATATGACTATTATGACAATGTCAAAATTGAAAATAGTTGTCACTGCACAAAAACTTTTCTACATGAACTTGCCGGAAGCAAGCAAGCAAAAATAAATCAGACACTTTTTTAGTTCGTTTTTTTTTTTTTTTTTAACATTATTGCTTATCTTCCCCAAATTGTATGTTAAAAAAAAAGAAAGAATTTTTTTTTTTATATTCCTCATGGACTGACCAGTCAGAGGCATTTTCTTTACTCAACTGCAGAAAGTACCGGGAGCACTTTTTCCTTTGTCAGCTTTACAGATGCCACTTATACGCTGTTCAGTGTTTTGTGATCATGTATTTCAGGATGTAACCATTTGTTTCCTTTGTGTATATTTGTAAATAAAAAAAAGCCATCATAGGTGAGCGGTGTATGTCGTGTCCAAGAAAATGTTATCTTACTATGACAAAGTAATTGAGAAAAAAATGAAATGTCATTTCAGAAAAACTTCAAAAACGTATAAGATTACTAGAAGAAGTCAAATTGTATAAGAAAACTATAAATAAAAATTATTGTAGTTATTTGGGGGGGAAAAGGTCAAAATTTACAGAATAAAGTAGCAATGTAGAGGAAGGAAAACTATTTTAAAAATATTTATATTTAGCAAAGAAAGTCTTCGTATGTGAGCAGAAAGTCCAAGAATGCAATTGAAAATTTTTTAATAAGGTAATATTTTAGGAACTTCAGTCATAATTATAGTTTCACTAGAAATGAAATTATGTGCATAAGATTGCAATGAAAAATGTGACAATTAAGGAATGTAAAAAAAAAAAAAAAAAAAAAAGGGAAAATAAAAAAATATACAAATGTTCAGAATTGAATTGAGATCATTTTTATTTTATGTCCAAAAAGTCAAATCTGCAAATAAATTTGCAAAATTTCCGTTGTTCTTTTCTTGTACACATGGTCATATTTTGAGATGCAACCATAATTTTGTTGTATACTTGTAAATAAAATTTAAAAAAAAATGTGTGGTTTATTCATTAACGCCGCAACAATGAAGTAGTTCCTTTTTTTACATATTTGGAAAAGAAGCACAAAAATAATCCAACATTGATGAACATGGCTTCGATCAAGACAGACGTGATATATCAAAAAAGCAAGCATTTATTTCATTTGACATATTTAACTATAAATCTTTGCATATGTCTGGAAGGCACTTTAGGGGAACAAAATATCACCCCAAAAAAAAAGCATCAGGAGAAAAAAAACAAGCGCCATCAAGTATTTTTCAATAGGCGGTTGGCTATGCTTTCTTTGGTTGACAAGCTGCGCGATTACAGTACAAATGTTCCATCAAGGCAAAAGTTGCCAGAAAAAAAAGCATCAAGACATGATCAATGTGCAAATAAATGTTCATGTGTGGCACCGGGCACATACAAGGACACCCATTCCAAAAGTCGACAAATTTTAATATTCTAAGCACACACAAAAAAAAAACATCCTTTAAAAATTATTTTAGGAAAATAAAGTCAAGCCGGGAAACGAAAATAATGTGACATAGAAAACCTTTGCCCTGAGATTATGAAACTTTTTATCCAGGCGCGATCACAAATACAAAATAAAAAAGACAAAAAATGAATGTATAAATGCTTAGAAGCTAAAACGTCACCAATGTGCCTCATTGGTTTCACTTATGTATACACTTATACAGGTTAGCCTCATAGCTTTGTTGCTTAAGTCATATTTGAATGTTTTCAGAAAACAAGAACAAAAATCAATTTTGCAAGTACAAATATTGTGACAGTAAGTTAAAAAAAATATACTGTTAATTACGCTATTAGGTTAACAATATCAGTCAAAATGCTAAAAATTGTTTTCTTCCTGTTTTCCGAAAACATTCAAATATGACTGAAGCAACTAAGTTATTAGGCTAACAACACATATATATATATATATGCATAGTTCTGCTATTTTGACCCTTTTGCACTTTCTGTAATTCAACGCTCATCAATCAATGACTATTCTGAACTGTTGTTTTGTCAAGTTTATCATATAAAACAAAAATGTTTATTTTACTCTAATGTATTGCTATAAATAGCAATATAGGAGAAAGTGATGGTTTTGCCGTGATCTTGATTTTCTAAAGTTCTGAGCGGTGTGCGTGTGTGTTTGGGGGTTCACCATCTGTGCGTGTTGACTTTGGACAGCATTCAACATGAACCCCAGTTGAATTTGCCGAAATGTGCGTGTGTGTGTTTATCTGTTAGCTTTAGCACAAGCGCTAGCACGCATACAATAAGATAAAGTAAGTGGATTATACACAAGCAAGCTCCTGAAATCGTCAGGTGACCTTCAAGCAGCAGAGAAGTTGATGGTGAATATAAAAAATATATAATTATAATAAGGTGGTAATGAAGAGAGAAAAGAAAAAACATCCCAGCAGTGATGCTCAAAATTACGCAACAGGAGGCGGGGCCAAGTCTGCTTTTACATAATCGCGCAGTTCTCAGGCTTCATGCGACTCTGCAAGAAAAGAAAAAAACAAATCAACATTTGCACACAAAAATGATGAATATATTCAATATACCAAAATGAAGTTACAATATCGACACCTTGAAATATATATATTTTTTGAATGAGCCATTTGCATCATAAGGAGTTTATTTATGGGAAAAAAATTTGCACCCCAAAAAAAATACCAAAGCAATTATTTTAATAGGGTGATGATATGTTCATAGTGTACATTTTATAAAAAAGAAGAAAATGAAGGTATGTAAAAAGTACATATTTGGCAATAAGCAAGTGTAACTAACTGGGTTACCTCTCTGGGCATGTTGTCGGCCATGAAAAAAGAATGTCCCACGAGGCCTTCGGGGCCGCCGCCGCCGCCGTGGCTGCCGTGTCCGCGGTCCGACGTCAGGCCGCACGAGTCGCAGATGACTGTGCGGCTGCGGAGGTTGTACTCGTTCTCGCCGCTGGTGCTGTGAGCTCCCTGCGGGGGGCAGCAGAGCGCACTCACAATTTGCACATTCAACTTCAGAGTGAGGAAGAGAAAGATGTTACCATGTCGTCTTCATCCTCCTGGAAGAGGGTGCGGGTCACTTTTCTGCTGGCCATTTCCTGGTGGACAAGAAAAAAAAAAAGTCATGATGGTCGCAATGATGCGTTCAAGGACACTCGTAAATTGCAACACCCACACATTTTGATTGTGCTTTTTTTCTGTGGGTGGTTTCTTTCCTATATTGCATAGTATAAATTTGACAAAATTGAGATCTGAAAAATTATAATTTTTTCAAGAAAAAATATTAGTCAAAAAGATGATCATTTTCAGAGAGGAGATAGATGATAGTACTTTTTGAAAACAAAAAGTGTATCGTCTTGTGCTTCTATAGATTTGTTTTTCTCAAATTGTCTGGGAGAAATGTCAGATTTTGGGGGGGAAATATGAAAGGAATTAAAATGCATAATGCCTTAAAAAACTAAAGAAAAAGAAAACAAATCCGAATTTGAAAATAGCTTAATTGAAGAGAAAATATCCTCGTTGTAGAAGATATGTTGTAATAATATAAGAACTATATCAGTATTTGTACATGAAAAATGACTATTTTATGAGAAAATGGCTAACATTTTCAAAGAAAAATCATTTAATTAATAAAAACCAGGATTTGAATATGCAAAATAATTTTTGGGGGGTAAAATGTCAAAATCTTACAATTGAAACGAAAACTAAAATTTGAGACCAGTAATGTTATAGAATTAAGGAGAAATATATTTAAAATGCAAGCGATTAATTGTTTATATATAATTATAACATTACAAGAAAAATATAATTTTAGGTAAAATTAAGGGGGAAAAATTGTGGAAAACATTCACTGTTTTTGAAAGAAAAATGGCAAATATTTTACCAGAAAAAGATTCAGAGACAAAAAAAATTAAAATAAGCAAAATATCTGAATTGTCTGAGAAAAAAACATCTCAACATTGTCATTCCAATATAAAAGGCGAAGTCAAGAGCTTTTGTGTGCAAGTGTGTGACTTTCATGCGACCGACCTCTCCAGAGGCGCTGATGAGGACCGTCTGTAGGACGTCGCCGGTGCCCCACGAGTCCTGACTCTTCCACACCAGGTCTGTCGGAGGGGAGTGACTTCCACCGCCCGACGCAGCCCAGACCTGTGCAAAGGTTAGAAAGGTCGCACTTAGGAACAATCATCAAACTGCAGCCACCAAAAAATAAATAAAATGGCGTAGTACTGCTGCGGGATAATAACCTGGTAAAAAATAAGAGCAGAAAGAATTTTTCTAAAATATTTTTTCCACATGTATATTGAATAGACGGAAATTTTGTTTTGTTCTTATACAGTAAATAAAAGCAATTGAAAACCTAAGTCAAAGAGATCAATGATTTAACAAAAAATATATTTAAAAAAAAATAGCAATTACAGTTGCATTTTATTAGCCGAAAAAAAACATGAAATAAAGATTTTTTTGGGGCAATTTATTTATTTTTAAACAAACAACACTAACCACCCGAGCCGCCCCCACCAAACCAAAAAAAATAAAATCAGTATTAAAGATATTTTAGCAACTAAAAGACAAAAGAAAAAAGTTGAGCAGTAGCTTTTCGCACAAAAAACAACTACAGTAATTTTTGAACGACAAGCCGCTACTTTTTTCACTTGCAATCGACCCTGCGGCTAATACAAAGGTGCGGCTTATCCATCAGATCACAAGGGGGCGCACTATAAAGGAAGCAGTAGGAGAGACAGAACGAGAGTGAAAAAATGTGCGCCCCCATTATGGAAAATAAAGTAGCGGGAACCCGGTGCGGTAACATTAAAAAAAAACTGTGGCTTACAGTCGGGTGCAGCTTATATGTGTAACAAACTCCAGTATTCCCCAAATTTTGCTAGCAAAGCTTATAGTCCAGAAATTACTGTAAGCAAAAAATGCACTATTGATTTTAGAAAAAAAAAACAGCAATCAAGACTCTGTAATTTTGTAAGCAAAAAAATGCACGAAATTTATTTTTAGCAAAGGCAAAAAATAATAATAATACATTTTAGCAATAAATACATATTTTTAGAAATTAGCAAAAAATATCATTTAGCCATAACAATTCATTTTTTTATTTTTTGCAAAAAAAAGTAGCAAAAGTCGCTTTCTCAATTCAAGCTGCTAATAATAATAATAATAATGGATTGGATTTATATAGCACTTTTTTCTATCTAATCAGATACTCAATACTCCTTGTAAGCTTTTTCCATTTATTCTTAAGTACAATTTATTCTTCTTATTTATAGTTTATAAATATATATATATTATAAGATATTTATTTTATATCTTATTTTCCCTTCACATTTATTTTAGGCTTAAATGCTTTTGTTATCAATAAAAGGTGCATTTTGTTTTGTTTTTTAAAATAATAAAAATGTCTGTGTATCTCACGGTGACGGTGGCTCCGGCCTTCAGGGTGTACTTGAGTGGGAACTTGTAGAAGATGGCGGCACCTCCGCCAACTTGCCTCTTCAGCTGCCAGCCGGCCAGCGATTGGTCCTGCGGGTGACAAATGCTCGTTAGCATACACGACACCCAACATTTCCAGGAAATTGCACTCCAGCAAACCTCAGCTAGATCACGGTTTATCATTTGGTTATCGTTCCAAAATAACGCATACGGTTACGGTTGATCTTGAAAATCCCCAACTTTTAGGCGAGTCGCCATCGCGAGGGGCTCACCTCATCGCTCTTGTTGCTGAGCCTCACAAACTTCCCGTCCTGGTCCACCTCGTCCACGGTGACGCGGCCGCTGGCTGCGGCGTGCTGCATGATGCGCGTCTTGGTGACGGTGCTGCCGGCCGCCGCCGCCATGCTGGACGTGTCGCTGTCGTCGTCGTTGAGACGGCGCTTCTTGGCGACTCCGGAGGACGTGCGGCTGCTGGAGGTGAGGGCCGGCGTGGCGTGAAGCAGGCGGGTGTGGCTGTGGGACGAGCCCGAGGTGCGTGTCACAGTCACGCGGCCGGGTGTTGGGCTGGGGGATAGCTGCAACCTGAAGGAGGGGGCGGAGTCGAGAATCAACTCGCTGACTAAGGCGTTTTAATCATTTTGGATTTCTTATGATCATTTTTATTTCATTTTGACTTTGGTTTGAATTGTTTATTTTCAGGAAAGTTTGTTAATTTTGTATTAGTATTTTGGGGGGGAAAATGCTTTACTTAAGTTCTTATTACTTTACATATATGGAGTATTTGTCAAGTACGACGTGTATTATTTTTTTGAGAGGGAGGGCATTTAAGTTAATTTGTTAAAATAAAAATGATGAAAAAAATTGATGTGTTGAATCTGCTGCTCTCCGTCATTCACTTGAATTTAGCTCAAATATGCTAGCATTTGATTGGTTAGTGTTAGTCAGCTGATCAGGGGATCAGGAAGTGTTGTCGCTCTAGCTGACGTGTATGACGAGTAAAGATTAAATTAAGAATGAATGACGTCAACCGTGTCCCATTAACCACCAACGAATCCTCACATTAGACTATTGCTACTACGTGTATTTCTCGTAAGTTTCGGAGTATTTTCTCGCAAATTTGCTACTTTATAAACTCGCAAATTTAAGTGTTTTTTTTTTGTGTGTGTGCAAATTTGCCACTTTATAAAGCCACAAATTTGCCACTTTAGAAATAGGCAGATTTGCGAGTTTTTTTCTCGGAATATTGCCCCCACCCTCTAAAAAATAAAATTTGATTATATGTGGTCCTAATATGCAGTCAAACTCAAGTGTAAAATAAAAAAAAGATTTGATTTTATTTGAGATATTATATTTTTTGGGGGCGTACGCTCACCTCTCCTCCTCGCCCTCCAACAGCTTCCTGTAGGCGCTTATCTCCATGTCCAGGGCGAGTTTGATGTCGAGGAGCTCCTGGTACTCGTCCAGTTGTTGCTGCAGGCGCGCCTGCATGTTGGCCATATCGCGATCCTTGTCCTCCATCCTGCGCCGCATCAAGTCGCGCTCCCGGCTCAGCATATCCTCCAACTCGCGTACTTTTGCCTCGCTCAGGGACAGCTGGGCACGGAGAGGGAAGGTATATTCAGTATTTATTTCTATTGTGCAAGGTGGCAGTTGCCACTAACTTCCAAGATGGATGCATCTGTGCGTGTGCACACCTGTTTCTGCAGCTGGCTGAGCTGAGCAGTCATGCCCTCCACTCGAAGGCGCGTCTGTTGCAGCTCTTCGTGCGCGGCGCCCACCAAGTGGCTGTTTCTGTCAGCCGAATGCCGGGCGTTCTCCAGCTGACGAAGACGGGACGAGAGTTTGTGTAGGTTAGCGACTGCCGCTAAATTTGACATGTGGATCATATTGAAAGTAGTAGGGTTAGGGGTAAGGGATTAGCTGTTGTGGTTAGCATTAGTATTAGTCCTAAGGCTATGGATTGGGCTAGGAGTAAGCATGCGAGTTAAAGTAAGGGGTTAGCATTTGGGTTTAGCTTTTGTAGCAAGGGCTCGTGCTAGGGGTTTTGGATTAGTATTAGCGCTATGGGTTAAAGGCTAACGTTAAGAATTAGCATTAGCATAACCAAACTGATGCTTGTGTAGATCATATACACCATGGGTAAGCAACTGTTACTGTCAAAAAAGCCATTTTAGGCCAAATAAATGTTTGTACAATTTTTTCCTCCCACCATTTTGATTTAATTCAAATTTTTGGCAATTTTATGGACATTTTATGGTGATTTTCTGCTGTTCCACTTGACATTTTAAGGTCATTTAAAAATCTATTTTTAGTTAATTTTAAAAACTTTTTCGTCCGCCTTTCATCTCTCTTTGTGACAACTTACAAATTTGGACTCTGACATTTTTTTGAATATTTAACTATTCATTTTTAAAAATCTAAATCATTAATTAATTCATTTAAATAGTATTTTATTTATATGTAAATTTATGACCCCACACCCACCCAAAAAAATACTTTTTTTTTTTTTTGCTCCACAGGGAGCCACAAGAGAGGGACTAACGAGCCACATGTGGCTCCAGAGCCGCAGGTTGCAGACCCCTGATATATACTGTACATAAACACATACTGCTGTAAAGGCATACAAATGTCCCAGTTTGGACAGCAGGTGGCGCCATGGTGCAGTTTACCTTGGCATTATAAGTCTTCTCCAGCTCGGCTTTGAAAAGTCCAACCTGCTCCTCATGCTGAGTCCTCAGCTCAATCAGAGCCGTCGCCAGTTTACTCTCAAACTCCAGCTGCCGCCCGCTGTCGATTTCCACCATGCGAGTCTCGTGACGACGCTTGGACTCGCGGATTTCCTGAAACGCGGAAGGTACATTGAACACACATACAGAAAATGACAAGCTGGTAGCTAATTTGCCAGAAGCTGGCACCTCGTCGTAGATATTTTTCTGGAACTCCAGCTCCTCTTTCACGGTCTGCAGGCGGTTCTCAGCATCCACACGGCGAAGCATCTCGTCTTGAAGTTGACGACGTGCGTCTGCCAGGTCACCACCCAACTGAAGAAAGGAGAAGACCACTTCAGATTTTTAAAGTACTTACTCAAGTATTTATTAAGCACTTCAAGGTGAAACACTAATATTCCAACTTAAAACCCCAAACAAAAGCAAAATCTGAGGACAGTGGAACAAGCAAGTAATTTATGAGAAGTGCCACTAGGTGGAGCAATCGGACAACCTTATCTTCATTCATAATGAGCTGCCAGCCCTCACAGAGCATAAAAAAAAAGTCTGTTGTGCCCAAGTTTTGGTTACCTTGGCAAGCTGAGCCTTGAGCTCCTTGATCTCAAGCTCCTGGGTGCGCTTCTCCCCCAGGGCCGTACTCAGGGCGGCATCTTTAGAGTTAAGCAGAGCCTCCAGGTCCCGGAGGCGGGCCAGGGCTGCGTCCAGGTCAGACTCCTTTTTGCTGTTCCTGCCAAACACATCACCAACAACAAGATGATGATGTCACACGTGGATGGTTTTGGTGACTATTTTTTATTTTCACACCATTTCATCTCAAGTGCACAGTTACAGTTGAATAATGCAAGTGAACCATAACAGTGGATGGCGAAAACCTGCTGAAAGTGAGTCCTAATGTTTTGGTTGTTGCAAATTATGATTGTACTTAATGTGCAAAGAAAATTTTAATTAAAAAAAAAAACTACTTATGTGGGGGTTCCTTTCAGCAATATTTTGATAATACTGCCCCCCCCCAAAAAAAAAAAAATGTTGTACCATAACATTGGATGGCGAAAACCTGCTGAAAGTGAGTCCTAATGTTTTGGTTGTTACAAATTATGATTGTACTTAATGTGCAAAGAAAATTTAAATTAAAAAAAAACTACTCATGTGGGGGTTCCTTTCAGCAATATTTTGATAATACAGCCCTCCCCCCCCAAAAAATGTTGTAATGTGTAATAAGGAATAGCACTCTGCTGTACTTTATAAAAGTATTAATTAAAAATGAACATGAAAAATAATTGAAGAATCTCTCCAACATTCCAAAATTCATCACATTTGTTCCAAGTCAAATTTGCTACAAATGATTCAGTTAATGATTTTTAATGTGCAAGAAGTGCCCGGGGGTTGCTGGTTCTTAGTCTTTTTTTTTCCTTTTCATAATCATATGCTTGCTTTACACCGCATGACCCTAAACGCCTCACAGAGCTATTTTAACACATGTCCCACATGTCGCCATCAACACGCTGCTGCAATTAGCCATAAATTAGCCGGTAAGTGCCCATTAAGCCCCAGCTCCTCTGTGAGGAGAATTCATGTTTACCGCATTGTGTGCAGATAAAAAGAAGACTGAGGACGGAAACAAGCTCTCTGTAATTCTGTAATTTTGCTTCAAGGGGAAGCTCTTCATTGTATCTTATTACCGTGACTTAGTGTGGCTTTCACAAACAGTGCAGACATGGCAAAGAGCTAAAGAAGCTACGTTATCAAAAGGATAGCTAAATGCTAACAGAGCTCGACTGATTTTGTGTGTTTGCACAAAAGCATTTTGGGGGCGTGGGGGCTTGCTAAAAGTTTCAAAGTTGCTTTTGCTTTGAACAACAAAACAGTGGAATTTATTACACGACTGCCATTTTCAGAGCAGATGTTTGTACCAGACAAAATGTGCATGTCACAGTTGCAAATAAAAGCCAGAGCTGTACTTACAATTACAACTTTGCTGCTTGCTGCTCGCAAAATTCCCGTAATTCGTCAACATTAAGACCAGCTGACAAGTTGTAGTCAGATAAAGACGCTAACGTGTCTCAAGATGGCACAAATGACACCTTCTTTCCACTGACAAAAAAAATGCTAATGTGTGGTGCTAACAATGCTAACACTAATGCTAACACATGGTTGTATACCGGTAGTTCCTCTATAATGAGCTCACTGGAGACTCTGCATGTATGTTTTTTACTTCTTCTTTTTTTTAAGTTGACGTCATCACAAAATTAAACTAGCGACAGGAAACAAAACCATAACTAAGTCCGAAATGAAGGAAACGAAAACACTGCTATAAAATGTGAAGAACACATTGTAGCCTCCAACTTGTAATTGAGTTCAGGTTGCGGGGGGGCTTTTGTGTGGTTTTTTTGCACTTCCTATTATGCACACCCAGTGTAGTAACCGTTTCATTCATTATTTCCAATGGAGAAAAACTGACTGAGAAATCAACATGGTGCCCCGTGTTAGATGTAATGTTAATAGATGTGTCACTTGCAGTCACCAACAGAATGGACTGCATATGCCGTTGGGTTACTGTGTGTGTGTGTGTGTGTGTGTGTGTGTGTGTGTCCTTTGATGTCATGTACTATTTAGAGCTTGACTAGTGTTTGTGTGCGAGCACTTCCCGAAGGCAAGACAGCCTGTTTAGATCATCTAAGTCTGATTTGTGGAACAAGAGGGCCTCTGAATAAATAACTGTGGAATGTCTCACTCAACTGGAACGTTATGAGAAATTAGCCCACAAAACCAGTTCGACTTCGTCAAGATGAAATTCGGTGGATATATCCATCAGAACAGGACAAGTGTCAAGGACCCATGCCCAAACTTGAACAGGAAGTCAGCCATTTTCTCTTGAAACAGCCATTTTGGGACAACTTTTTCGAAGTTCTACTACAATTCTACCAAATTAGAAACACATATCCTAAAACAGATGATAAATTGCCACGTTTCTTTTGCGAACAGAACTCAATGTTGCCAATCATTTCGAAGCTTGCCACTGAAACGTGTGCATTGGCTCTTCTTAAATTGTGGTTGACGTTTGTCACCCGAGTGCTATGCCGCATCGTTCGGAGGGTAGAAGAGGTGCATTGTGGGAGAGTGTGAACAGAAAAAGGGGAAAGAATAAAAGAGGAGAAATGTGAGGAGCAGGAAGAGGAATGCGTTGGCTCTCCTCCCAGCCTCAGCGATGACTCACAGGCAGCTATCTTTGTCCACCGCGCCAGCCACAAATGAAACTCGCCACCAGGAAAAGAAAAAAAAAAAAAACTTCCCGTTTCCCCCTTCTGCCTCCCCGCTTCTACCAGGTTTGCTTTGGTGTTGCCAGGGTGACCCAACCCTCATCGTCAAGCCTGCTAGCATGAGCAAAACGTTGAATGCTAAGCTATGTAAATATTCAATTGTTATATAAATAAAAATATAGCAACACTTAGCTAATAATGATTCGGATTTAGAAGCAGGTATGCTCCACAAATACAGATTTGGCACTCACAATTTGGTGAGTGTTTGCATTTTTATGGAGACCATTTGTTACAACGAGGCACACCAGCCGTCACCTCATGCTTGGACAGCTGGACCAGGCCGGTACAGAGCCATCTTGTTTGCGCGCCATTTAGGTCGTGAGCAGCTGCTCCCTTGGGCACCAGGGAGGCAGCGTTACCAGCTATTCATCTCACACACACACACACACATCTGGTGAGCATGTGCGTGTGTGTACAAGCGTGTGGGTGGGATTTTCCAATGAGTCATCATCCAAGCATAGGACCAAAAAAAACTCAAATCTCCCAAATTTCGATAGATCTTTTGGTCCAATCACAGCTCAAATGTCTAGCTAGGCCTCTGACGCGGGAAAAAGTAGCAAAATGGAGGCAGTCACATGACCATCACTTAACTGTATGCGAGGAGGACAAACGCTTCATTGTGTGCGTGTGTGTCTACGGCAGGCAAAATGTGCTCACGATGAGAACAAATACCGTCGCTGTTTTTAGTTTCAAACAACCACCGCACGCCTCAAGCGTCGCAGGCTGCGACGGGGTTGGTAGACGGGGGGGGGGGGGGGGGGGGCTGAAAAAGAAGAGGTAGAGGAGTCTGGTTGCTGATAAAAAGAGGCGGAGCCACGCCTTTTGTTTGGGATGTCACCATGAGAAACTCAAGTCAACTTCAGCATTTATATGCAAACACTGTATCTTAGCAAACACTCAACAGTGTGCGCGTGCGTGTGCGTAATACGAGGCGCCATTGTGCCAATCCCGTGTGGTTTTGCAACGATGCAATAGAGAATGAGTCACGAGTCCTGACTCGTTTTACGCATTCACTATCGCCATGATCTCGTTTTAGTCTTATGATTATCATATCATAATAAAAATGTTAATATAGAGAACAGATCCCATCGAATTCACCACAAAGGAGGCGTGCAGGTTTAAAAAATAAAATAAAAAAATGTGGTGCTGATTTTTTATGGTGTTTTCCTGCCATTGTCCAACTAGCCCAAGGTGATGATTTTTTCTTGTGACCGCAATTAGTTTACACTCACTTACACAATAAAAGTCATGCAGGTCAGTACAGTACAATCAGTTAATTGTCAAACGCCGGAATGTGAGCACTCAATAGACGAAAAAACTAATCAATTAGTCAAGAAAATTCCAGTGGATAATTTTCCTTAAAGTCAAAGCTGGTGCAGTTTCCAACGTTGACTGAAACTAACCCGTCGTCCAGCGTTCAGATGGTTCAAATTAAAACGCATGTTACATAAGAAGCCAAAGTGAATGGAAACGCACCAGCTTTTTACCCACGGCCCACTGGGAACGTTCATCCGCCATCTTACAATGATTTACGGTGACTCACAGAGGGGCTGAGCTGAGTCCAAACTTCCATGGAAACTTCTATAAACGCTCACGCACACACACTCCCACAATATAAACTATCCTGCCAAGAACTTCACTCGTCACAAAGTTGTGGAGACCGAATCTCCTCATTTAGCCTACGTCAAACAAAAAGCCCTACAAAGAGAACAGCTATTGGACACATCTGCTATACATTTCCACAGTAGACAACAATCCCGTATTGTTAGCTTTAATAAGAAAAATACGACAAGCAGAGATGAGCGGGTCCTCGCGCACACCGTTTCAGGGCCGATCCTTAAAGAAAGCTTCACAAGTTAGCATCAACCTCAGATGCCTGCTTCTGACTGAGGCTCATTTGGAGAGCAAAGTACAAAACCGAGCAATCAAAAATGGCCGACTTCCTGTTTCATTTTGGACATGATTCCTTAAGACTTTTTTCTTGCTCTCTGTTTTGTGTTGAATGACAAAGCTGGTGATGGTTGCTAATTTTTCATACCTAAGTAAATAATAATGCAAAATTGCTGCTCCAAACCAAAATGGCTGACTTCCTGTTAAGTTCCAGACATGGCTGCGTGAGACTTTTTCATGTCTACCCAATTTAGTGCCACGAGGTGAAATTTTTTCCCCAACTTTTCAAGAGTCATCAAAATGATCGTCAAGCTTTGTCCTCATGCTCCGCCCACAATGTCGCCCGTGTGTTTAGGATAATTGTTTCCAATTGGAGTTAGTGAACATATGAGTCCATAAAATTAACAAAAAATGGCTGCTTCAAAAAAAAAGCGATAATGCCCTGTTAAATTTCGGAGCATGGGTCCTGTTTCCCGTTTCAAAAACATGTCTGCCCAAATTGATATGGATCAGATCCTGACAGTTTTATTCATTTATTTTGTATGAGCCCTAGAATTTGCCACCATTCGTTTTGATACACACGCCCACAACATTTCCAAAGTCCAAGCCTAAGAATTCACCTGCGAGCAGCTGGGGAAAATCGTTAATTAATTTTCGCCAATAACTTACATTATGTTCACGTGAGCTACAGAAAAAAACATGCAACATGATAAGGAAACTATTCCTTTGTTGCCTTTGTATTCACACTCTTCACATTCAAGCTTGTCCAACCATGTCGTGTTCATAAATCTTGTTCACGCCCTCCGCTCTGCCGCCGCGCCCTAAAACCGCCGCCGCCCGCCCGACTGACAGGTACTAGAGCAAGTAAATCCTTCTTGGTGAATGGCCAACTGATAAACATCAAAGAAGTTGACGAAAGGTTGACGTTGCCTGACATACACACAACTAGAAGCAGGGGTGTGATAACAATACAAAACATAACACCTTTCAATAATCAATCAAAGTGACTCAAGGCTCAGAAATGATCTTTTTAAACCTCAAATAAGTTTGAAATTAAAAATACTTGAAAACTGAAAAGTAAAGATAAAATGTGAGTGAAAATATTTCTATTTTTCAAATAGAAATCTTAATTTACCACAGAAACTTAAAAAAACATTTTTTTAAATTAGTTGTAATTTGTTTAAATATTGAAACTGATAGAATAAGGAATAGGAATATTTATCCAAGATGAGCTAAAATAGACAAGAGAGACAGACCAACACGTTACAAAAATTTTAATTTATTATTATTAAAACATTAAAAAAATATATTAATTTGAGAGGTTACTTCTGCGAATTTGGGACTATGATAAAATAATTAAATAGAATTTGATTTGTTTTTATTGTAAAAACTTAAAAGGTTTTAACATGCAGTTTAAATGCAAAACTTTCTTTAAAAATAAATAATAATAATAATAATAAATAGTTTTTTAATATTGTAGAAAATGTTTTTTTAAGTGAAATAGTCTGCAAAAAAATGTTCAAAAATTAGGATGAAAAAAAGAAAAAGATGACAAATTTCTGTTGAACAGTGAGCCATCAGCACACCTCTCCTTCCTTATTTCCATATTAAACAACCTTCAATGAGGAACCGTTAGCAGCAGCAGCGTGAGCTTGTGCCCGAGGGGGTCCGCGCGGCCCCAGCGCGACGCCTACTATTCAAGGGGACACATACTTTCCAATTTGTCCACACAAAGTCACTCATTCCAAACTCGCCCAATCAGATCAGCCCTGGTGAGTCACCACCGCTCAATCACGAGGGACTGCCGAGGCTACCCGGTCGCCGCGGCAACCAAACACAAAGCAGCCCAAGGCCTTGCAGGCTGTACGCATGGGGTGATTCCGGGCCACAACTGCCCATTTGCATGTCACAAGACTGAAGCGGATAACAACCAGTTTGCCTTTACAAAGACCACCACTGAAAATACAAAGCTGAGACGAAGAAGAAAAAAAAACACTTCTGAGAGTCCACTGTACTATATATAGCAACAGTTTCCCTTTCGGACCTCCACCCTCCTTTCCACTTGTGCTTGCACTGCTCCAAGACATTCCTCGGATGCCAGCGCTACCTGAGGCACACCCGGGAAGACGTTATTTGACGACATCCCACACGCTCTTGGCAAGACTCCAGACGACATCAGCCCAAACATTATCGCGTAGCGTAGCAAGCCTGAAGATGTCGATTTGTTTCTCGAATTTGGGCGGGTTACTGTAAAGTCTCAAAACTAGACGCATCTTAAAATGTCTGCTTCAAACCAAAATGTCCAACTTCCTGTATGTCCTCGGGCATGTGGTTCTTGAGTCCTGAAAACGTGAAAGGAAAAAGTCCAAGCCTTCTTACCTGGCTTTCAGCTCCTTGTACTCTTCCTTGACCTTTCCCAGCTCGAGCTGCAGACGAGCCCGCTCGTTCGCCACCTGGTCCAGGGTCTTACGGGCGTCGGACAGCTCGGCTCCATACTTGGCCTTGATGCCGCTGAGGTCGCGGCTGACGTACGACTCGGACTCGGAGATGCGCAGACGCAGGCCGGCGTTCTCGGACTCCAGCGAGCGCACCTTGTCGATGTAGACGGCCAGCCGGTCGTTGAGGTTGCACAGGTCCTCCTTCTCCTGCAGGCGGGTGATTCGGGTCGGCGAGCTGGCGCCGCGCGCGCTGCGTCTCTGGCTCGACGTTTCCATGGCGAAGGTTTCGGATCGGGTGGGTCACTGCGGCAAAAAAAAGATCATGTGGTCATTCTTTATTATTATTATTATTATTATGAAGTAGTTAAGCCAAACTTTTGAGATCAATTAAAAGATTTATTCACTGGTACAAACAAAAACTGAAACGACAAAGTGGTACCTTGACTTAAAGCAGTTACTGCATTCAGAATCAGTCATTCATTCACTATCTGCATTTTTATTTTAGAAAATGCATTTGAATTTTTAGGAAACAACCACTATATAAAAATCCCTATAATAGTGATTACGAAATGGAGACTGAGTGTAGAGTTCTGCACATAGCCAGCATGAACCCTGTTACACTGACAATGGAGACTTTTTTTCTTTTTTTAAAAGGAGTAAAAACTTTCCACAATCCTCCAGGCCCAATTCAATTAAACGCCAGTGCCTGTTATTCTTACTTTTTACAACCTCTATTATTCTACTAAGGAAGGCTGGACGCATTTCCTGGCTGGCTCCAACTTGTGTCCTCAAAAGACACATTCGGAATTTTTATTTTTTTTTAAATGGACAAGGTCATCTGTAGATGAGGATTTAGAAATAACTTAAATAAATTAACTAAATAAAAATCTGATATAATATTTGCACATTTAAAAAATATATATTTCATGCTGCTTTTAAACGTAATCATTCGAATCAGTTTTAAAAACTAATTAGCCAATCATTGAAAATATTTTTTTTTAATGACATTTGTCAGAAAAATATTTGCAGTTCCTTTTTAAATTGTACTATTTATATTAATCATTGAACAAAAACATGGTGACTGTAGATGTAAAGTCGTTTATTCTTCCCAATAAATTAAAAAAAGAATTAGAAATATATGAACACATTTTAAGTTACAATATCAAAATCACATCAACATCAAAATTAAAAGAACTGTATATGTTTAACGTATAAGTAAAATAGGTTTTTCTGTTAAACTGAAACTAATAAAACTAAACTAAAACAAAGCATTTAATATGATTCAATTTCTGGAGCTTGTGTTGGGGCAGAGGAGAAGGTGCCCCACAAATGATTAAATTGCGTGACGTGAGCCGTAAAAAAAAAAGAATCCTTTTGATCTACTCCGCTTGCTGGCAGACTTTGCTAACATTTGAATATCCGGTACAGCCCGTCTGCCATTTTAGTTAGAAGCCACGGTTACTTTATTTCTGCTATGTAGCCACCTAAAATGTTGATGATGCCCTACCGGTTTTTCTTTCTAAACTGCACCACTTGGTATCAATTTCTGTTTACTATCAAAGAATATTTGACATAACTAAAAGGAGCCTCGAGGAGGAAGTCCTAATTTGGGCGTGGTCCTGGCTGGGCGTTTATTGACATGGCAGTCAGCAGCAGCCTGGCAACAGGATTACAGCTAAAGTGGATTTTGTATTGCTGATTGCAGCAACTCGTTTGGTGGTTGTGGATGAATGAAAAAAAATGCTCTACTTGCGCAATGGCGATGACTGCAACGCTTGAACATGGCTGGGCCAAGTATGTTAGGCCCACTGAGCATTTATATTAACAGGAGTCCTGCAATATTTGTTGCATTCATTCAACTAAAATTGCTTCACTGACTTGTAATTTTTTTTTTTAAATAATAATAAAAAATAAAAAATACAATTCAGCTCATTTAATAATTTGTTGATTTATTAGAACAAAAATATATAAATATTAGGCAAATAAAAAGAATGCTTCACCGGATAATACATGGCGTATTTGTTGAATGCAAGAAAAAAAAAAAGTCAGTAAATATCGCGATAAGCTATAATTCCCAAATGTCATCTTCATTCTTCTGTATGACCTGTAATAATACATTTTAAAAAATCAACCATAAAAGCTTATTTATGAGACTGACAAAGACAAAAGTGAGTGACATTCACACTATAATTAGTTAGTTTTATAATTATAAAAATAGTCTCTTTCAGTTTATTTTGTTAATGAAAATGTTTTTCCAAGATAAGTTCTCAGGTTGTTTTTTTTGTGTGCATGTATTAAACATAATCACACGAGTCTCTATGGCAACAGCAGTCACACAACATTCAGGCTAGCAAGTTAACAGCTTGATTTTGCTGAAACCCACATCACTCACCAGGCCAAGCAAGCCCCGCCTTTTAAAGCCGCACACACTCAAATCACAGATACTACAGCAGAATGTAAGGATGGTGACGACTCCAAGTGAGCCCAATTAATAATAGCTGCACCTGGCACGTGCATGTTATGGTGTTTAATAATGAAAAATAATTTTTGATCCGATCCGATAGAATACTCAATTCTAAAAATATTCACTAGCTGCAGCCCTAATCGCAAATTATGAAATAAATGTATCAACACACGTCGCAATTCAATAACATCAACATTCGTGCTCTCTTTCTTTTTTCTTCTTATTTTGCCATTAAACAGGATATTCCAGTTGGCAAATCCGGAATCATTGAAGTGCTCATTGTACTTTTTACCCTGCAGTGCAACCACAGTAAAACGATGCCTTCAGGTACACCCTCATCAGCGCTATCACCATTACACACCAGGACACCCACTGCCGGGAAAAGTCCACTCGGAGGGGGCCTCCTAAGTGGGCGGCTAAACTTTTTGGCCACCCACCCGCCAGCCCCACTGACATGTGCACGCACACGCCCACATGAGCAAAGTCATGAGCTCTCTTCACACTCACTCAACATGGAAAAGTGCTCATTAATACAAAAAAAACGGCTCATTTAATACATCAGCATGCTCATTTAACGCTCTTCATGTACATGTGGAGCTTTTAACCAGCGCCTACTTTACAAATGATCCTGCTTTTTTTTTTTCCCCAGCTAAAAGTTGTTGCCGGCCTCTCCCGGGCCAAATGGAACACTCTTAAAAAAGAAAAAGTAAAAGAAGAAGACGCACAAGTTTAGACCTTACCTCTTCAGGGTTGCAAATGGAGGCAGAAGCTTGTTGGACGTGTGCGTGTGTGGAGGAGGAGGAGGAGAAAAAGAAGAAGAAGAGTGCTCGCTTACTGGTTATGCGAGTATGTGCGTGCGTGTGTGTGTGTGCGTGAGTCTACGCCTGGAAAACTGGACTGCTTTCCGGCTTGTAGGAAGGCAGGGAGGGACTGAGGGAGGTGACTAGGAGGAGTCAGACTAGACCGCATGTGTGTGAAGTGCAGCTGTTGGGCTTTATCTGCACTTAACCAGATAGCACACACACACACACACACACACACACACACACACACAGACAGACACAGTGACCTCAGCAGATGTGATGACACTAATCCGCCGCATCCCACTGAACGTCTGCAAATGTCTAGTACGGTGAAACCCTGTTTATCGCGGGGGTTACGTTCCAGACTCACCTGCGACAGGTGGAAAATCGGCAATGTAGAGCAACCAGACACCAAAATGTCCAACCGAATCGCATCATTTGGTTTAATAAACGTCTGCTAGCTTAATGCTAACATACAATACAAAGACACAAGTTAGCGACGGATGTTACGGTCATTCGAAACCTTCAATACAGAGCAGCAACATACACAAAAGGCTACTACACACAAACACTCATGAAACTGCGTTGATACAGTTTTGACACATCAACTGTCAACACTGCACATGTACTGAGGGCAAGAAAAAAATATCAGCATACAAATATCAAGATCATCCGTATTGGATGCTGCACTGTCAACACTGCTTAGCTATTGGTGGGACAAACTATCAATATTGTATCATTTGGCTTATTATTTATGGTTTGGGCTGATACAAAACAAACAAAAAAAATCTTTCCAGATGGTGTGCCACAGGGATATGTATTAGGGCCCCTTATGTTATATTACCACAAAATCATCAAGCATGAAATAAATCTGCATATGTATCAAATACAGAACTTTTTTTTTCTGTGACAAGTACTCAAAATATTAACATTCACTGGCCACAACATTATGTATCTATATTTAAAATAAAATAAAATAATAATAATAGACAATGCTCACTTCCTTAAAGACATCCCGTGTACACAATCGCCTGTATCCTCGTGAAAGACATTCTGGTGCTCCATTGAATCCGAAAATGGAGAGAGAGAAAAAAAATCCAGTAATTTGTGATATTCCAATCATGGATCCAAACATTCACACGTGAAATCTTCAAAAGTCTCAACGAGGAGATGTTGATTTTGCTTTTATATGGGTTCTCTCTCTGGGTGGAGTTAATGGAACCATGGAGATGAAAAGGACACAAAGACATGCATATTCGTGTGTGCTCATGTGTGTGTTTAGTTAAATATGGACCAAGACAGTTCGTCCTGGTTTGGTCTGGGGCAGGCCGAGTGGAAAGCATCAGTCACACTTTTAAACTTCCTCCTCCTCCTTTTCCCACTAAATTGGCTTTCCATGGAAGTTCTGCTGAGTCACACTGCAACTTGGACTGTTAGTTAGATGATCATCAAACATTGACGGAATACCTGCAATGGCTGCGTCAAACCCAAACAATTTCTGACATGGCTCCTTCAGATTTTACATGCATCCTAACCAAGTTTCATGTTGATCGGTCAAACTGGTGTCAGGAACTAGTTTTAGCATTTTAGTATTCACCCAAAATGGCTGTGTCAAAGCAAAATGGCCAATTTCCTGTTCAAATTAGGGCTCCGTTCCTTGCCAATTTTTGGTGTGATCTTTCATAATCGAAATGACCAAACAAATTTGTGTTCTCTAAAATTGGCATCAAGGAAGCTCTACTTTCTTTTCTCTCTGAAATCTATTTTTTTTTTTTATCTCTCTCTCATCGATGTGAATTTAGCAGTGCTAGCATGCGAGCTAGCAAAGTTAGCATGTTAGTATCTCTGCATTACTTCAACTACAGGCCATGTGATGGCAAAAAAAAAAAAAAAAAGGGTTTTATTGTGGTGTGTAATACTGAAAGATTTGATACATTAGCTAGACTCTAACATTTGTTCCATACAATTTTATTCCAAACAGTCTTTTTTTTCTTGGCTGAACTGATTTCAGTAGTTCGATTTTTTTTTTTTTTGGTCCAATCAGATTTCACCCTCTGTGTTGCTATGTCAATCTAATCTGCCCAGGGTCTTATAACTTCAACTAAATCGGCAATGGGACCGTTTCTTTAACTAAGCACGTTTCAGATTGGTCCTCATGTCAGCATTTATCCGTCCCGATTGGTTGGTCAGAGGAAAACTGTTCAAAAAATGTCACGATCTGCATGAAACGATCCAGTTGATCTAAGTGGCACAGTTATATTGTGTTTATTGTCAAGTATTAATACTTTCTATAAATGTGGCATGACAGCGACACTCGTCCATTCCTAATGTAAACTGTTCGAAAGTGATCCCAATCCAGCGCAGTTGACACTTTCTAGATTAAAGATCTGATTAGAGTGTTTGTGCGTGGAGTGACTTGTGATGTAACACGTCAGACGAGGCGAGACGCGAACACGAGTCGGGCCTGCAACATTCCAAGCAGGCACACCGGCAACACAAAAGGTGTGTCTGTCGTCTTTGACTCACTACATGCTCCCACACACAGGAATGTCAGCCTGAAATGTAAATTTCTGCTTAGAGAAGAAGAAGGGGGGGTTAATGAGCTGGGGCCTCACGCTTTGGTTTGGAAGCCTGACTTCCCAATTTAAATTTTTTTTTTTCAAATATTTGGTTGTACTGGTGGCTACACGATTTGTAGGAATCCGTAAAATTCCTTTTTCAAGGTCCTTTCTCCATGTCATTTTTTTTAGCTATACATTATTCTATATTGCAATAAAAAATATCACATTTAATATACATAAATATTTTGATATTATTCAAATCTTGCTATCAGTTTTAAAATGGCAAATTCTCCTTTGCACCAAAGCCAAAGAACCGCATTTGGGTACTGTGTTGAATCTTTCTTTTTTTTTCTTAAATGTACTTGTTACTCAAGTACAGTGTTTGATGACGCTTATGACATTCTCATTTCCATTTCCTGGCATGCAAATTTGTAACAGAAAGCTCGTTGTTCACATGTTAATAATTCAAAGAGGTGTATCTCATCCAAGGGAAGTCTTGTTACGATAGCAACAACTCACACACAGAGTGACATGTTATCATTGCAGTGTCATTTTCCCTTCCTGGGTGGGGCCGCCAAGCACGAGGGCGTAGCCTTTCAGGCACACACACACGCACACCGCGAGGCTCCTTTCCAACAGAGAAGGCCAACAAGGTCTCAAAATCACCGTTGCATCTTTTCGACAATACTTGAAAGCCAAATTTGTGACGTGTCAACACTTTACGATGGTCTACAGTCATGATCGGTTATCAATAGGCACAGGTATGGATCAAGAGGAACTTTTTGGGCATGCACACAATAGTTGTTTGACCTGAGGGAGGAAGGTTCAACATGCAGTGCAAACACTTAATGTATACATTATACAGGAGGAGGATGATGATGAGGAGGAGGCGGCCTTTGTGAGAATAAAACGGCTTTTCTATAGGGTCCTATTTGTATTTTGAATATTAGTGGGATCGAACGCATTTTAATTGTGAAAGTACAGCTCTCCTATAGATAAAGATGAGTTTCAAATACATTTTATTTTACATTTGTTTTATAGTTAATATTAGACATCAGTTATTTTTCTATTTTTATTTTCATTTTAATAGCATTTATTTATTGGTTTATTTAGTTAAGTTTAAATAAAATTTAACAAAAAAAAACATTATTTGTAGGGCCAGTGAGTTTAATTGGTCAGCCGATTTAATCAACCAATTTCAGCTACTTTAAAAAAATAAAAATAAATTTCCAATTAGTTTTCATCGGTTCTGTTATCATTTTTAATACTTGAATTATTTGTATTTATTCATTCATTTGGTAGTTTTTCATTTGTAGTTCAAGCGCTATATAAAAAGCGGTCCATTTACCATTTAGTAAATATTTCATTTTTCTCATTTTGTCAATATCATTGTTGTTGTTTTTGTGTTTTTTTTTTACACAGATTTGTTGCTTAAGTCTAGTTTAATATTTTTTAATTCATTCAATTATTTTAGTTTAATAAATTTTTGGTCACATTTATTTTTCTTTTTTCCTCTCACATTTAATTTAGGCTTTAGTTTTAAGTTTAGTTTGAGTTATTTTTTTAACAGATGTTTTCATTTTTTGGGGATTTGTTGGTTTCGTATAGGGTTTGAATGAAATGATTTTAGGAGATTGTATTCACCTTTTTTTCCTTTATACTTCACACTAGTTTTAGTAATAAAAACAAACAAACATTGGTTCAGTTGGATTTTTTTTACATGTTAGTTAAGTTAAAGGTATTATTAAGTTAATTTATTTATGAAATAGTTGTTAATTTCATTTTTATCTAGTCAGCTTTATTTTCTTATGTTTGTTGTTTAGGGTTTTAATTACTATTAATGAACGAACGAATGAATTAAATTACTATTATCTTGAGCAAGACACTAAACCCCAATTTACTCCCAGTGGACCTGGCAGCGCCTTGCATGGCAGCAGCCGACCTCTGGTGTATCAGTGTGCGTGTGCGTATGAATGGGTGAATCTGAGGCATAAAGTGTAAAGCGCTTTGGGCACCATATGGTGTAGTTAAAGTGCTATATAAAAAGCAGTCCATTTACCATATGATTTTATTTATTTCATGACATAATTTGTAGCTCATCTTTCTCTTTTTCCATTGAATTTACATGAATTGCTGGCGCCTCTGTGGCGCCCTCTGTCGATCATAACACAACCTACAAATTCGTCAAGCAGTTCCCTGGCGCCACCTAGCGGTTGGGGAACTCCACTACAACATTCCAACATTAACGCGATGAGGTCGCGGAGTTCATGACGTCACTCTAACTACACAACCTGCAAATTGAAACAAACTGCGAACACCAAAAACCCGCTGCACGTCCCAAAGCGGGAACCTTACCTGACTTTTCTCGAATCTTCCTCGGGATCAATTTACAAACCGACGTCCTTTCCACGCGTTTTGGCCGTCCACGCGTCCAACAACAACAACGCCGCAGTGGGCCCACTGTCACACAGCAGAAGAAAGCAGACACGCGAGGGAAAATCCCCGCGTTGAATCCAGGGAAGAAGAAGCCGCTTTAGTGCACACTGACTGCAAAAACTGAAAACACACATGCGGAGGGAGTGTGTGAGTGAGCGTGTCGTGGGAGTGGGCCTGCTCGCTAGCTTTGCTTAATTGCACAGTGCCACCTGGTGGACATAATTGGCAATCAGGGGGGTTATTGGGGGGCGGGAACCAGGTGCATTATTCATACTAAGGCGTTTCCGCATTCATTTCAGATTGACGAATATCCCGCATTTAGCGAGTAGTACATTATTTGATCTTCATTAGTAGGAAAACTTTCGACGTATTTTCCCCCTATATCGATATTTATCCATTATTTTACCTGTATTTGTTATGTATTTTAGACTTCAGGGGTATTTTTTTCTTATCGTTTTATTGAAATATTAAATGTTAGATTTTTAGTACACGTTTTATTTGTTAGTTTATTGTAATGTAATTTTTGTTAGTACGGTGGACCCCAAGTGAAAATCGTAAATGACACCAATTGATATGTATTGGGAATTTATTTATTTATCTATTTATTTGTTTATTTATTTGTTTATCTTTTAACCCGCCAATGTGCTATTTCCAAACACAAAAAAAATGCAGACTGAAAGTCTAAGCCATATGTTTATTTTAAGTACACAAAAGTGTAAGAATTTTTTTTTCTTTGAACAGTAAACTTTAATTTGGGAGTGGCATTGAACAACTTGAAGCTTCGTTTGGAAAAAAATTCAAATGTAGGGAGCACAAGTGAAAAGTAGTCAGAAAAATAGATACTTAATTAAAGTACAAATACATGAAAATCTACTTACAGTAATAAATGTGTCACTTCTACCTGTGCAGTATGGACATCAACACTATTTTTATTTGTCACATCACGTCCAAATATATCGCAGTGTGTGCATGTGTGTGTGCGTTGTTAGTGATGTCACCCGCATGAGGTCATCAGCATCCAGGAAGCAAGCGTTGAGGTGAGGAGCCTTCATCGTCTTCTTCATCATCTTCATTTTGATTTGAGGCAATGGAGGGAGGGAAGAGGATTGGGTGAGGGGGAGTGTGTGTGTGTGTGTGGAGGGGGGGGATTTCTGAGTTGCAGTGACCTAATAGCTGCAAAAAGCAATGAAGTCATCCACACTGACTCATATTCCCACATGACAGCAACATCAGCGCCAGTGTTATACCAAACAATATTTATTTGTTTATTGTTGTGACAGCTTTTCAAGTATCATTATTTTTAATTTCTTATTTTTATTTATTGTAGGATTTTATAATACTTTTGAATGCTATTTTTATGCATTATCATATTTAAATGTATTCTTTATTGTAGTTTTTCAGGATGTGCATTTTTTTATTATATTTTGAGTTTAATAAATTTATATTTAAAATATAAATATTATTCATTGTAGGTTTCTTGGCTATTTTTCGTATTTTATTAAAGTATATATTTTTTTGTAGAAAGTGTTTAGGGTATTTTTTTAATTCACAAATTGTATTTTGTATTATAGGTTATATCCCCCACCAAAAACAAGCAAGACATTTTTATCATTGTATTATTTTCTCGTGTCTTATAGACTGAGAGTGAATATATCACACCCCGTCACTTTGAAGCAGTTTGTATTGAATAGTACAGTATTCATATTTGCACTGCAGATGATGTGAAAGCACTTTTTTCGTGTGTGGAACAAAACATTGCAGGCAGATTCAATGGAATAATCCCAAAAGTGCTGACAGTAATGCTGCAAATGTAACGAGTTGCTTGTGGAAAGACTAAATGTAACATTTAAAATACTAATGATATAATCCAAATATGATAGTCCTTTTTTCATTTCATTGTTTTGTTACTTGACATGGGTCAATGTGACAGGCCACATAATTGTGGGGTTTAAGCAGCCTCTGGGGCTCTTCAAATGGAACCAAAGCAATAAAAAATGACATCTTTAGTCTTTTTATAGCACATGATTCTCACTCTTTAAACTGCTGCTGTTGTAACTAGAAAGGAGAAAAGCTATTGATGTTGAACTTTTTTTTTTTTTTTAACATTTAAGTTATATTATATTATTGAGAATCATAGGCAGTGCATTATTTTAAAGGTGTTGTTTTATTTGTGTTGTTCCTATAAATTTTCCTTTCAATTTAATGTAATTTTGACTTTGATTTTCATATTAATTCAAATGTGAATGTTAAGGTTACCCAAGGTCATCTGACAGAAAAAATAAGCATAAATAATGATAATTTAATTTAATAGAATTTTAAATTTAAAAAATGAATGTGAAATAAAACGAAAAATTTGGGGAGAATTATTTAAAATGATTATTTCTGGACAGTAATAAATATTATAAAGATCATCATCAATTTCTAGAATTATCCATCAGGTAAGTGTTGCATACAAGCAAATTCCCCCAAAATAATTTTAAAAAATGGAGCGTGATTTGACATTTTCACCACATCTCAAACGTGTGGGTGTACCTAATCAAACGTCCCGTGGGTGTATTTCCCACAACACATCCAGTAGGTCCGGCCTACTCAACTGTAGCTCGTTACCACGCAGAAAACAAACATCTGCAAAAATGCTCCAAAAAAGCTCAACTGGAATCTTGCCAATGAGCAAGCCGAGTTCTTTGTTGCAAGGATCCTGACATCATCGCCTGTTGAGCACGTGCTGCTGGCCGGGCGAGTCCCTTTGTGCACAACACGCGCCTTTTTACAAGAGGGAAAAAAAAATAGGGACATCTGCTGGTGGACATTGAAAAGGGACACTCGTCTGGGACTCGGGGACACGTCTTTTAGATGCGGCTAGCGTCCGCGTGGATGGACGGATAGCCTACAAAAGCGGACAAAGAAAGGCCTCGTGTGTGTAAATGTGGGGAGGCACAGTAACCCAAAGATGCCTTTCATCATCAGAGAGGGGGGGGAGGAAAGGACAGTGGGGACCACTCTGACGGCCAGATGGTCCCAATCAGTAACATGACCTCACTTGTACTTTCACAAGTATCCTGTAACACACACACACAACCCTTTGAGCATTTATTCCATATCCTTGATATAGATCGAGGATTGAGCACGCTAGTACAACAACTAGAGCACGCTACTAAAATCTAGGACTGTAACGTATTTTCCACCTCTAATGTCACTTTTGGCCTACTAGTACTCACTCAAAACTTACTAGACCCAACCAGGAGGCACGTGTCACACACTAGGTCCAACTAGTTACTAGTATCCTCCTGTAGCTTACTAGTAGCATCAAAATGCCTACAAGTAGTTTTGCCTCACTAGTAATGCAGGTCTGAGCTGGACTTTTGCTGATCATAAAAATAGAACCTGTAGTCTTACTAGTATGGCAAAGTTGTACTAGTTCAGTAGTGTGCAGAAGTGACATATGGTAGTGGTAAAAACGACTAGTCTACTAGTGCAGCAATACTAGCGTGATGAATTGTCTTACCGGTGAGCACAAAGCGTACTAGTACAAAGTGTGCTAGTGCGAGGTTAATGGAAAAAAATTATCCAATGCCTTTCTGTAGTTATGCTAGCAGGCCAAAAGTGGTACTAGTAACAAGAAAAATGCTCCTATAGTAAGACACAGTTGTAGTCAAGGCAGAAACCTGATCATGGGTCTTCATATCGATCGGGTCCCAGTAGATAGCACCCCCCCCCCCTTTCTAATAAGGTCACGCGACCTCTCGGACAAACGGCACTAGTACAGCGTCCATTCGTAGAGTTTGAGGATTGGGGGCAGAACGGTGGTTATTCCCGGCCCCTCCCCTCCTCTGCGATTGCATGCATCACGCCATACTGCTCTCCTCCTGCTGCTGTTTTTTTTTTTTTTTTTTTTTTTCAAGGAGGGGGTCATGGGGTAAAGAGGGGTGCTTTAATCCCGGCCTCACACCAACACACGCCTTCCTGGAGAAGCCTTTTCCCGATTAGCTCCGCCCACTTGGCCCCCGTCTAGACTGTGATTATACACCTGCTCCATATTGACACGTTTTCGTTTCTTGCCACAATGCAATTGCGGGGATAATTCGCTTATAAAATAAAATTTTATTATAAATTTAATTTCTGAGTTGGCTGCCATTTAGAGTCCAAGTTTGACATGATCTTTTTTTTTTCATTAACTATCACACATTATTTACACATGCTAACAGTGAAAACACCACATTTTTAAACTAATAACTTGTTCATTTAAATTTTTTGATTATTTATTTATTGTATAATTAAAAAAAACGAAGCTAACATCTCATGTGTGAAAACAGTTCAAAGATTTGGGGATTTTTAAAAAATATATTTTCATGACAATTTTGGGGACTTTCCAGTGTAACACGTTTCTTTAAATGCAAAAAAATTAACAAATACAAATGTTATACAAACACACAGAACTTTAGAATTCCAGCTACCATTGCACAAGAGAGGTTAACAATTTGATTAATTTATTTTATTTTTATGGGGGGGGGGGGGGCGCTAGCAGCTCACAGTGTTTACACCTAAAAAGAAATGATTACAAAAGGGCTTTAGACAAACTTTTCTCAGCTCAACTTTATTTCTAGTGCACTTTAACAACAACCGCAGCTGTAACAAAGTGCTCTAAATAAAATATGATTTTGTAATTCAAATATACAAGCCGCTCCCTTTACATTTTCATTTTGCATAAAGGAAGTGCAGTTTTCTATCCTCTTGTTGCACTTGCGTGAAGCTGTCGCTGTCTATGGCCGGGATATTAACATTTTAATCTTGCAATCAGAGCATGCATGACATCACTCACATTTACAACATGAGTACGAATGTAAACAAACTGCCGTTTTCTGACGGATGATAGTTTGAGCGTTGGCGAGTTACACACATAAAGAATTTCAGCTTTGTAGACAAGCGGCGCAAGTCCAATGGCGCTGAAATTCTCCACCCAATGAAATATTGTGACCAAAAGGCTACAAATGTCCCAATGTGGCAAGGGAGAAAGTAATAGGCACAAGTTCTCTGCCAAAGAATATCACGGCCAGAAATGCTGAAACAGTCCAAAAGTTGTTACAAGTATTAAATTAGCAGGTGCATCTTTCTCCATTAAATCTTTCAACTTTTTATTGTTCTGACTTTTTTTTTTTAAGTACGGAGCCCAAAGAGGTAAAAAAAACACACACACTAATGTGTGGCTATTTCTATTTATTTTAAATATATTGTATAATTTTCTCTAGGATTACAAGTAACATTTTGCGTGCATAGTACGGTGGCCCAAAAGGGTCAAATAAGTGATTCAAACTTTTTTCTTCTTTTTTTTTAAACCATGAACATTTTTTACACACCGGTATTTTAAACATGATTTTTTTATATATATATATATATATATATATATACTAAATATGCTAAAATCTCATTTGGGATGGCGGTTCTGAAATGTACAGATTTTTTTCAAGATATTTTTCATTAACAATTAGAAGACTTTCCAAATTTCACAACAGTTCAAGGGCTTGTCTTTCTCTCGAGGGTCAACTGAAATTTTGTGTTTCAGCTGCAAAATTTCTCTCTCCATTCTCAAAATTTCAAAAGTCCATCACAGTGTGGCAAAACAAAAGTAAAATTTAATGACCGTGCAAAGAATAAAATCCTCCTGATGAAATTCTCTCCCAACGTGGGAACATGCCATCACACATTCTCACCATGGAGAATTGTTCATCCTTTTTTTTTTTTCAACATCATGCTGTGCTGAGAGGAAAACCTTTTTTATTTAACGCCCGTGGAGATGGAAAACATTTTAGGGAAGAGGAGGAGGAGGATGAAGAGGGAGGGAGCAAGGCTTGCTAGAGTGTCATATTCCTCATGCAGAGTTTGCCTTGTCATTCACATCCTTGTGCACACACATGGCCAACCTTGACTTTGACTCTGAGGAATAAAACAAAAAAAGGTGGGGGAGCAAGAAAAGCACATGTGCAGTTACTTTTGCTAGAAAAACTATACGTGCAAAGTCTTATTTGCGTCTGTTAAAGGGGGGGTTGGAGGGTGGGGGTCTTTTGTGTGCTCCCACTAACATGCCGTCAGGCGTGGCTTGTGTGCGAGGACATCTTGTTGGGGAGTCTGAAGCAACGGGTGCGCTTCTTTTGTTCACCGGCACGGCTGCTTCTGCTGCTGCTGCAAAGCGCTTTTTTTTTTTTTTGTTGAGGGAACTGGATGTACGGATGGCCGTATACGACCCCCTACTCGCCCCCGCCTCCTACATAGGGTCTGCAGTCTGCCAACTCCCTTCCCCCTCGTATATATTATATAAATATATATATATATACAGACGCCGCCCACCCCCTCTCTCCTCAATCCCTCCCCCTCCTCCTGTGCCAGACACCCTGTAGTCTATACATAACATCCTCATGCGGAGACGACAACGTGGTGCCGCAAAGCGTGGCTACACGAGGTGGGCGTACACCCCCCCCATCTCCTCAACAAACCCTTCATCTATCCTCACTAATTATTCCTATTAATAAAAAAATAATAATAGTACAAACGTGGGTACTAAAGTTGACGTCATCCTTTCACATGAACATGGAAGCTGTTCATGATTCTTCTTAAAAAAAAAATGGATTAGCCAAATTAATAGTGTACATGGTTCTGTCACAAATTTTATATTTTTATTGTTTACAAAAAAAATCATAATATAAGGGGGGCCTAAGTAGACGTAAAAAACATATTACCGTTAAAAAAAAATAATAATAATAATTAAGTGGGGGGAAATGGGTGATTATCCAAATAATAACACATGGTTGTTTTTGGGCGTAGGCCTATACCCCCCACCCCCTTTACCCCATTCACCCTCACAATTTTTTATTATTAATGAAAAATAATAATAATCCAAACATGACGTCAGCCTGTCCCAGCACCATTGATTCTCTTGTTTTTGAGTACAAAACGCTGATTATCCATAAAATAATACAGTACATGGTTCTTTTGAAGCATGAGGATAAGGAGGGGAGCGGCTTGAAAGAGCCAGACTGGGTGGAGCGTCGCCCCCCCCTCCCCCCTTTCAGCACATCCACCCATCCACCCCCCAGCCACCGGCAAGTCCATCCCGGGAAGAGCACGCAGACGCCGGGCTAGTTCGCTTCGCGTGTCCCGGTCGCCCCTGGAGCTCCTCGGCGAGGGTACTGGAAGTAGTAGCGTGGGGTGCAAGAGGGGAGGGGAGGGGGCGAGGGGGAGGGTAGGTAGGGGCGGCTTGGTGGCTGGTGGGTCGGTCCATGGGAGGGACTAGCGCAAAAAAAGAGGAGGGGGGGCCGGTGGAAGGAGGCGGCTGCGAGGAGGCTGTTTCTCTCTCCAGTCTCTTTCCCGTCGTCTTTGTCTCGCGCCACTCTTTTGTTTAGCCATGCCGAGCCTGCTGGTGCTCGCAGGGATCATGGAGAAAAACGGGGGCTACGGCGCCGATCTGGCCGGCTCCGGCTTCGGGGGCGAGGCGGGTCTGCTGGGGCCCCCCGACGACGACGAGGACGACTCCCGCGCCCTGAGGGTCGCGCTCGGCCAGCTGTCGCTCCTGGGGCTCGGCGAGGGCGAGGACGGTGGAGGAGGAGGTGGAGGTGGAGGAGGTGGTGGAGGTAGTGTTGTTATCGGCGGCGGCGGAGCTCCGACGAGCGGAGTGCAAGACCGGAGCAACAACAACAACAATCACCACAATAGTGGAGGAGGAGGAATTGGGGGACTCGGTGGAATCGGAGGCGGAGGGGACGCGTCGATCCTCCAAGGCAAGAGCAAGTTGTGCGCCCTGTACGAGAGCTCGTCCGGGGAGCCCAAAGGACGAGGCTGCAACATCACCGAATGCGTCCCGGTGCCCAGCTCCGAGCATGTGGCCGAGATAGTGGGCAGGCAAGGTAAATCACCACCCCGAAAAAAAAATCATCAAAAACAAGCATGCTTTACTTGCAAACTTTTCCTGTTCCAATGTTACCTTTAACAAAGAAAAGGGAGTGGTGGTGGTGTTTTTTTGGTACCCCCTCCCCTTATTCCTCCTTTTCCATGAGGCATCAGCCTCCCACTTTTCCTGCCTCACAAGTTCCATCATCACCCTGCAGGAGCTTTTTTCTTTTCTTTTTACATGATATGATAATTTGATCGGATTCCCTTTCCTAAGCACTCCTTGAGTGAAGCCCCGAGTGTGGTGCACGATTCTCCAATCCAACGCCATCAATGTCACCGGAGCGTTTGGCTTCCTTTGTCGTCTGGGACGCGCCAGACTGTTCAAAAGGCAACGTGCTGTTGTGAGCAAGGCGGTGGGGAGGGTGGCTGGCTGAGTGGGTGAAGGTTGGGGGGTGGTCTGGGGTGAGGGGGTGCAAGTGTAATGTAGAGAAAGGAGGTCTGGCTTCCACCAGGTTCTGGCGGGGCTGATGTTTTGGGGGGGGCTTGTTTATCTGGCCCACTGACACATTTGGACAATGGAAGTGAGCCATGCAGTCAATTAGCCAGCGTAGACCCCCAACCTCACCCTTTTCTCGTATTGTTTTTGGAAAAGTTGCATTCTCATCACATGACGCATATTTGTGCTATTTTCCAAGAGGATTTTTGACCGTTTCTGATGTGATACAACATTAATGGGATTTGTTTTTTTAGGGATGACACAATAACCAGGACTCATTTCATGAGGTAGGCTACGGGTCGCTCAAAACATAGCAAAATGTGCTTAATAGAAACCTTAAAATGGCAGTTGGAATTCGGTACGATAATCAGGCCAATGCATGCAACAAACAGACCCAACATGTCTTGTTGAGTCAACCTCACGAGGACAACTTTTGACAAATTTCTTCAAGTGTGGTAGCACAAAATGGTTAAAAAAAATCCTTAAAAAATGTCTACAACTTGCTTTCTCACACCCTTTTTACAATTTTGTATAGTAGCCCAATAGGTGGGATAAAAAACAAAAGTGAGAATTTTGGTCTGTTTACGCGATTTAAAACTGTCATTCGTTTTATGAAGTACGGTGACTCTAAGAGTTTTAAAAAATAACTACAACATTTTGGCAACTGACTAATTTCTTGAAGACTACAGTGGCTCGTAAGGGTCAACAGGTGTGATAAATATATTATTAAAAACAATACAAATCTGGTGTGTGTGTGCTTGTAATTGAAATTCCAATGTTTTCTACGAGGAACATTTTTCCTTAATATTTTGTTGGCCTTTTACAAAATTTAGGCAAACTGAATTCCTTTAACTAAGCCCACATTAGCTAACCGAACTTCCCATAGCTGACGTGTTCTTTTTCAGATCGCAAACTAGTTTTGACTCAACAGTGCCTCTACTGGTCACGACCTTGAAGTGCACAATGCTCCGCGATTATTTAACGGCTGTCATTGTCCATGTGACAGTGACAAAAAAAAATGTTGCTTTGTATTCTATAATGCGTATTTAATCTCTGGTTGTGTGATAAACAAACAGGTGATGAGCTTTAAAAAAAAAATGTTTTTTGCTGGTTTGAAGTTAAACACAAACCCACGAAACATACTTGTTTTGTAAAAACAAAAACAAAAAAGATACATACATTTGCAAATAACTTAAAGTTGCACTACACATTTTAATACACCTTTTTAACCCTTATGAGGCACCATACTTCACCAAATTAAGCAAAAGAAGTGGGTGTAGGTATCACATTCCTTTGTCCATTCAAAAAGCAACAAAGAAATCGTATGTAAAAATTCTCACAAAATTACACAAATCTTCAGCATTCCAAATTCCATCACACACATTTATAATGCTCTAGAAACACACACCCTCATAAACACCCTTTTGGGCCTACATACTGTAAGCAAAAAGTAAAAAAAAAAAAAAGAGAGAGTGATTGTATCATCCCTCAAAATTTAAACAACAAAAACGGTGGATGTTTTGGCAACCAACCAAAATTACCAGGATGACTTCTCTCACCCTTTTGGGCCAATTCCTGAAATGAGTAAAAAAATAAATCAAAAAAAGTGACATTAAAGTCACATTGGTGCATCCCCCTGTCCATTTGCAACCAACAACATTCTTTTGGGAAAAAAACATTCCTAAAAAGGATTTGCCACTTCACACTGGCATATGGTGCTCTTTAACATCGTATAATTTGGAAATTAAACAGAATTGTACAACACAATGGGGCACCATATGCCAACATCTTGTGTGCTATAGCACAACTGTACAGTCGACAAAAAAAAAAAAAAAAATCCTGATATAGAGGAAAGACAATTTGAGCGAGTGAATGATTAGCAACATACTGTAGCCAAAGATTGTTACAATCAAAACAATGACAGAAATAGTGCTAGTGTTTCTTTACATTGCCAACTAGTGGCCGTGCATGCACATTACAACATTTTTAAACGTTTTACGCAATAGATTGTCACAACCCAAATAATAATGATGGAACATACATTTTTATGTTGAAAATTTACAACTAATTTATAAAATTGTAAATTAAGTGAAACACGTAAGTTTATTCATCGTGTTTATTCACATAGCCATCTATTGGCCTGGCATGCATATTGCAGGGTTTTTAATCATTTTTGTCATTGTCACATGAACATTTTTAGTCTTTACTAGAGTTACAAAAGGAGTGGGAACATTTCTGGGGTATTTCCAGAAAAGTATCGAGTCATTTAAGGAAATTTTGGAACTATTCCAAATTGGATTTTTTATTTATTTTTTGTCAATTATGCTCAAATGGGTTTCGTCCAACGACTGTATGTCAATTCCCTATTAAGCGACAATGTGAATGTTGTAAATAAATACCTGGTTTCAACCCATTCATTTATATACATTCTTGTAATTCCCACATAAAATTCCCAGAATTTTGCAACCTTACTAGTATGTTGTACGTATGCATCAGTTTGGCGTACTTTCCGTCAGAGAAAAGAGCCTTGCGTTTTCCCAGTTGCATTGTTTGGAACGATCCCACCGTTGCAAATGGGAGCATCTCGGGCGACTGTAAATTCTTGTTGTGTGTTTGATTAATCTCTGCCCCTGTAATTGTCTAATTGGGACACTCGTGTACTTGATTAAAAGGCGGCGCGTAGGAATGTGTTGCTCCGTGATCCTCTGCGACACCGCCGCATCTATTAGCCTCGTTAAGCCACCAATGCGGCCGGCTGGGCTGCCTCCACGGGTGTTTGCAGATGTCGGGTTCAAATGAGAAAAACAAACAAACCCCCAAAGCGTTCCCTTCCCTTCTGGCGTATGAAAAGAGCTGCCGACTCGTGCTCGTGGTCCCTTTAAGAGGGACCTGACCGACTGGTCAATAACCAGGGCGCTGGCTCCATTTGTTTCTCAATGGCCGGCTGAGTGGATGCATGAAAACATCCGGCTGGCCTCGCCACAGTTTCACAAAATAGGTGTGAAAACCCCAAAAAATTAATAAATAGAAGAAGCGCAGCTCAAGCAACTATTGTGCCAAAAGAGCAAGCCGCGAGTAGCCGGGTCGCAAGTTCAAGGAGAGGTCAGAACTCCGAAGGATTGCTGTGATGCTGCAAATAGATCTGCGGTGATTCCTCCGGCCCACCACATCAGTACTTAAGGAAGTGTTTTCTTTGGAAGCGCTCAAATAAACACTGCAGTTCTCAATAATCATACACCGAAAGGGATTTTGACCTGGAAATCATAAAGTTGGCTTGTTTATTGACAGTTAAAGTGCAAACCTGTTCAGGGCAACCTGCAGTCTATCCTGGATGACTTTCGGTGTGACGAGCAAAGAAGGGTACTGTTTGGGATACGTTCACAAGAGGTGAAAATCCACAACATCGACACCATATAATATATATATATTTTTTAAATTACCCTCTCACATATAGCCTAACATTTTAGGCGACACTAACTTATTAAAAGACACGTTTAAAAGTATTCCTGAGTGCCTGTTAGGAGACTTTGGTATAATGAGGAAAATAAGACTCTAAATAAGACTCAATGTTTTTGTTTGTTTGTCACTCCCAGTTGAAGTTTACTGTAAAACTGACACAGAAAAGAAATGACAATGTAACGTATAATATCAAACTCCAAAATGTTTGTCTGCCGAAAATCTGAAAGCTTAATGCTAACATAGCATGTGAAATGCCATACATGGGCTAACAAAAATTAGCATAGATGAGACATTCATTCTATAGCTGCTTCTTAACACACTTGGTGCAGCAACACATACAGAGAATACAATAAAACTACCCAGTCAAAAAAAACAAAAAACAAAACAGGGTTCCAGCCACAAAAACACACCCACTCCTCATAAATTGAAAGTCACATCCAAAGTCAGGATTTTTTTGGGGTGTTTTTTTTTTTGTTTCTTTTACAAAATAACTATTTTATTTTTAATCCTTAAAAATGTTTATTTTATTATCTTATCAGATTTGTTTGCACAATGGACAGGTTAGGAAAGCTAAAAAAAAATGTTCTGAATGTATTCTCATGACCAAATTGTTTTCCTTATTCACTGGATCCGCGCTATCTGTAAAAATCTGCAAATATTTGACATTTACCTAAACATGATGATATTTAACTGTATAAATAGTTGACACCAGAAATATACCACAAACTATGATCCCAAAATACTTGGGATGAGGCTCACAACATTTGAAATGCTAACAAACATACTTTAGACCAGTCTATCTCAAAGTGTGGCACAAGTACCACTACTAGTGGTATGTGTGCGCCCTCTAGTGGTATGCAAAAGAATCACTGAATGAAATTTAAATTCAAAACATGAGTTATGGTACAATTCAAGGTATTAAAATAAAGCTTTTAACAACTTATTTTTTAATTGTATGATTTAATCCAGTAAATAAGAAATAAAAACAGTTTCCATGGGTTTGAATTGTCCATAAAGTACAATTTGATGTGAACCATCTGAAAATAGCAAAATCAGCTAAAAATGTCCACCCTTGTTAAGTTTCATTGAAAAGGAAGTGAGGTGGTCACAAATGGCCAGCATAGGGTCTAGGAGGTTAACGTTGTGGTGGTCTAAGTCAAAAACCAAAGAGGAAATTGTTCATCCTTGGAGGAGGTTTTGGGTCTAGTTTTTAAACTCTCTCAGGGCAGAAGATTAATCGCAACTGGATTGCTCTGGTTGCCTGAGAGGTTTAATTGGATGAAAGAGAATATCCCCCAGATTTTTTTAACCCGTTTCTCGGTTTGTCTGCAGGTTGCAAGATAAAAGCCTTGCGAGCCAAGACCAACACCTACATCAAGACCCCCGTGCGAGGCGAGGAGCCCGTGTTCCTGATCACGGGCCGCAAGGAGGACGTGGCCCTGGCCCGCCGCGAGATCATCTCCGCCGCCGAGCACTTCTCCATGCTGCGGGCGTCGCGCAACAAGCTGGGCGTGTCCTTCAGCGGCTCCCCGCCCACCCCGCTCCCGGGCCAGACCACCATCCAGGTGAGGGTGCCGTACAGAGTGGTGGGTCTGGTGGTGGGCCCTAAAGGCTCCACCATCAAGCGCATCCAGCAGCAGACCTGCACGTACATCGTCACCCCCAGCCGGGACCGGGACCCCGTTTTCGAAATCACGGGCTCGCCGAGCAACGCCGAGCGGGCCCGCGAGGAGATCGAGGCGCACATCGCCTTCCGGACGGGAGGCCTGCACGACCACAACAACGAGAACGACTGCCTGGGCCCCAACGGGGGCGGCAGTCCGGCGGGGAGCAGCGGAAGCGGGGGCGGCGGCCTGGAGAGTCGACTCCAGCAAGTGTGGGGCCTCCAGGGGGGCCAGCGGAAACCTCTCACCAGCAGCTACCGCCAGAACTTCTCCGACGCTCTCGGGGGAGGAGGGGGCGGCGAGGGTGTCGGGATCTACAATAAGGGCAACTTCTCCAGCTCCGGAGAAAAGCCTTGCTCCTTTTTCGGCTCGGAGGGCACCCAGAGCTGGGGCGACCCCGACTACCCCAAGCAGATGGCTTTCTACGCCCAGCAGCGGTCCAAGAGCTTCGGCGGGCTGCCGCTGCCGCTCACTAGACTCTCGCCCGGGCTTCCGGACCCGTCGGCCAACTCGTCCGTCGGCGGCATGGTGTCGCCCCACGCGCAGGCTCGCCGCGCCCACAGCGAGCCCACCTCGGCGGGGGAGGGCGGCTTCCCCGGGCGGCTCCCCGTGCCGGACTCGCCGCCGGCCGTGCGGGACTGCATGACCTGCTTTGAGAGCAAAGTGACGGCCGCCCTGGTGCCCTGCGGCCACAACCTCTTCTGCATGGAGTGCGCCATCCGAATCTGTGAGCTCAACCACCCCGAGTGTCCCGTGTGCCACACGCAGGTCTCGCAGGCCATCCGAATATTCTCCTAAGGGTCCGCGTCCCTTTTTAGCCCGTTTTTTTTTTGTCTCGTTTGTCGGTCGGCTAATTAGTTGCTCTTATTACGGTTGTTATTATTCTTATTATTGCGATACATTTTTCATTTTTCAGAAAAATTTTAAAACAATCAAGCAGCTATTTTAGAAGGCACTGCTTGCTTTACTAAAAAGTATAAGAAATATTTTTCAGTTTTTCTTTTATATACATATATATGCATATATATTTTATAAAAGTTTTGTTTATAAGAGAAGTATAGTACCTTTTCAGGGTTTTTTTTCCTTCCGTTTTTTGTTTTTTTTAATGATGGGACTGCTGCTGTTATTCCTAAACGCAGAATCACAGTATAGGCCGACATAATGTGAACATTTTATTATTATTCCAATTTTTTATTTTATTTTGTATGATCATGTTACCATGAAGTGGGTTTCTATGGAAGGAGGATGGTTTAATTGACACGGCACCATACAATCATCTCGGGTCCAAAGTAGGGTTGTCAATCACACTTTTTGATGTTAAATGAATCCTTTTATTATGCTTTGACAATAGAAAATGTGAATGGATTTTTAGTCAAAGCACTTCTACTTTTGATTGTTCTTTTTTTTTTTTATTAATTACATTAATTATTCGCCATTTTATCGGTGCTATTCTTCAGAGTTCCCAAAATGAGAGAATCTCATTGGGGGTGGCCATTGATCACGCATGGCTTGCTGCAATCTGCTGAAAAGATTCGGTGATGCTTGCCTTCCCCTCGTATCTTGAAGGCTTGATTCTATTTGCCAAGCCCCCCTCCCCTCCCCCCATAAAACGCCCCCTCCAAGCTCCCTCCCTTTTTTTTTCTTACCATAATATTCATCACTAGACAATGTGAGCAAACCTCATGCAAATAAGACCAGATTTTTTTTTTTTTGTATCGAGTGTCTGGCTGGAGCAGGTGTGTGGATATCTTGTCTGCCCCCCCCCCCCCTTCCCTCAAAACCCCCTTTTCAGGGCTGCTTACAGTGTGACCCTCCCTCGGACTGAGGAGCGTTATTGTCTGTGGGCGCTCGGACAGCGGGGCCTGGCGAGCGCTCTTTTCATAATTAGGCAAATGGGCCGGTCCAGGTGCGGATCGGAGGGGAGAACTCAACCCCCCCTAACCCATATTTTGCCCCCCTTCCAACAGACAAGATTTGAAAGCCCGCACCATTGACAAAAAAACATGTGGCC
Organism: Vanacampus margaritifer; assembly: GCF_051991255.1. NCBI lineage: Eukaryota > Metazoa > Chordata > Actinopteri > Syngnathiformes > Syngnathidae > Vanacampus > Vanacampus margaritifer. Next base: position 19,117,847 of record NC_135440.1, on the reverse strand, counting down.
ATGTTACCAAAAAAAAAAAAAAAAAGAATCACATGAGATGTAGTGTGACTCCACCCCCCCTGCTTAACCCCTTAGCATAGACCCCCTTCTCGCTCTCTTTTACACACACACACACACCCACACACACCAACTGTGAAATTCAAAACAGGGTTTACGTGACGGATCCAAATAGGCCGACCCCTCCCCGGCTACTGTAAAGGACATCCAGCAGCTGCCCCTTCACTATGGACACTGGGGCCCCAGCCAATGGGAGACCCCCCCCCCTCTCCTCTCCACCAGCCTCCCTACTCCCCACCCTAGCTTGAATGAAATCAGAGAATTGTAATTGACAGGAAAGCGGAGGAAACGCCCCATTTAACCAGCACTCACTGAATCAAATCATGCTCAGGCCCGAGCTCGGGGGTGAGGGAGGACAAACGGGTTGGGGTAAGGAGGTGGGGGCTTAAGCTGTTGAATAAAAAAGGGGAAGGTGGGGGGCATCTAGGGCTGGGAATGGTGGATTAACTCCATATTATGCCAAACGATACAATGCATTGATAGCTACGATACATCCTGATATTTACAGCACAATAATGAAGCTAATTTAAAAAAAAAAAAAAAACAATACTTCCAACTGTCATAACATTGCCAGAACTTATTATCAGTGTCCAATCAGATTGCTCGCTGTAGTACTACAATGGCGTATGCTGTGATAATGGCGCAATGTATCATGATATCAATACGTTATCCGATCCCAAGAGAACATGTATGGGCTTCAAACTGTTTTAAAAGGTATCAATGTTGATGTATCGATACTGAGATGAATGTGTTGCGCAATATCACTTCAGCTTGAGCCTTAAAACTGTTTAGAAAGTATCAGGTATCAATACTAAATGTTAGTCTACTGATACAGTGATAATGATGTGAAGTATCACGATATCGATATTTCATCTTACCCCAGAGAAGACCGTTTTCAATTGTGTCCCAGCCACATCCTTCCCTCAAGAACCCAGCCCCCCCCCCCCCCCCCCCCCCAGCGCGCCACCCAACCCCCCGTCAACCCAAGCCCCCGTGGCCTCCTCTTAAGAGCCAAACAAAGCAAAGCACGTGGAACACTTACAAAATAAAAGTAACTTACATTCTATGAAGACAGAGTAGAAATAAAGAGTATCATTCTATGGAGAAATTGCACAGCACAGTCATAAAAAAAAAAATTCTTAGTATTTTTTGTTTTATGCCTTAATATTACATTTTTTTATTCCAATAATGCCATTTAGGCTGACATGTTGGCCTTCCATTGCACCACCCCCTTAACACAACTTCTCAAAAGTGAAAGAATGTGAATCACACTTGGTTATGGAAGGGGATTCAGGAAATCACACCCTTGACCCGCCTGTTACGTCGCGGGTCAAATTGACCCTTTTTCACGTGAAAGACAGACTTTTTGGGTTATGAATGGTCACATATTGGCTATGAAATGTTCATAATGGAGCTAATAATGAGACTTTTTTTCCCCCCCGTTTCTGACCGTTTTTAGCTGAATTACATCACCAGTCAAACTGACCCAAGAACATTGTTGCTGTTTCTGAAAAAAAAAAAAAAAAAAAAAAACTAACAGCAGGGTTAAAAACACTTACCTACACAAAACATAACTATCAACAGTAAAGCACCTTATTTACCAGGAATAAAAGCGCATTTGACGAATACCAAACCGACCACTGATGGTGAAATATTTGCGAGAATTTAAGACATGCACATAAGGATTCCCTATCATTTTTGTTTCAGTTTTATTTCTTGTTGCTACCACGACGAGAGAGGGCTGCCTCTTTATATACAGAGTATTCAAAGACTCTTTGTAAATAAACACACATTTATTTGCGCATCGGACGTCCTGCTTCCACAAAGCTTTTGAATTACTACGCCAATTTAGCACAGAAAAAGAGAAAATCTTTTATTATTATTATTATTATTATTATTATTATGCGTGTTACCCATCAATTTTTTTTACTTGAATAGTAGCTTTTATGAGATAGAGCATACGTTTAACAAATATTATTTCAAGGGATTAACTTAGTATTTCATCTAAATATATAAATAATCAGACAGTACTATGATATCCTTTATGAAGCCTCTACTGTATAAATCCGAAATACGTAAAAGTTCCGATGAATTGTATGTGTAATAACAATAATAATAATAATAACCCCTGAACGAAGACAAGTTTCTATGTACATTAAGATGAAGCAATAAACGGTAATATTCTATTCAGACTACTTTGACTATTAGCATATTAGCATTTGGTAGCTCGTCGCAGCTCTTTGATTAATAAAAATAAAAATACAAAAAATCTTTCAGGATAATTGCTGTGCTCTTCAGGGTCTTTTTTTTTTGCGTGATATGTTGAATATTAAGCACTCGTTTCAGGATTTCTGAACGGCACTGAGAAGACGAAAGTGGATGCTAACTGCTAATGCGCTAACGGGCGTCTTATCTTTTAGCGTAGCTTCCCGACTTCGCCTCTGCTTTGTATTACGGTCACATGTAGCCAAAGACCAACGTACGACCAGAGCCAACTTAGTAGTGTTATAAACGCGGTATCGTACATTGTGAACGCGAATCTGTGAAACATATCAGGTTTGGGACGCCCCACAATCGGGTCATGGATGGGTCACAATCCCCACAATAGGGGTGATGTAAAACGAGGACAATTTTTAGAGTTGACTTTGGAGTTTTCCACTGCATGCTAGCAAAATATCATACCGTATAGCTAAGAGTTATCCACATACAAAAAGCTTTACGACCTCAAGGCAAACGTAGGTTTTTCCAAATAGTATACAGTATTGCAGCATAGTTGAATCAATACACAAAATTAGGATTGTTAAGAAATGTGCGTAAGTTTCATTTGTGCAGCTCGGGCTGGTATGAAATACTTTGGACACGAGCGACTTGAAAGGGGCGGCGGAGACGACTCGCGGCGACGTTGGAGTCGTTAATTTTTTCCTTAGTATTATTTTTTACGATATTGTATTACGATTTTTCTGTTTTAGTCAAAATAGAAACTGTTGATGTTTTTTCTTGCTATGAAAATTGACTTATGCATTTATGTAGAATCTCTTTGAAGGAGTGATAGGAAATCCTTATTCTCAATGGATGCACTTAAGCAATTGTAACCAACTTTTTACGAAAATCGAGTAATGCATTTGAATGTACGGAGAAAACACTCAACCTAATGCACTCCTTTTTTTTTATTACAAGCTTTAAGTTTTTGTTGCTTTTTGGGGGGAGTTTAGGGGAAAGAATTTGTGACAAGTTTTCAATATATTTTAGTTCTTCCGCATACATTTATACAAAGTAACTTAAAATGACAAAGAAAAAAAACATTACAGTTTTGTCAGATCTATTTTGCTAACATTGGTTTTTATTTCTTAGAACACAGAGAGTGGGGAGAAGGAAAAGAAGTCAGTATCTGGATGTTATTTAAGAAAACAAACCTATTTAAAGACCTTTTGTTTTTTAATTCAAATGACAAGAAGTTAATATATTTCTAAACAAGATCGGGGGAAGTCAGTTTCTACGTAAAAAAAAAAAAAAAGTTTTATTTATGACAGTTATGGACGCCGGACGACACACGTGCCACGTCCACGACAGAATAGACTATTTTTTAAGAATTTGGAGATATTTTAGTCACAGAGCATCAATCTTGTGCCTCGATTATATTATTAATACTGTTATTGTTATTATTCATGTCCTGCATTAGTAAATCCCCCCCTTGCCGCTCCCCCCATACACACATATGCCTTCAACTGTAAGCCCATGGTACTGACTTACTGCATTACACATTTCCTCTGTGATTCCAAATCCAAAATCAAGGTCTAGGTCTTGAATGCGTACAACTTTTCAGTATGGACATCTACAACTACTACTTTTGTTTTTTGATTGACAGCGACAGAGCACCTTAACGAAGACCGATTTTTAGCGTGTTAGGCGGGCCCTCAAAAGGCAAAACAGGCCTGATGGTGTTCACGAGGGCGCACTGCGTTAGGAGATCAATGTACTGTAACTAGATAGCACACACAACAGGCTCATTACTGTACTAGTTTGCATGTATGTCATGTGGTCACTTAGGCTAGATTTTCATAGTTGGGAGCGTTTTCGGAGGTCAAAAGGTGACGAGTTTTGTTGCCGGTCAGTCCCCACATTGGATTATATGAACAGTGAGGAAACTTCCTTGTGGTTTGCTGAAAACTCTTATAAAAACGTTTATATTTGTTAAATCATTTGCTCCCAAAAAACTTATAAATACGTTCTACTTTAAATGTTGCCATGCTCCCAAAGACGTATTTATATGTTTGTTTGTTTTAATGCTAGAGCATACTAGAGGCTTTGATGTAGCCTCTGAACGGAAGAGAATGCTTGAAGCAATGGTAGTTATTACAAAAAGGGCCAGCAGAGTATAAGAGATCAACCAGGGCTATGTTGCAAAAAGCTCTGTCTCCCACAGTTTTAAACAGATTTGTGAATAATGATGAAAGTTAGCTATATTCTATTGCTAACTGCTGCAAAACAGAAACAGATAGAAATATACTTTTTTTCCTGATGAAAGAAGAGACTAATGTTTCTTTTGGTAGGTTCCATGATTTTATAGCAATAGAACACAATATTCTGTGGGCCTTGCTAAAAATATGTCAAAATCCAGTAAAACAACCGGGAGCGAAGGGGGGTGCTTCAAGTGAAAATGGCTGGGAGTCAATGAGTTAATATCTTGAAACAATAGCTAATACATCAGTCGATCAGACTGCCAGACCAAAAATTTACAGAAAACTCAAAGGCTGTGATTAGCAGTCATTGCAGTGAATTACAATACTGAATTTCAGAGATAAGCTGGGCAAGACTCTCTTCCACCCCTTCAATGAGTTAAGAAATTTGGTGATTGAAATAAAATAAAAAAATACTAGAGGTAACGGAGGTCCCCAGTCTTGAATTTGACATGCACCAAGGAATTATCCTCACTGTTCCAATACTTTTGAGTGGCAAATATCCAGTATTTGCATTCACCTCACAGCAAACTTGAACATCCTGTAGTTAGTTTATTTATTGGTCAAAACTTGACAAATTTCCTGCTGCACGTGACGGGACCAAAGGTGAAAACTCGCAATCTTCCTCCGAAGACGGCCGATGCGGTCGACAGTTTGTCTCTTGGTAGCGTTTTCCAATATTTGCAGCACAAGTAGTTTGTGTGTGTGTGTGTGTGTGTGTGTGTGTTTCATGCCGGTCTAATAGTGGTGGTAGTGCGTTAGTTTACGGGCCAGCGTCATCAGGCTGGCATTAGTTTCTGGTTTCTCTGTAAACGGTGAAAAGAGGGTCGCCCCACCCCCCTACCCCCTCACGCGTGTGTGTGTGTGTGTGGCGCTCTGTGGCTGACCGTCAACTTTTTTTGATGGATGGGAACAAAAATGACAAAAGAAAAAAATGAAGAAAAAAAAATCTTTGAACTCTGTTACAGTGTGCCATGCCCTCGACGAGGCATGTGATATTGCAGGTTTATTTCTTATAGCACACGTTTTTTTGGTGAATTACATTTTTTGGAAGACATTTTTATGATTAATTATTATTATTATTAATGTATCTGCTCCATGTTAGTTCTGGTTCTTTGTTATTTTTCCAAGATACAAGATGTATTGTAAATGTTTCTAATAAAAAGAAAATGATTCCGGGAATGGAAATGAGTTGTGCTTTTGTTATTTTGAGAGTTTCAAAAAGAAAAGTGGTACAATTTTAATGAAAAAAAAATATATATATATATATATTTTTTTTTTTAAATAGCACAGGTTAATATGTATAACTTAACACATGTTAAATCATAATTTTTTTTTGACTGGGACGAATATTAGAAAATTAAATAAATAAATGCATATTAAATTGTGATGACTGTATGACAGATGAAATATAATAGGAACGTGTTTTTAAGTACCGGTATTTTGGGGGGTTAGTATAAATAAGGAATTCCCTTGTTTCACTGTCTTGGTTGTCAATGTATAAATATAACAATGAAAATTATTAAATATTCAAAAAATATATATACTGTAATACATATTAAATTACAAGGCCAACAGAAAAAAATATAATCCTTTTCTTTCTTGCATGCTGCAGAATAACAATCACAACAGACTTTCTGCTACCTACTGCAACATGTGCTCATAACATACATAAACATACTGTTACATTGTGCGATGCCTTAAAACTTCCTGTACATTGGCTTTTCTCTCTCATAATCAACGTGATGACTCAACACTTAATCTTTTATGCAAAACCTGTGCTGATCTCAAATGCAAACCCTGCCATCTACTGGCATCTGTTTGTCATTACAGTTATAAAGCGGCTTGAATTTCACAGACAGCTGCAGGTCGAGACCATCTTCCATGCCTATCCATTTATGAATGCACATCAAGACTATATTCCTTAGCGACAGTAAACGGTTGGATTCCAGTTTACAAATAAGACCACAGCAGTAAATGAGTCCATTAAAAAAAACCAACAACAATGTTTAAATCTGGTCAATTTGACCAACAAGATAAGAGCAGGTTTAAAATTGAGTGTGCTCCTCTCAGCAATCAAAAGCATAATTAAATTAGGAGAAGACATGACGTGAAATTGTCTGGTTAAGTTAATATTCTCTTATTAGCGCATAAAAGAAACTGCATTCAATTATAGCAAATGAAAAACTGTGCTTTGTTTCGAAGCTCGTCAAAAAGACATTAGAGACGCTCTATTACAAATCAGATTTATTTGTACATATGCAGTCCAATATACATATTAAAATAATTGTTTGTTTTTCTTTTTTGTAAAAAAGAAACAAAAAGCCTTATCCTACACCACCCAGTTTAAAGACCTATGAAGGCCACACAGCACACATACACGCACCTGCTGATTGTGTGCAATTTAAATCAAGCCCTTACTAACACACACTAAAAACCTGCCTGCCTTAAAAAAACAAAAACAAACAAACAAAAATCCATCCCACAAAAAAGACAAGCAAGCAAGAGGATTGACCTCCCAAAGGCAAAAAAAAATTAAAAATGAAGTCCTGGTCCAGTAAAGATAAAAAGCAAGGGATTCAACCCATTTATCTCACTAGAAGGCAGAGGTGTCTTTGAGCCCCCAGAAGAATCTGAAAAAGTCAGACCAGGATCCAGCGTGTGCATTTATGAAAAGCGACACCTTCACGCCACTCATGGAGAGGCGGATGTCCTCACAAATAATAAGCGTGGATTTAAATCAATGCAGTTAAAAAGATAAAGCCTAGTGTTCAATAAATATTTCTGGATGAAACATTTAGCAATTGAAGGAAGCGTGGACAGTCTTTGGGAAGGTTTGAGCGACGGTGGCGGGAAATTCCAATGTCTTTTGTGGGGGGGCGGGATAATTAATCTAGTAATCTTAATTTTGACAGAGCTGGGATTGCTAAACTTCACGTGCGCCAAACTTTCCTCAACTTCTCCATTTAACCCTCCTCTTATGTCAAATCAACATTCTAAAGTGAATGAACAAGTAGTAAGTGTAGTGGTTTATTCAACTATAATTATTGATAAGCAATCTTGAGATACAAATTGGGTTGCAAAATTCTAAGAATTTTCAAAGTTTGAAACTTAACATGGGAAGGAACAAAGATAAACAAGAAACGGACAAAATTGAATGTTGGCTCACAATGGGGCACTTAAAACATATTCACGTAGGCAAGGAGAGATATTTATTTTTGCATGGATGTCCGTTTGTGACAATATGAACAACAAACATATGACTTTGCCAACGTCTTGTGGAATTTTGGTGCCAAGAGGCGGAGCATCATTTAGCCTGGTCCAAAAATTTAAAAAAGCACTTTGGTGACATTTTTTTGCCTCTTGGTAGCGAGGAACTATGCTGATGTGAGGTGAGGAGCTTCACTTGGACAAAAATTGCGCTTTGCCACCATTTTGTGGCATCGACAGACAATCATCAACTTTTTTTTTTTAGAGGCTTGGCCCCTATCCTCTGTGAATATTGGGGGTTCATGGTATTGTGGTACGTTTACACAAGCCATACATAATACACCACTTCTCAAGCCAAGTGGGGGAAAAAAGAGCAATTACAGTTTTGTGATGGGCACATTTGTATGAATATGTGATTTATAATACCTTGACCTTCCCATTAAATGACCCTCAATTTGTTAATAATAATAATTCCCATGTAAAGTTTCCCCTTTGAAAAAAGTCCCCATCTAAAATCCCCACAAAAACCTTCTGGAAATTTATCTGGAAATTTGCAACCCTATTTTTTTTTGTTTGGGTAACGGGTCAAAATGGCCCTGCAGGATCATTAATGCAGTTCCTGAGAAACCAGCACAACAGGAGGGTTAAACATGAATATTGTACGCACTCCGCCTCCCTACAATAGTCCTTGTGAAGAAGTGAAGTGGTTATCTACCCACCTCTTGGTCTTCCCACCTGTCTGTCTTTCTGTCTGTCTGTCTGTCTGCATCTAACTGTCTTTGTGCGCCTCAGTTGTTCTGGCAGCACATGCCCTTGTTGGACGCGTTCTGGGTGGGCTCCACCGTGATGGGCACCACGTTGGAGGCGGGAGAGAAGTCCGAGTCGCTACATCCCGACATCTGCCTCTGGGACACGATGCGGTAGATGGCTGAGCGAGGACAGAGAGAGAGAAACATGGCAGAGCGTTATACACTGTATGTAAAACATTTTCCCCCACCAAATACACAGTACATCTCCTGGTGAGCCCATTAGCAACATTTGCTGCTACACGGACTCATTGACGACATCCCCTAGACCGGATGCTGTAATTGAAGCTGAGACATCACAAAGTCCTCAAACGGCAGGCGGTGCCAAACCTTCAGACTGAAGTGAAGCAAAGTGGTCAATTTTCGGCATTTTGGGAGGTCATTAACTCAATTCCAGGCCAGCTATACATCACATTTATCCATTGATGTGAACTAAAGCAAAGCAGGTGCGAGAGGCTGACAGAGAGATTGTGAGGTGCTTAGAGGTTGCCTCAGTGCACCCGTTGACGCAAGATTACGTGGATGTTGCTGCCATCTAGAGGCGGATGATAGATGGTGTCCGACATCAGGGGCTTTTGATGGAATCTTTCAATTGATAGAATCGATCTTTGAGACTTTTTCATGCATCTTATTTCAACAGACATGCCCACCCTTTTTTTTCTTACACTTTCTGAGAATCCCACATTAGATGACATGGGGTTTAAAAAAAAAAATGCAATTTAGCGTTACCCATATGTCTTGGAGACTTGCTTCCAATCGGGACTCATTTGTGAAAAGTAAAAAAAAAAAAATAATCAAAATAAAAGCCATGTGATTCACCCATATTGCCTGCATTAAGCCAAAATGGCCGACTTCCTGCTCAATTTTGGGCATAGATCCTTGACAACTTTTTGTGAGTCCTGTTATGATAGCGCCCAAAGTTACCTGTGAGGATAGTTTGGAAGGCAAGCTCCACATTAGATGAGTCTAAGGCAGACGTCTCCAGGAAACACAGGCCATGTTTCTCTATAAAAGAAAAAGAAAAGCACATATCACCATCAGAAGCCTGCAATTAAAAAAAAGAAGGAGAGAATGCAATATCTGTAGAAACTATACGAATGCTGAAGAGCAGACGCTGAATGGAAATGCTGTGGCATTCATTCAACTGATGAAATCTAGAAATGTGGAAGGAGGAGGTACGTTGGTAAAATATCTCATAATTTGGCTATTGCATTTTCTAATAATGTGGAAATTTGGGGAAGTTGAAATGGTTTAGCATGTCAGTGATCTGGTGTGGTCACCTGCAAGCGCCTTGGCCTCATCGGTGGGCACAGCTCTCAGGTGGCGCAGGTCGCTTTTGTTGCCCACCAGCATGATGACGATGTTGCTGTCGGCGTGATCCTGCAACTCCTTCAGCCAGCGCTCGGCGTTCTCATACGTCAGGTGCTTGGCGATGTCGTAGACGAGCAGCGCTCCCACTGCGCCGCGGTAGTACCTGAAAAAAAGCAACAGGGGGACATTCAGGATACTTTTACAGCTGTTATGTGATAAATGTTATGAACTCATTCACTGCCAGCCCATTAAAAAGCCGTCAATGGCAGTGAGTGGGTTGAAAATCACACGTGTGCTTTGCACTGACGCAGAAGTGATGGCCCGGTATCGCTCCTGTCCCGCAGTGTCCCAGATCTGCGCCTTGATGGTTTTACCCTCCACTTGGATGCTGCGCGTGGCAAACTCGACGCCGATGGTGCTCTTGCTCTCCAGGTTGAACTCATTGCGGGTGAAGCGGGACAGAAGGTTGCTCTTTCCTACGCCAGAGTCGCCGATCAGCACCACTAATGGGGTTAGGGAGGAATAATAGTGTTAGCATCTGCATCCAAATACACCACCACTGTAAACTGCTATGAATTTAACAATACATTTTGATATATAGGACAAGACTACATTTCTTAAAATATTCAAGAATGAATCATGATTTTATTTGGTGTATCCAAGTTCCTCATAGTCTGATTTTTGCCAAGTGAGTCAGCCTGACGCCATCTCACCTTTGCGAAATAGGAAGTTTAACGCTCCGGCTTTTAGCAACTACATTGACAAACAAACCAAGTCATATTTCAACACTGCTGCAATGTGTTAGTCAGAACAAATATGGCGTAAAAAGACACGGGCAGTCTGTTTCATCTTAAAAAGTTACTACCATTTGTCGCAAATGTTGGGTGGAGAAGAATCATTAGGCAACCAACCATTAAAACAAGGGATACAAAGTCACTGTTACACGCCCATTCACAAGCACATTGTTGGCGTTTCTGCCGACAAAAGACATCAGGCTTTCCTGACAGCGCTAATATCAAAACATCACCCCCCCACACCCATTTCTTATTACGCGACAGGCTTCACCAAAGTCTGTGGATGCTCACATGAGCTATGAAGCCAAATCTGGGAGGATGAACCTGTTTGGTCAGATTAGATCAGAGCCTGCCCTATGGAATATGTCCCAAATGACTTTTTAAATTAAAATGATTCAGTTCTCATTATGACAAATTAAAGCAAGAAATATTGCAACACAAATGACTTACTAAACTGCTTCAATTTAAAATTACTCGAGTAAAGTCAGCAAAATCTGTAAATGAACAGAAGCAGACGCTATTGTATTGTACTTGTGAAGCATTTAGATGGACTTCTCAGGGTTCTAGTATTGATCCCAGTGGGACACCGTCGCTTTTGATTTTAAAATGACTTTTTATTGTCATTTTAACGCATACTTATATTATGCAAATAAACAAATGGGGTGTTTCCACTTTGGATTATTATTATTATTATTATTATTTAGTTAGGTCAATTTCTGGCATGTAAAGTTAAAGTTAAAGACGCAGCAAAGGAAGCCTCGGACTCGACAGCTGTGGACGACTTCCTGTGCTGACGATGCCCAAATGGAGTGGAAGTATGACTCAGTGTGCAGCTCGTCCGGCTTGACTCGCAGCAAATAGCATATGCGCAGAAAAAGAACAAGAGGAGAGGCGGAAAAAGTTCAAAAGCCATAAAAACCCAAAGCACCTGACTGTCATCCGCACTTTGTCACTATAATTTTTGCTGATGCCACTCGACCCAGAATCAAATCTCATCTTCTCTTTGCTCTGTGACAAAGCTTTTGTATGGCTTTATGTGAAGACACACGCACACGCACACGCACACACACGCACACACTTCATGCAGGTATTTCCAGTTTGACAACGCTGGCTTGTTTAAAGCTCTATAGTTCCTCTTGTTCACATAAAGGTACAACTATAAACGACTGTTTGCACCAGGCCATGCCAGCCTGTTCCTTTTGACAATTTTTTGTGTGGGTGTCGTAAGCCACGTATCAGCAGTGGTTGTGCTAGCATTTGAACAAAAGGCATTAAGACACCTATCATTCCCTTATCTGGGGGTAAAAAACAACAACATTCAGCTCATTCTCAATGTTCTGAGTGAGTGAAATGGGATAGGGGCCAAAAGTTAAGATAGTGCTCTGTGTCATGGTGATAGCATGACATATGACCTCCCTGTCTCATGAGATATTGCACAAAAGTTCGGTGGACTTAGAAACGTCTTCTTTCTTTTTTTCAAGAAAAACTGTTGGGGGGGTTTTGTACGACATTGACGTATCCCGTAAGAGATCATTTGGGATGAAACTCAGTAATTTATCCCAAAAATGTGTATTAATTACAAATGTGTCTATGCCAGTGACATAGCAAAAGGCAGATCTATTAAATTTACATCAACTAGATGGCAATTAAACCTATGTATCGAAATTTTGTGACATGAGATTTTTTTCCCTAGTGTAAAACATACACTTTGGCTCAGAAAAGGTTGTGAAACACTGGTCAATAATGTATTTCTGATTACTCGAATGCTGGAGGAACAGCATGCAGCCAACAGGCAGTTTTGTTTGAAGTAAATAAGTAAATATAAGTTTTAATTCAAAAATAATATATTCGTTATTATTTTACACTCACTATTATTTGATTATTTATTGTGTTTTATATCTGACCTTCATTTTGTACAGCACTTTGTTACATCTGGGATTGTCTTTTTTAGTTGCTCTGTAAATGAAGTTGAGGTATAGTAAAAAATAAAATAAAATAATAATAATAATAATAGTAATAGTAGTAGTAGTAAAAGGGGGGGGGTTCCTTAAAATGAATTTGGACATTTCTTTGTAACTCAAAAAAAGCCAATATTGACGTGTTTTTCTTGGGGTGAAAAAAAATCGAGACTACCCTAACTTTACAACGGTGTATACTTTCCTTTAAAATAATAAATAGCCTAATCACATGTCTACATGACCCTAAACTTTAGAACGGTACTGTTTATTATCCTGGGTCTTAAAACTGAGCACAGACGCCCTTTATCGTTGTTTTTCTGGTATTCGAGTTGTTTAACTTGTCACATGATATTTGTCTTACCCGAATAGACCGGGCCAATTTTGGTTATTTTCTTTTTCGTTGCGTTTTGGGAGCCTCAATGTGACCGTCAACTCGTCCAAAGATGATAACGTCGTCACCAGCTTGTGCAAGATGACTACTGGCCACATCATATGCCGCTTGGTTTAGCTTCACAAAAGTGAGATTATGCTGGGAGTAATGGCCCAGAGACGCCTTTAAAAGTGCTTACATGGGAAGCAACAGGTGCCGTCAGCGATAGATGTAAAGTCGTCGGGGTAGAGGAGTTCGTCATCACGCGAACGCAGGTAAGCTAAACGTAGCCAAATAAAAGAATGGGGGCGGGGGGACAAAATGGAGCGACTCACCTTTGAAGAGATAATCATATTCATCTTCCCGGCCCGTCATAATTTCGCCTCACTCGACACGCTCGCGTTTGTCCAAGTCGAGCGAACTTGTATCGCCACAGAAACGATGACACGGCAGCGGGAGACGAACGTAAAGCCAGTCAAACAACACGTCGTCAGAGGTGATGTCGTCTCCTCTTCCCCGTGGAAAAAGGCAAAAGTGAGCCAAAGTTTGTCGCCGTCGTCGTCTTCCTCGTTCTGTCTCTGCTTTCTTGTCACTAGTTGCTGCAAACCGGAGCGGCGGCAGCGGCATGACGTCACCTATTTGTTACGCCTCCGCTCGGCTCCCATTGGACTGGTGCTGGCAGCTACTGTCACGCGCCTAGATGCGATTGGTCCGTCGGCGTGTCACTTATGATTTGGGTTTCTGTGGATGACGTAGGCGGCTCAGAGCCTCAACAGGTGATACTAACCGAAGCAGCAACCCCAAGTGAGCACATAAACAAGTACTCGAGCAGTTTTCAGCTCGTATATTTGCACAGTACGTGACTATTTTTTTTCTGGCGGCTTTTTACTTATACGTACTCCCTGTACTATATTGACTTACGAGTTTAATTAGTGCCGTGACTAACCTTATTACTTTATGCACTCGTACATACACCAAAAAATACCCTGGCTCCAACGTCGTTCTGTTAGTAAAAAAAAAGAAGCGATATTAAAATGATATTAATAGCAATCGTACTAAATAACACTAATAAATTATAATACAAATAACATCTATCATTTAATTACAGTATACATAATGAATGAAAAAACAAATATAAAAAAATATACACATAAGTGACACCCCCAAAAAGGTTTATAATTACCTACATATGCCACAAGGTGATAAATGAAGCTCCTCAACTCATTTCAACATAGTTCATTGGCACCAGGATGCCACAAGATGGCGCCAAAGCAATGCTTTTGTTCATTCACTCCCACCACCGCTGCTGGCTACATGAATGATTCGTGGCAAAAAAAAATATATTATCTTGTCTAATCTGATAAAACACACACAGATGTGTTTTTTAAGTCTATGATTAGCTTCTTTAGCATTTTTTGTTTATCAATTGACAATCATAGCATAAAAGTTAAGCCGTTAGCTAGCGTTAAAACAACATGCTACATGTAATGTGATTATTTTTCTTTTTTGTATGAGGACTATGTAAGCTAATAAAAGAGGGAAACTATTTTGTGTTTGTTCCCCCCCCCCCCCAATATGCTTAAATGGGTATTGTATATAATTCGATGGATAATAAAGCACAGTTAACATTTTGATCACAAATCATTTATTTCAGCAGGAACACACGCACACATTCGCCACCGTTCAAAGCTTCCCCTCTTAAAACGTGTACCTTATAACACAGAACGCCTTCCAGTTGTGTTATTTAAATTACAGCTAACCCAGGATGTACAATACAACAGGCGGGATATGTTATTCATTCACATTGCACCCGCCTGCGCAGGTTCGAATCAGTCAGTTTTGAAGAGGAGGCCACGCGTTTCATGACCTGGATCTCCACCGTCCCCTCGGACTCCCACGCTCTCCTTCAGATGTTCTTGCAACAAGGTTTCTTCTCCTCGGTGGGCTCCACTCTGGGGGGGGTCAAGGTGACGGCGTTGATGGAGCCTCGAGACACTTCCTTGTTGCTCACCTTCTTGTGGATCTCTGCGTCGGGGAAGGAAAATATCAGTATAGAACCAATTTAGGCTTTTTGCACCATCAACGTCCTCTTGATGAGATGAGAAGTGAAAAAAAGATTGCTGTGGGTGGCAATTGGCAAACACTTTTTTAAAGTGAATTACCACCACCTACAGGTCTGGAGTGGAACAGCGCCGCCCAGCAAGTTAGCATGGTTGGGATTTTTCCGCCTTGGTGGCGGTATCTATTGACACGGATTAGATGTTTTACATATCCAAGATAAAATGAAAAATACTGGAATTACCTGTTAGGACAGTGTTGAATGCAGCCTCCACATTAGTTGATGACAAAGCGGAAGTCTCCAGAAACAATAGACCTTGTTTCTCTACACAAATAAAAAATATTTACTCTATTATTAATATGTATTAGTGTTTTTAAACATATACAGCATCGAGCTAACTCTTTAGATTTCAGTTATGTTTTACCATTTTGAACAAGATCTTTTATTTAAAAGGGATACTAAATGTAGCCATTTTCAGTAGTAAGAAGTTAATATTTTGTCTATAATTAATTTGATAACTCCATTATTTTTTTCATGTACAATTATTACCTTTTAAAACACATTTTGCCGCTTGCTGTCAACTGAGAATGACATCGCAGGTGCTCAGAGCTCAGTTAACAACCAATCACGGCTCACCTCTTTTCTTTGATGTCATTTTCAGTCCACAGCAAGCGGCAAAATGTGTTTTTGAAGGTATTAATTGTACATGAGACATAATAAAGTTATCAAATTAATTATAGACAAAATATTCTTACTGCTGAAAATGGCTAAATGAGTCAAGTATAATTTGAAATACCCAAATTGGATTATTTTAACTAAAACTAAAAAACATGTAATTAAAATACATCACACTTAACTCATTCGCTGCCATAAATTCATTTGAACTATTTCTATTAGTTAAACGTTTTTTTTCTACTTTTGTTACCAAGAGTAATTAAACCTAGAACAATTTTTTTTATTGTACATTTAGAACAGATATAAAATTTGTGATTAATCATGAGTTAACTAGTAAAGTCATGTGATTAATTACAATAAAAAAAAATCAATCACCTGACGCCCCTAATTTTTAATAATCTTTTATTCTTTTAAAAAAAAAAAGATTAAAGAAAAGAAAAGATTATTAAGAATTAGGGGCGTAATTAATCGCATGACTTCACTAGTTAACTCACGATTAATCACAAATTTTATATCTAAAATGTACAATATTTTTTTCTAGGTTTTCATACTCTTGTTAACAAAAGCAAAAAAAATGTTAAACTAATAGAAATTGTTAAAATGTTTTTTTTTTTACGTCTATAGCCGTCAATGGCAGAGAATGAGTTAAATGTACTAATGTATGCCTGATCGCTACAGATGTATTTTGCTAGGCAAACAATTTTGCTCTGACCAACCAATCAGAGGAAAGAAAAATTCTGCCGTCATCGAGGGCCAGCCTGTGAAAATTAATTCAAGAAATACTGCTAATATGCTAATATAGTTTCAATGACATCAGCTAGCATTGCTGATTATGACCGAAGGGGCAGATTAGACTGACATGGCAACACAAAGGCTGAACTGTGATTGGACAACAAAACAAGACAACATAATGGAGAAAGAACCTGCAAAGTCCTTGGCCTCCTCCGTGGGCACGGACCTCTCCGACTCCAGGTCGGACTTGTTGCCCACCAGCATGACCACGATGTGGGGGTCGGCGTGGTCGAACAGCTCCTTCAGCCAGCGCTCCACGCTCTCGTAGGTCAGGTGCTTGGTGATGTCATACACCAGGAGGGCTCCCACCGCACCTCGGTAGTAACTGACGAAAAGACATGCTAACTCTGAAGTTCACATTATTTTGTGTCACTTTTTGAATTTGTAATCACTTATAGATGCCACAAGATGGTAGCAAAGCACTACTTTTTTTTTTTATGAAGCTCCTCAACTCATTTCAACATGGTTGCTCCGCAACAAGATGCTACAAGATGGGAAAACGCTTGTCTAAATGAACTTTCTCAAATTACTAAAAAAAAAAATTATTGGCGCCAAGATGCTACAAGATGGTGGCAAAGCACTACTTTTTTTCCTAAATAAATTTGAGCTTACTTTAAAATAGCCTCAAGATGGTAGCAAAACACTACTTTTGTCTGAATGAAGCTTCTCAGTTCACTTAAACGTAGTTCTTTGGCACCAAAATGCCAGAAAATGGTGGCATATCACTACTTTTGTCTCAATGAAGCTCCTTTACTCCCTTCAACACAGTTCCTTGGCGTCAAATCACTATTTTTGTCTCAATGAAGCGCCTCAATTCACGTCAACATAGTTCCATGGTACAAAAATGGCAGAAAATCACTATTTTGTAATTTATTTAAATTAAGTTCCTCATCTCACTTTGACATAGTTCAATGGTACTATGATGCCACAAGATGGTGGCAAAACACTACTTTTGTCTAAATGAATCCCCTCAGCTCTCTTCAATGTAATTTTTAGCACCAAAATGCCATACAATTCTGGCAAAGCATTACTTTTATCTAAATGAAGCTCATCATCTCACTTCAAAAGAGATCCCTGGTACAAAGATGCCATAAGATGGTGGCAAAGTGCTACTTTTTTCTAAATACAGCTTCTTGGACATCAAAGTGCCACACGAAAACGGCAAAGCACTACTTATGTCTAAATGAATCTCCTCAGCTCTCTTCAACATAGTTCGTTAGCACCAAGATTGTAGCCAAAGCACTATTTTTATCCAAGTGAAGCTTATCGCCTCACTTCAACAAATTCCTTGGTACGAAGAGGCCCCATGATAGCAGCAAAGCACTACTTTTGTCTAGATGAAGCTCCTCGGCTCACAATAGAAAACACCGTCCAATCCCATGGACAGCCGCGGACAATGCGGGTTGTTTTGCAGGTAAGGCGGCGTCTGTGTTTGTCCTGCAAACAGCGCGGAGCACGCGCACATGTTTACAATGCCAGCAGCGACTCACGCCGACGTGATGGCCCGGTAGCGTTCCAGTCCGGCCGTGTCCCAGATCTGCGCCTTGATGGTGAAGCCGTTGAGCTGCACCGTGCGCGTGCTGAACTCCACGCCGATGGTGGTGCGGCTGTCGTGGTTGAACTCGTTCTTGGTGAAGCGGGACAGCAGGTTGCTCTTGCCCACGCCCGACTCGCCGATCAGGACGACTGAGGAATCACACACCAAGAAAATGTTCAATATTTATACTTTTTTTTATTTTTTATAAATCATTTTTAAATAAAGGTAGTATACTGCTGCACCTGAATGCACTGCCATTGACGGCTATAGACGTCAAAAATAAATTTTAATTAATTCATTAATTTTAACTATTTATATTAGTTTTCCCCACTTTGGTTAACAGGAGTATGAAAGCTTATATATTTTTTAAATTGTATTAGAACAGATAAAAAAAATTGTGATTAATTGTGAGTTAACTAGTGAAGTCATGCGATTAATTACGATTAAAAAAATGTAATCGCCTGACGCCCCTAATTTTTAATAATCTTTTTTTTTTTAAGATTATTAAAAATTAAAATAATAATAATTTATAAAAGAAAAGATTATTAAAAATTAGGGGCATCAGGTGATTAAAATTTGTAATCATAATTAATCGCATGACTTCACTAGTTCACTCACAATTAATCACAATTTTTTTTTATCTGTTCTAATACAATTTAAAAATATATAGGTTTTCATACTCTTGTTAACCAAAGTGGGAAAAACTAATATTACTAGTTAACTCACGATTAATCACAAATGTTATATCTGTTCTAAATGTAAAAATAAAAAGAAAAAAGTTAAACTTATAGAAACAGTTCAAATAAATTATTGACGTCTATAGCCGTCAATGGCAGTGAATGAGTTAATTTATCTATTGATTGATTTGTTAAATTTTAACTGTTGTGTGATGAAAATGTAATGAAATATATAACTATATAATTATACACATTAAATTGTAACATTTTTGCTCCATCTTGCGCGTTTTCTACCAGATAACATCATTTGTCCGTTTTTTGACAAGGGGGGAAATTTCATGTAGTATTCTTACTTTTAAGGGTTATCAAATGAAAATATTTTATGCTAATGACAAGTACTAACCGTAGTTAAAAAGTTTATGTAGTAAAAAAAAAAACAAGCATTAAATAAATAATAAACTTAAAAATATATAAAAAATACACATTATGTATTTTCCAAACTGACAATGGCCCAAAAACAAGCAGAAAGGGTACAATCCAACAATGCCTGAGAGTTAAGTCATTCTTTAAATATTTAACCACACAAACTCAATGAATCACTCATTCAAAGTGATATTTCATCTATGAAATAATACCCCTGAGATCATGTCCAATTGTGCAATTGTTGCATTTCCTGCAAAAACAACAAAACGAAGGAACAATGTGAGGTAATATTGTCAAGTGTAAAAATAAAATAAAAATAAATTCCTGGTAATCAACAGTCCATTGTGGCTGAAAGCTTCACGCTTGCCCACACACTGAGGATTGTTGCTTTTGTTTGTACAAGTGGTTACTGAGTAGTGGAGGACGCCAGTGGAAAAAGTGGCATTATTATCATTTCGACGGGGGGGGGGGGGGATAACATGGATATGCAGAGTGAACACTACAGTGACCTCCAAACCTGACAAAGTAGATTATTCATCAGGGTAAACTTTCAAGAGACAAAAGTCTCACACAAAAAAAAAAAAAACTCAGTGGTGTTCTTTATTTCAAATCAGACTCAAGCCAAGTCATGTAACTTTAGTTATTTTTATCAAGGACACAAATGGACAGCATAGAACTATTTTGAGAAGATGCCGAATAAAAGCTGCTGATATGTTTTCATTTTTTTCCTGATGATCCTATTTGTTATATTTTGTGCTATCCTAAAGCCAACGCCCTGCAGCTTTCCTGTTCCGATGAATGCAACCACTTCCTGCAGTCAGTGGGAACAATATATTTGACATGGTTTACACCAAATGATTGCTGCCCTTTGTATGTACTTTGAACAGCCTGACATGTGAATCAATAACTGTAATAACCAGTTAATAAAATTGTAATAAATAAGTAATAATTACACAATGTCACTAATGAATATTTTGACAAATCATGCGGTGATCATGAAATAGGAATATGAAGTAAACAGTAAATAACACTACAGCAATAAATGTACTAACTACGTAACAACTGTGTAATTCCGCTAATGAAAGCTAAATGCTAAAAGTCTATGGCTAACACATTTACGATGTTCTTCCAATGAGTTCAACGTTTTCCAGTCTTTCTAGTCCCACCACGCCACTTAAAACGACATAGCACACAGTATTGTTCTGTCTGGGATAAGCCCTAATTACCATGTTTGTCTGGTTTTCACTGCGGTTTACCTTTTGTTCTTTTGTTTTTTTTTTTGGGCGAGATGCGAGACCAGAATTAGATGAGGAAGTTGCTCCGTCTAATCAGATTTTTTTTTTTTTTATTATAGTATATTTTCATTTTAGGGTTTATTAGTTAGACTTTTATTAAGGGTTGGTTTTGATTGGGGACTTTTACAATGTTCCCGCTGGTTTATAACTGCCTACACATGCCACTAGATGGTGGTAAAGGACTTTTGTCCTATTAGACCAGGCTATGGCCTGACTTGACGAAACTCCTCCCCTCACTTCAACATAGTTGCTTAGCATCAAGATGACATGCCATAAGTTGGCGCCGAAGCAACACTTTTATATTAGACATGGGACCTGTGCACCAAAAGCTAAATCAGTTAATTAGTGAATTTGCAAATGTCGAATTGTGAATATGTAGGCGGGTTTGATGTACTTTTATTTGAGTTAGGGTTCATTCTTTTTATTTTATTTAAGCCAGAGTCAGTGTAAGGGAATCAGAGTTCAGATGAGTTGAATTTTAGCTAAGGTTAGGTTTAGTTAATTTTACTCCTATTTTGACAATGTTAGCTACTTTTATTTTAGCTAAGAGTTAGGAGCTTAGGGTTAGTGACATTTAATTTTACTTTTATGCTTTTATTATAACACTTTTTAATTGTTTTGTTTGGGTTAGCTATTTTTATTTTAGGCAGAGTTAGGATTAAGAGTCTAGGGTTACTTTTAGGGTAGTTACTTTTATATTTAATTTAGATTTAAATTGGCCGTTTTATTTTTGCCAAGATTGGGACAATAGCTTTTATTTAAGTCAAAGTTAGGGTTAGTTATTTTGACTTTAATTTGAGCTAAGTTGTTTTTTTTGTTGTTTTTTTACACTTTGTAGTCCATTTTGGCCCTTTGCACACTCCAGAGCTAATAATTGGACAGAAAGGTCATTTTGAGGCTACTATATTCCCCGGAGGCACAGCAATGTCCTCTTTTTCAACATGGAAGGCGCATTGCAAATGTGGCATGCAGATAGAAGCGTCTGCCAAGTTTATCAAGAACAAGGAAGTGTGCATGGGCAGACAAGGTTGTCCTGAACAGTTGTACGATACAGTAATCCTTTTGGAATGCTCACTCGGGTACGAGAACAAATGGACTCACCCTTGAAGACAAAATTGTACACTTCGTCCGAGCCCATGTTGTGTCCATCCACCGCTTCCCAAAGTCTCCGCTTCTTCTTCTGAGGGAAGAGAGTCAGTCGGCAACCGGCAGCCGCCTCACGACTGACAGCTCCTCGTCAGGCCCGAGGACGGAAACCATCCGGTTTTGGCACACCAACCAACGGCTGTCCAGCCTTCTTGTTTTCCTGCCCTGCTGGCTTAGTTTACAGGATCGTTGGAGTGAGACATGTTGAGCGCATATCCAGGTCAGGGAGTGGCCAGGCTGCGGTAATGGGGGGTGTGGCACTACCAGGTGGGGGGGGGGGGTTGTCAGGCAGGTGGAATGCCCAGTTTCAGTCAGATGCCTCCTGCTGGGGGAGACGAGAAGCAACAATCACCGTACACAACCTTCCATACTGAATTTGCTTTTTCAATGTCATTCATCCATTTTTTTTATTTTACTTTGTTAGAGCTTTTCCTCATTATATTCAGATTTTTTATGTTATGGGAAAAGTGTGGCAATATTAAAAGAGTCCATTTTTATTTGTTTTTTTTTTATGAGAAAAAAAACGTTGCAATCTTACGAGAAGAGGAAAAAGGAATATGTATTACAAAAATAAAGTTGTACTTTTTGGGAGAGAAAAAAAGTTGGAATCTAAGATAAAATAGTGTTGTTACATAGAGTTGTATTTTTCAAGAAAGTTGATGAGAGTAACGTCATATTTTTATGGGGGGGGGGGAGGCAATCTTACATGGGAAAAAATGTTTTTTTAGGTAAAAAAGTTGTGCATTTGTTAGATAAAAATAAAGTTGTTTTTTTGGGGTTGTAATATCACGAGAATAATGTACTTTTTCCTGAGTAGTTCACCAGCCACAATGTAAGCAAAACAACATTTGTTAACAATTACAACAATAATAAATTATTTGTAATGCACTTTACATGCCAATTTGTCATTCATCAAATTGCTATAATACTTTTTTTCCTCCAGAGTAATTGGAGCGTATGGACTTATGTTATCATAAAAGATATATATATATATATATATATATATATATATATATATATATATATATATATATATATATATATATATATATATATATATTATTATTATTTTTTATTATTATTATAAAGGAAAAAGGTAAACTGCAGAAAATAAAGTCTTTTTTTTCACTAAAGGTAGCTGTATTTTGGGAAAATAAATTTAGAAGCAATAATGTGAGAATATAATTACATTTAAAAAAAAGTTGGAATCTTAAGAGAACATTCCCTTTTATTTTAATGTAAAAAGTTGTATTTTTCGATAAAAAAATTTTTTTTTTGCCTCCATTGTCAGAACTAATCTGAGTTTAAGATGCAATTTAGAATTATTTTCCAAATAATATCTGTACAGTAGCCTTTTATTTCACCATTTATGACTGAAATGTCTTCTTATTAGTAGATTAACCCCTTAGCTCAGTGGTGTCCAAACTTGGTCCTCGGGGGCCGGTAGTCCCGCAGGTTTTGGAGGTTTCCCTGCTCCAACGCACCTGTTTCAATCAACAGGATTGTTATCAGGCTTAGTAGAGCTTGCTGATGAGCTTCAGCTGTGTTGGAGGAGAGAAATATCCAAAACCTGCGGGACTACCGGCCCCCGAGGACCGAGTTTGGACACCACTGCCTTAGCTGTTCACAATGGGTACTCCTGCAAGCCTTTGACCAATAGTTTTCAGACTGGATTCGGGTTAAAATTTCCTGCGCCCTGTCTGCGGATGTGAAGTAATGTGCCCAGTACGTATGTGAAAGGTATGTGCATTTTCATTTTTCGTCAGCAGGTGGCAGTAGCGATTCAAAAATTGAATATGTTCAGTACTGTAGCTTTAAAATAAACACTGCAATGTTCAGATTCAAAAAAATGAAAGTCATACGGGACCTTGATCTCCAAGTTTTTCCTCGCTGCTTTTCGTCTTGACAAGTCCAAAAAGTCAAAAAAAAACATGACAAGATCTGTAATCAGATATTGTTTATTGTACACATTTGAACAAAACCATACAAATTTCAACTTAATTGCATTTCAACAGGATTTAACAAATCAATATAAATGCTTTCTTGAACCTCATAATGAAACAAAATCCAACATGGATTCTAACTAAACAAACAAAATAGTTGTTATTAACATCAATACGTTTACATGATTAAAAAAAAAAAAAAAAAATGCATGGTCAGTTAAAAGCCACACAAAGAATTGGTCTGGGCCAAACTCCCACTAGGATGCGGCGACTTGGGTCAGGGGTTCTTCCAGGTATTGCACCAGCGCCTCGGCCTGTGCAGAAAAGCGCACGTGAGCAAGAAACTGACGAGGTTGAGGAAGTTGTTGCTGTTGCCTCACCTTGGCTTTCAGCATTCCAAAGCCCACCGTCTCTTTGGCGTACATGCATAGGAGCAGGTTGGCCACTCGCGTGATGGCCACTCTTCCCTCCTGTCACATAAACGATGTGTGTGTGTGTGTGTTTGTCAACAGCTGCAACATTTGCAAAGAGAAACTCATGTCTTACCATGCAGTCCATGAGTATGAATTTAAGTTTGTCTTCATTGAATGCCTGGTGGCCGTTCTTGTCGTAGGCCGCCCAGATGTTGCTGGCAATGGCGGCGGTGACCCGAGCGTCCGTATCCCCGTAGCCAGAGTAGGCCAGGAGAGAGCCTTCATTGTTTAGCAATCTGACAGCCAAAAGGAAAAATACATAAGGAAGCCACACTTGAATGGTTTTGAATCTTCCGGAATCCAGGGAAAGTGTAGGTTTCAGGGGGGGAAATGCTATCAAAAGGATTATTTGGGTGTATTTTGCTTTTACTTTGACTTTGTTTGGACACCATTGACAGTAAAAGATGCAGCTTCAACAGTGTGTTAAGCTAATAATACACACAGGGAATAATTTCACGCAAGTAGAAATCTGAATCTAATTAAAATAAAATAAACATTTAAGTATCAATTGCACTTCAACAATGTTAGCGTAAGAGTCATTATTAGAGTATGATTTTTGCACTAACGTATATTTTCATGAAACGAGTATCATATAATTTAATTCATTTGACTCAACCATCATATCAAATATTTTGCTGTGTTTGGTGCAACTCTGTTACTAAATACATTACTTCCATTTTATTTGAGTACTTATTTAAAATTTAGCTTTACTCAAACTAAAGTAATTTATGTTACGAAACAAAAGTCGGCATTTGGCAACTATAACAACATCATTTGTTTATCATCGTAGAAGGTTTAATAGTGGTCGCACTCAAAAACAATCGTTCAATAAGTCGGAATAAGTTTTCAAAACAATTGACAGGTTAGCATCCGGTTAGGCTAGGCTAGGCTAGGCTAGAAGTACTCACAAAGTGCTCTGGACCCCGTTCGTGTTGGCTTGGCTCAGAACCTGTGTCAAAGCCTTCGGTCGTAACATGGCTGCTCTCGCCCTCGGACGATTAACTGTTGTCTTAAATAAAATACGGAAGGAAAAAGTGAAAAACGCTTATCACGAGGTAGCTAACGCATTTTAGGCAGAGACTTGTCGTCACAGAACTTCCTGTGACAGATGGAGATACCGGAAGTGGCACCTCGGCAGCTGACACAACAGGAAGGTGCGACGTGCTCTTTGAGAGCCACGGCGAGGCTAAGCTAGTGGAGGCTAACTGTCAGCGTATTCTGTGCTTGTAAATGTCATGAGAACAAAAATGACAAGGATGCGTACACATTTGAAAAAGTGAGACTGGGAATAACTTTTTTTATTTTATTTATCATAATATATATATATATTGCCTGATTTCAAACTTTCTTCCTTTTCCTTTATAACTAAATTTAGATTTGTGGATCAGATTTTTTAATGTATTAAATTATTGAATTTATAACAATGATACATCTTTCCAGAATTTATTAATATTGACAGTTGGGGCAGCAGGTGTACAGTATTAGTGTTTCAGGGGACATTTCACAAAATGAAAAAAACAACATAAATGTATATATTTTTTTCATTTAAGAAGACAATGATGGGCAGGGTGGCACGTAGAGCGACTTGATGGCACGTCATCTGCCTCAGTTCAGTGGTTGTAGGTTCAAATCTGCGGTCTGGACTTGGAGTTTACATGTTCTCCTCGTGCCTGTGTGGGTTTTCTCCGGGTCCTCCAGTTTCCTCCCACATGCATGGTAGGTTGACTGAAGACTCTAAAATTGGATGTGTGAATGGTGGTTTGTATACATGTGCTTTGTGATTGTCTCATAACCAGCTTAGGGTGCACCCTGCCTCTGCATATAATTTTAAGAGAATTCCCTTACTTTATTTCTAAGGCAGCCTCTATTTTTATGGAAGAGCCTAGAATAGATGCTTTCCCAGTTTAAGTGTTCAACAAAAAAAGACCAGTAAGCAAAAACATCTGGGATTGTGGGAATACATGATGACATCATGACCACGCACAACATTTTTGCAGACCTGTCAATGTGACTCATAAATGGAGGATTCAACTCATGTTTACATTACCCTCCCCCCCTCTCCCTCATATGTACACCACACACACACACACTACGGTTGTTTTGCAAATACCATAAAACTTAGTTACTACATAGCCTATAATTGATCAATAAATCTGGTCATTTTATATGTATATCCAATGAACACTTGCCTTGGTGAGCATATTGTTACCATTAACACGTGAAAAAAAATTCCTTAATATGTTATTTTATACATCTTTTTTAATCATTTATTTCATGAATATTTAATTTTTTACATACTGTTTCAGGTTAAGTGATATAATTCACTATTCAATAATGTCTGTATTTGCACATAAATATTTGTGTTTCGTTATTGTTATTTTACGATCATGCTCTGATATAAAAAGGAAATCACAAGTTACTCACCAGTTACTCGAGTACTCTTTTTTTTTTTTAAACTCTAACTCAAGTAATTATTTGGAGGACAATTTTTCACTATTACTTAAGTCGTATCATTCTACTTGAGTACAATTTTTGGCTACTCTACCAACCTCTAATTCTATAAAATATGTTTGAGATGAGATCCATTTGAGTTCTTTGCATTTCTTGATGCGTAGCACATAACGTCTAAACAAACCGGCCGACTAAAACAATGAATAACTAAAACAAATGAATCAATTATCTGCTCTTTAGAAAAAATATATATTTCTTAGCTGCACTGATCAGAAAGACACGTTGATCTACGCTTGTCAACAAAGGAGCATTTCCGCAATCGGGTTATACCTTGCTGTGATTGGCCGGTCTGCGACGAGGTGCATGCCGGGAAGGAGGCGGTCCCTCGTAGTGACTTTTTTGGAGGATCGACGTCACTGTTTGTGTGCTCGCTTGGGGAAAAGATGGCGGAGGCTGCGGCTGTTCCCCCGCATCGGTTTTTCTGTCACTGTTGTAAGGGAGAAGTAAACCCCAAACTCCCGGTAAGACGTTTGTTTTACACTCTCGGCTTTATGTAATCGTATCTGCTCGGGTGACAAGTAGGCGTCGAGGCTAATTACCGTGTGTTCTGCTTGCCTTCCTTAGCTAAAAAGCTAGCTAACCTGCTAGCAGTCAGCGGTGTTTGTTGTTGCAGTTGTGAACGCGTTATAAACACCGGTTAACAACTGCAAATGTATTTGACAAATAATGCACATTTAAAGCAAAGGGGGCGGTATATTTTAGTTGCAATGCTCGTGGACGATACTCAAGTCGAAAGAGTTTCGCCTCAAGCCTTGGTTTGATCTGCTGTGGTTGTTGTGTGTTGCACTAAAATACACAATGCTAAGCGGAATGAGGATATTTAAAATAGTATTTCAATTGCCTTCACGTCTCGTTTCGCCACCCTATCATAGTCTGATCCAAAGTTGCCCTCATTTCAAGCAGGGGAATTTTGCATTCATAGATACTTTTAGTTTCTATTTGAAATGGAAATATGGGAGTAGAATGTTGAGCACTGAATGCTGACTTAAATTTTACACCACGATCACTTAAACAACAAACAAAAACCTCAGAGGAAAGCGCCACAATTTTCGTTTCTTTTAAGTGTTAATGTTCAAACTGTATAATGTTACAGTGTCTTAAAATATGTTGTTCATTTCTGGAATATAAAAACTCGTTTTATGGTATGCTATTACATTTGAATATTGGTAATATTGATTGTGGTACTTAGTATGTGTTAAGGTTCCCGTCTGGTGCTGTAACATTAAGCAGTTATCCCAAAAAGGTCATTATTTTATTAATTCATTTTATTGAATGTCCTGTCCCTAATGCCCATCTTAAAATCAGGCCTCAGTAACATGGCATTAAAATACAATCACATGTTTTCACAAATATCTCATTTTAACCACTGGGATCCTTTCTTGACATACGTAAAACAAAAACTATTTTGCTCATGTTGACTGATTCTTAGCGGGTGTTAAAGTCGCTTTTGAGAACATGTTGCGGAATATAGCGAAAATGTGTTCACACGGACTGCTCTTGTAGACACATTTGACTCTATTCAAATCTGGAACTACGGAAGCCGCAAAAGAAAATTGTGATGATAAATAAATGGCACTTGGCCATTAATCGCCCAGCAATAATTCAATTTAGGTAATTGTGCAAATGAATGGGGCAAGAGTGTTTACGAGTAAGCAAAACACAGGTGAACAAAGGCGCTATGAAATAAAAATGCCATAAAAGTTATCGTAACATATATTGCTTTGTAGAGCTGTTCATGACATTGATATGTGGAGCAAAACACTTTTCTGATGCCGTGAGATTCACTAATGGTGTAACACTTTGCCCAAAGGGGGGAAAGAAAAGGACACCCATGTGCTTGTGTTGTTGCTCAACCAGAAGCAGCCGCCAACCGCTACATTTGCATAATTTCATTTGACTGCCGCCAAGGTATTTGGGGACTCCGCTTACACCTGGTGTGAAGAAAGAGGCTTAAAAATGCAGTGCAAAAATAATTGAATTCAATATATTTTCACAAGTAATTCATTTACGTACTCTTACTACTATGAACACATGGTTTGGCATAAAAATGCACCTGAAATAAAATGATTTAACAGAAAACATAATTCTCACATAAAATATTTCTGCATTTATTTTTAGTGAAACAGAAGAACCTCAATGATTGAACACAATCATCTCAGGAAGTTGGTTAATTTAAGATTCTTCCCCAAGATAAACTGTCAATGTTTTTCCATAGAAGAAATAATATGTTCCATGATCCAACACTTGCATCATAAAAATTTAGATAACATTTTCATATTCTTCGCTGTCATATACAAGTGTATAGTATTAGATAACTACTGTTAATAAATAAATTTTAAAAAAACAACAACAACATGGGGATGAATGCAAAGTTTAAGATTTGATACCGAATTTGTCTGCATCAAATTATCTGACTGTGGGATTCTGTGAAGGTATTCGAGCGGATGCCCACTCGACCCAAGCTCGTTCGGGTATTGCTGACATTCCTGATTAATTCATGGACTGTCTAATTTTGCATCCGACGATTGAGATTTCACTGTGTGATCTCCAATCTAATCATTTGTCACTGACGCAGTTGTAGTGTATTTTGGACTGGTAGTGGCCTAGAGGGGTAATTCCAGCCCGCTTGTCTCACGAGGACACTCCTGGATCCTGTGGCATTTCTTCCGTTCCAAGCCAAGTCACATCCACGTCATTGTTCAATAATAGCGTCGATGGCTTACTACGAGGACAACCCAACCATCACTGATCCTCTAGCTGACTTTTACATGTCCCAACAAAAATTAATAACGTGAGCTCTGTCAGTGTTGAACTTGCGTTAGGTGTGGTTGGCGGACCAGCTCAACCTCTTAGGTTGCTTTCATTTACTGTAATAGGCCACCTTTTTACGTCATGACATATTTTGATGGAAGTTAAGAACAGGGGGAAAAATGCATTGTAGGAAAAATAGCCGTTGAAAATGTAATCATATTTTAAAACAGGGGTGTGAAAATTTTGCATTGGATTAAGAAAAAAAAAAGACAGGCCAATAAATTTATGGATGGGGGGCTAATTATAAAAATGTTAAATATCTAAAAGGTTCAAAGTTGATTTATTTATTTATTTTCTATAGTAATATGGAGCTAATAGTTGATTTATACAAAATTTAAAACTGAACATTTTAGTGACAGAAATAATTTACAGTTGAATGCAGGGATGTGCAATTTCAATGATGGAAGGGGCCACGATTTTTCATTAGCGCTATTGGTGGCAAGGGCGTCACATAGGACCACGCGCTTCCGAAACAAATGCCATTTTGATTAGGGACAAAATACAGTGAATAGTGAAAACCTAAAAAAAGTCCAATAAAAATGAACAATTCCCCGAAAGAAATTTGAATAAACCGACAATATGCATCTCCCATGAAGACTGGGGTTTGCCCCCCCCAAAAAAAAACTATTATGGAAAAGAAGAAAATCTGTGAATAGGTGAATACGTGGGTGCAAAACCATGATTGTGTGGGATAGTAGAGGAAACATTTTTTTTCAAAAATTGGGGGTAATTTTTTTCCCCCCCATCGCACATCTATCCCTGGTCTAACTGAAGCGCTCGTGACACGCAGAGGTCACCTGACTCCCACTGGCGTCAACATCATGGCTAACAGCAACAGCGTGGAATGTTTGTCAGACCACTCGCCGGCTAACACACAAACTCCAGCTCTGTATGCAATACAAACACGGACTGGTCACAACAATAGGTACACCTGCACAATTCAATGAGATCCAATGTAGCAGGAAAAAAATTGAACGCTAGCAATGATGGCTGGTCTTAATATTCCAACGTTGAATGTTCACCTGTCCTGTGTTTTTCGGATTACTGTTGACGATCATAACAAACATCTTCCGTAGTTTCTCAATAACGACACGCGCAGAAATGATCATCGGGCAGAACACGTATTAGCATGTTTATCGAGACAAACATTGACTGCTCGTGTATATTTTTAGTATTCTTAATTGTTATAATATTGAAACTTATTTTTTTATACAGCGTTGCCATTGAGTTTCTTTACTTATTCTGGTCATTGAATGTGTTGGAGGCCTTTCTGGACAGTTGCGATTGAATGTCTAATAATAGTTAGCTTATTTCAATCTGGATTGTTTAGTCAGCGTCTAAGTGTGCGCTCTGACTTTTTCAAGGAGTACATTTGCCCTCGCTGTGACTCAGGCTTCATTGAGGAAGTGACGGAAGATTCCAGGTAAGCGCCGTGAATCATTTGATGAGTTTAAATCTCATGACGAGCTGTAAATTCATTTGTCTGCAATTCCAGTAGCCTCTTAGAGGGCGGCGCCAACGGACTAGATGACACAACCACTCAGTTCGCAGAGGTACGTTTCTTATCTGAGTGACGTTTCTTATCAAGTCAATCAAATAATTCAGTTACAAATAAAGTGGAAGCAAAATCTGTTGCGATTATTATTCGACACAGACTGCAGATTTGCACACAAATCCGTGTAGAAATAAGTTGCTCACCAGGCGTGGCTCCACCCTTTAGAGCCACACACACTCAAAGTCACAAATATTACAATGTAGAATGGCGACCCCAAGTGGACAACAATAATATCTGCATTTGACTTCTTTTATTTACCTATGCGAAATCAATTTAATCAATTCAAAAAAACAAAAAGAAATTCAATAGCTGCAGTTAATTCAACTAACCTCCCGCGTTGTCGTCCTCGCAGCTATGGCACCTGCTGTTAATGGAGCGGCCATTTTCCATCGACGGCGACAGCCCCGACTCAGAGCCTCGGCTGTCCAGGGGCCGCTTGGGCGGCCTCAGTGACTTTGGGGGGTTCGGAAGCGCGCCCATGGGGGGCTCGGTCCCCGCCGGCCTCGGGGGGGCCATGGCGGGTTCGCTAGGCGCCGGCGACCACTGGGGCCCGGCGCGCCCCCCACGCCTACACACCCAGAGGAGGTACAGGTCCAGAGTGAGCAGCAGGCCCGACCGCTCGCCCGCCGTCGAAGGGTGGGTTGGCGTCACCTGAATATAAACAAATGACACCCAGTTTTACTTCATTGCCCATTTTTTTTGTGTGTATTTACTACAAATAATGGCTGTACAAACGTTGAGAGAACGCGTTAAACTTTTGATGTCCGTCACTCAGGATTGTACAACAGTTCCTCGCCGGCCTCTTCGCCAACTCTGGCGTCTCTGGCTCGCCGCCGCTGTCATGGTGAGACGCCCTCACCACTTAATTGGATTTCTGTCAGAATTGTCATTTGCTCTTATGATATGACCACAATCAACCGTTGCTTTGTGCTTCCTCAGGACAGGGATGTTGCATTCGAACCCAGGAGACTACGCCTGGGGACAGGGAGGCCTGGATGCTGTCATAACACAAGTAAAGCAAATTGCGACGTGCCCGTGAAGTATTTTTTTTTTAAAATTCACTCATTTACTGCCATTGACAGCTATAGACATTAGAAATTCATTTTAATTATTTTTATTAGCTTAAATTATTATTTTTTATTTTTTTATTTTTTGTTAACAAGAGTATGAAAACCTAGATTTTTTTTGTACATTTAGAACAGATATAAAATTTGTGATTAATCGTAAGTTAACTTGTTAAGTCATGCAATCAATTACGATTACAATTTTTAATCACCTGATGAACCCTTATTTTTGATAACCTTTTCTTTAAAGAAAGTAATATTTTTAATGTAAAAAAAAAATATATATATATATATATATAAATAAAAATAGGGGTGTCGGGCATTTCTTTTTTTTAAACCTAATTAATCGCATGACTTCACTAGTTAACTCACGATAAATCACCAATTTTATATCCGTTCTAATACAACAAAAAAATCTAGGTTTGTATACTTTTGTTAACAAAAGTGAGAAAAAAAACGTTAAACTATAAATAGTCATGAATGAAAATAAAAAATCATTTTGGACATCTATAGCCATCAATGGCAGTGAATGGGTTGATTTGAAATCTCCTTATTGTTGCTCATCTGGTGTGATTGCGTGTGCAGTTGCTAGGTCAGCTGGAGAACACGGGGCCTCCTCCAGCTGAGAAAGAGAGGATTTCGTCTCTCCCCTTTGTGAATATTTCTCAGGAACAAGCAGGTGAGAGTTGCACCGTGTTCTCATGATGAGAATTTGCAAAAGCAAGCGAATGCACAAATGTGTGGAACGTATTACAAAATGAGTAGATAATGGATGTTTAATTGCGCCTCATTAGTTCCTTGTAAATTATAAAGAGACTCTGAAGGCACCTTTGACACACGTCTAGTAGTCTATTACCATGATTTAATATGACTAGGACACTATTTAAATTTCTGTCACTACTGATTTGCAGTTAAACTGAACTTAACATCCACCTAATGATAGTGGAAAAACCCCAACAAATTTAGGAATTTAAAACTTTGGCCAGCGTTAAAGAGGAAGTCAACAATAGTATGTTCTATGCAGCCCCGCTGGTCTAAATATGGTATTCTGGTTAATATTGTGTTAGTGGAATATGAGTTAAGCAGCAAAATCCAGCCGTTTTCATCCATCTCAGGGGGCGGCCATTTTGCCACTTGCTTTTAACTGAAGATGACATCACAGTTGCTCAGGGCTCAGGCAACGACCAATCATAGCTCAACTTCAGAAAACAGGTGAGCTGTGATTGGCCGTTGCCTGAGCAACATTGATGTCATCTTCAGTCGACTGCAAGTGGCAAAATGGCCGCCCCCTGAGATGGATAAAAAACGGCTGGATTATGCTTCATAACTCTTATTCCACAAATGTAATATTAATTTGAATGTCATGTTTAGACTAGTGAGGCCACATAAAGCATATTGTCAAGAAATGTTTACGGTTGACTTCCACTTAAGGGTTTCTATCAGAAAATTGTACCTACTTAAATGAAATTAACTTTACAATAATGTTCTGTGCAGGCCAATTAATCTAAGCATGGTATTCTGGTAAATATTGCAATTTGAGGAATATGAATTAAGCGGCAAAATCCAGCCGTTTTTATCCATTTCAGGGGGGGGGGCGGCCATTTTGCCACTAATTTTGTCACTAAAAATGACGTCACAGTTGCTCAGGGCTCCATTAACTACCAATCACAGCTCTGTTTGCAAACGTCACATGACCGCACTCAGAACACAGGTGAGCTGTGATTGGCCGTAAGGACTCGTAACCTGAGCTACTGTGATGTCATTTTCAGTCGACAGCAAAATGGACGCCCCCGTTATGTACAAAACCAAGTGGCACCGCATGTACCATTATTGTTGTCAATAATTTTTTTTTTTTGTTATTGTTGATTTCCATTTATCATTTGCAGCTAACAATAAGAATAATTTAATGTTAATCTGTTAACATAAGCACTATCTTTTAAGTGTCTCACCTTTCAGTGCATATCCTCCCTAACAGCAGTGGGTGCTAATGAGCTCACCTTGAACAGCTGCAATTTAAAAGCGAAGCTTGAAAACCCCACTCGCTGTTGATCCACTTCATTTTGATGGGTTATTCCAATCGGGTTCTGGAGGGGAGGGGAGGGGGTACTCAAACAGGGCCACAAGAGAAAGACATTTTTCATTCGCATTGTCAAGAGTTTAATCTACAATCAATTCCACTCCATTGATTGACTAATTGATCACGTCCTCCATTGCAAAGTAACGAGAGTTCAACTTTGTGCGCCGCAGACTGTTGTATGGAATGTCCGGTGTGCAAAGAAGACTTTGAGGTGGGCGAGGCCGTCAGACAGCTCCCCTGTAACCACTTCTTCCATTCGGCCTGTATAGTACCATGGCTGGAGATGGTGAGTCACGACAAGCGAAACACAAGCAGCCATTGTCGTCACACGTTACGGCCCGAGCTGACGTCGCGCCGCGCGTTTGTCTCCGCAGCACGACACGTGTCCAGTTTGTCGGAAGAGTTTGAACGGCGAAGACAGCAGCAACCAGCCCCCGTCAGAGCCCCCCTCCCTCTCCATGGACCCCCGCACACAGGAGAGATGGTCCTTCTGAAGACAGATAGGGGTGGGGGGGGGGGAATAACACACCGAGAAGACGCTTGTCGCTACTCCTCGCCTCCGTTGCCGTCATAATCACTTTTTTTGTTGTTGTAATTTTCCGTTTGTCTTTTTTTCTGAACCATGTACACACACACATACGCATCTTAAAGGAGACATATTATACATGTTTTCACAAATTCTTTGACATGCTTAAGTCTAAACTCCCGAACACGGTTTTGGGAGGTCTGTTCTACGCATTTATATACAAGCAATTAGTTACTCAATTTCCATAATATGTCCCCTTTAAGGTCTCCTTTCCGCTCCAGATGAGGCACGTCCATGTTTACCCTTCAAGCCACTTCCCCTTTTCAACACTATTTTGGCCAGATGCCCGTTTTTGTTTAGTTTTTTTTTTTTTTTTTTATCTCAGTCGCCCAATTGCTGTAAACATATTCTTGAACTCTATTTATTGTTTGACAGCCCATGAGCTGATTTCTTTGGTTTAACGTTTAAGCATTCCTTATAAAAGGGAAATTCCAGCTTAAAACCCTCACACCGAAGGAATCAAATCATGAGCGCTTGCCCCGCTGGTGTACATATTGTAATCTGATGACATCCCTGTCATTTTAGTCCTCTGTGTATGACCACATTTTTACCACTTGCTTTTTTTTTTTTTTTTAATGTAAATAATTGTAGTCCACAAACTTAAAAAGGTTTGCAAAGAAAAACATTGAGAATGGAGACGCAAATGTGAATGACATACATGGTTAACAAACTGTATATTATATAAATGAAAAATGTCTACGATGTATTAATAAAGTGACAAAAAAAATGGGTTTCCTTCTCCATTTGTCTCAGTACTTGTTTTTATTTGAAATTAAATAGTAACACATTTCATTATGTACAAAGTGTGTCAGAAGTTGTCGGGAATGACATATCAGTCATCCATGCAAGTGTATTTGCATGGCATAAAATTCACAAATTAGGCAAAATACTTCAATGTTAATCTTGTAGCAGCTCTTTTTGCTTTTTTTAGTGCACCTCTAATATGCAGTTGCGTTCAAAATAATAGCAATGTGTTTAAAAAGCTCAAAATCCTAGAGTAGTCGTCCCAATAGTTTTATTTTCATGCATTGGGAACAGTGCACATCATATTCTAAATCAAAACACGAAGGAATATTGGTCACAATTTTTAATTGCTTTTACAAAAATGAAAAAAAAAATAGTCTGTATTTTTCTTTACAAATTTGAATATTTACTTTACAAAAACGATGTCTTTGGTCTCTTGGGGATAAGGAAACACCAGGTGGGGCATAGCTTAGGTGGTCGTGTGGCAGTCCCCCAAGCTGAAGGATAGTGAGTTCGTTCCTCAACCCTTCAGTGGCTTTTATTTGTTTTTGTTTTTCAATGAAAATCTAAAACAGTCTACTTAGTCCCTATCCAAATAGAGTCTATCTATCTAAATTTACTCTACATAATTTACTGTGTACCAAAAAAAAGTGAGTGATCTGGTTAATTGTTAGACTGCTATTATTTTTGAACACAACTGTACATCATTTCTGCAGATTTAAGGCTTACCTGCATGTGAGCAACAAAAACAAATCACAACATTTATCTCATTGTGTGCCAAGCCAGCGTGAGTAAGGAATGAGGCGGCGCTGTGGAAGGGATGTAGCCCACCACTGGGTCCCACACCTCAAACTCGATGTCTGATGACCTAAACAACACACACACACACAGTTCATTAGAGCCGTTCAAGTCACACTCACGCACACGTGTTCAGTGGAACCTCCAAAGTTGAACACACAAACCGTTCAGAGACATTTGCTGACTTCCAAGTTGTTCTACCAACCAAAAGGCCACATTCCGAACATGTTACAACAGCGTGGCTTTGTAATAAAAGAAGTAACTAGATGGGTCTGCCAGCAGTCCAGACCTGTCTCATTGAAAACGTGAGGCGCATATGAAGCGCAAAATACGACAACAGGGACCCTGGCGTTATCTTAACTCATTCACTGCCATAAATTCATAAAAGAAAACAAAGATTATTAAAAATTAGGGGCGACAGGCAATTACAATTATTAATTGTAATTAATCGCATAACTTCACTAGTTAACTCACGATGAATCACACATTTTATATCTGTTCGAATGTACAATAAAAAAAGGTTTTCATACTCTTGTTAACAAAAGTGGGAAAAAATGTTAAACTAATAGAAATAGTTCAAATGAATTTTTGACGTTTATAGCCGTCAATGGCAGCGAATGAATTAAAAAAAAAAAGACAAAGATTATTAAAAAATTGGGGCGACAGGTAATTCAATTTTTTAAATTGTAATTAACCGAATGACTTCCATAGTTAACTCACAATTAATCACAAATTTTATATCTGTTCTAGATGTACAATAAAAACAATCTAGGTTTTCATACTCTTGTTAACAAAAGTGGAAAAAAATGTTAAAACTAATGGAAATAGTTCAAATGAATTGTTGACGTTTTTAGCCGTCAATGGCAGTGAATGAGTTAATTACGTACAAGATTCCATTTATAGTGACATCAAACTAAAATAACGTTTAAAAATACCTAACAGACTCCCAATGAGAAAATGAAACTTTAATTCCACCAATGCTATCAGTTAGCCCATCTATAGCATTTTACATTGTTTGTTAGCATTAAGCTAAACATAAGCAAAGCTATGTGTTTGTGTTTGGAATGCATAATGTGCATTTTTGTTTGTTTATGTGTAAACATGAATTGGGTGCGAATAGACGTGCGTCATACAACCTGTTGAGGACGATGAGCACCACTAAACCGTCCGGTCGGATGAAGGCAGAGAATTCCAGGTTGGTTTCCCCACTGGCGGACACGCCGACTCTCTGAGAGCCCTCGCACAGGAACTTACTATGTCCGGAAGAAAAAAGAAAGATTTTGATTGATGTCTAAAAATATACAATGATTCAATTCCACCTTGCTACCTGAAGTGCGCCAATGCGTAGAAGGTTGGCTGCTTGAAGAAGACGTCGCGCCCGGCGTCAACAATGACGGGGCTGTCCACGAAGTTCTTCACCCAGTTGGGCCCGCCGGTCCGATCTAGCGCCAGGTTCCAGTCGGTCCAGCCCGTCACATAATGATTTAAATCCTGAACAAGAAGAAGCATAAAACGCGTCCCAGCTTGTGTTGGGCCCGCTGACTCGCACTCCCGGGACGTCCGCCATCTTTACCTCTAAGATATCGCGCGCGTATTGTTCGGCCCTCTGCCAGCTGCCCAGTTTCACCCCCCGCTCCGGCGAGGACGCGCCTGCGCCTGCGCAGGCCTCGGTGCCAAACAGGTAATACTCCGGGAAGAGCTGGTGGATGGTTCCCAGGGTGGGCCCGGGGGGGATCAGGTTGTCCAGGTACCAGTGCACCGCCACCCCGTGGATGTATCGGCCTGCGTGGATGTCACTGAGCACCTGGTGGGAGTCGTGACGTGTCACAAGTCTTGGCTTTGAAAATACATTTTGGTGTGCTGGATCAACATGTGACAATGTAAGACCATTATACTAAAAAAAAAAAAAAAAAAAAAAAAAAAAACTTTTTTTTCTCTCTCAATTTTAACCTGATTTTCATGTTCAATGTTCCTTTTTGAATGTGTAGGGAACGGCTTTGAATATGAATGTGCTGCTCTGTAAGTCCTAAAAAAATATTATTATCTTAGTTCCTCATACAGCGGCGGCCTGAGATCAAGTTTAATTTGCTTCGTGACCAAAATTGTAACTCAAAAATACTTGTATCTCGAATTACCTTTTTATGTTGAAATGAATAGAAATGCCATTAGTGTTCTAGCCTACCCCCCCCCCCCAAAAAACAACAACTTAATTTGTGTAACCAGATTTTTTATATGAAAAATAGCACTCTAATATTTTACGTTACAAAAACATGCAGTAATAAATAATGTAATTAAAGAGAATGTAATGAATGAAACAATTTGTGCATATGAGGTACACGTTGTGGCCACAAGGTGGCAGTATAATACATACATACTGTACATACAAACGTGGACAAAATTGTTGAAAAAAAACCCCCACAATGTTAACAAAAATCATTTGAATCTAACAAAAGTAATAATAAATTTAAATATAATGTAAATTAACCAGTAAAACTGAGATATTGCTTTTGAATTGAATCAACATAATTATTTTAAAAACAGAATTATTTATTTAAAAAAAAAAAAATCATGAAACAGGCCTGGACAAAAATGAAAGCTCTTCTAGAAAATATTAAAAATAATTTGACAGTAGGGACAGCAACTCCAGAACATGAATGAGCCTCCACTATATTTCACAATTGGGAAAGTGTTATTTTCATGGTACGCTTGATTCTTGAATCTGTGAACATAGAGCAGATGTGCCTTGCCCAAAAGTTCTAGTTTTGTCCCGTCAGTTTGAGGACATTATCACAGAAGCTTAACTTAGCTGTTTGTCAAATTGAAGTCTCTTTTTTTATGATTATCACTTTATGATTCACCATGATATTATCCATTTCCTGTTTAG
The DNA here is from genome assembly GCF_051991255.1 of Vanacampus margaritifer. Lineage (NCBI taxonomy): Eukaryota > Metazoa > Chordata > Actinopteri > Syngnathiformes > Syngnathidae > Vanacampus > Vanacampus margaritifer. The sequence continues at coordinate 19,078,834 of NC_135440.1, read as the reverse complement.
TCTTCAGTAAACTTCAACTTTGAGTTGCAAGCTTGGCCTCTTTTTTTTTTCTTTTTTCTTTTTTTTAAAAGGTTTGTTCTGCCAAACAGTTGCCAGCTACGATGGTTAGCGCTTGTAACTCCGATTTGATGGCATATTACGCATCATACGGCAGTAGACGAGTTGTCCACCGTGTCGCACTCACCACTTTGGCCCACTGTGGCAGCAGCACGCGGTTGTCGTCCAGGATGAGGACATGAGTGTGCGGGAAAGACGAGTCTCGGAGTGCGGGGCCCAGGTCCAACGCCACCCAGTCCCTCTGCTCCTCGGCAGTAAAGCCCAGCGCCTGGAAACTGCAGGAAGACAATTAATTATTAATTAATTATTAATTAATTAAGACAATTAATCAAAATTCAATTACATTTTTTTATTATTTCACTCCACAGTTACATAATCAGAAACAAAAAGAAAAGATTATTAATACTAATTTTGAGTTGTTTAAATGTTTATATTTACACGTTTTTGTAACCGTATTAAATAAATCATTTTACATGGCTTAATATTTTTAAATGTTTAATCATTTTCTTGTTTTGTGCTCCCAAAAAATAATAATAATCGTGATTTCAATTATTACCAAAATAAATTGTAATTATTATTTTTTATTACCTGCCACCATTTTAAGTGCCTCTGACGAACCCTTAAGTAAAGCTCAGATGTTCTAGGAGGCTTTTCCTGACATTTGTGTTGCCAAAACCTAAAGACATACTTGACTCATTGAGCCATTTTCAACATCAACTTCAGAAGACAAATGCGCAAAATCTCGAAATGAAATCTCGCTGATATTATAACTTTAATATCTCGTGTGCAAGTGGACACCTGTAGTTTGTTATTTGTCCTGCTGTCGGTTCGTTCCCCGTGGTGACGGCCCAAAATGTCAAATTATACTTGGCGTATTCCTCAAGGAATCTGACGGGGACAAATTTCAACGACAATCACAATACAATCAAGCGTGCTTTCGTAACAACATACCGCATGCGCACGAATCACCTTATGTAATACTGAGCCCAACTTTGATGCTCCTTTCCGCCAGGTTGCCCCTTCAAGGAGCCTTTTCCGATGAGTGCGTCGTTTGTCTTCATCCAGGCGGGGGCGCTCCAGGCACTGGCCAGCAGAGACAAGGGTTGAGGAGCCATGGCTTGGGCTCTCTGCAGCAGAGGGATCTGACAACAAACGAAGCAAGTCAAAGGCCATTCGGACATACAGTACTCTGTGTATGTGTGTCTCTGTATGGTTATTAAAAGTCTACACACCCCTGTTCAAATGCCAGGTTTTTATGATATACGTATATATACTTTAAAAAAAAAGGTTTTACATCATTATTGCTCTGACTTATAACTTGTAAATAAATAAAAAATATTTAAACATTGGTAAATAAATGAACAACTAAGGTTTGGTTGCATAAGTGTGCACACCCTCTTATAACTAAGATGTGGCTATGTTCACATTTCTCACGTAAAATAGAAGTCAGCACATACCTGCCACTAGGGCTGTGCAATTAATCGAAATTCAATTACAATTTCAATTATTTCACTCCACAGTTACATAATCAGAAACAAAAATAAATGATTATTAATACTAATTTTGAGTCGTTTAAATGTTTTTGTAACCGTATTTAATAAATCTTGTTTGGTCTAAATTCCAAAAGGAACTTACATAAATTACAGTGTTTCAAATAATTTTATTTGTCTTAATATTTTTAAATGTTTAATCCATTTTAAGTGCCTCTGACGAACCCTTAAGTAAAGCTCAGATGTTCTAAGAGGCTTTTCCTGACATTTATGTTGCCAAAACCTAAAGGCATACTTGACTCATTTGAGCCATTTTCAACATCAACTTCATTATTTTTCATGTACAATTAATATCTTTAAAAAAAAAAATTCCATGATTGGTCGCTCGGCACAGGTGATGTCATCTTCAGTCGACAGCAAGTGGAAAAATGTGTTTGTAGAGGTATTAATTGTACATGGGAAATTTAAATTAATTATTAGCTACGACATTACAAGGATTTCAAATGTTCAAAGGCATCAGTTAGGAGAAGGGAACAAAATTTCCAAGGCATTACAGAGTGAAGAAAGTTGTTATGACGTGTAGAAAATATGACACAACAGTGATATTACCAAGACCTGAAAGTCCCTCCAAAATTGATAACAAGACGAAAATTGGTCAGGCAGGCTACCAATAGCAACAGACAAGTGCTTTCTGTGCACATCTCTGTCTCGGTGTGTCCCAACCTTCATGTGTATATCTTCAGGGGCCAGTGTGAAATTGAGCAGGCTGTAGTCATCGCGCGAGTCAGCGTATGTGTACAGACGTGTGGAGAAGTCACAACTGGCCATGGGCACGCGCACCACAGTGTAACCGATACCTGAAAAACACACCACAAAAAAAAAAAATCCACATAGCGTTCTTCTTTTTTTACAATACTGAAATTGTTGCCCGCATTTTAATAAAGAGTTCTGGAGCATGTACCTTCCTTGGAGAAGTATTGTCTCAACAGTTGGTCTTGTGCTCCAGCAGAAAGCGACAGAATGTTCATTGCTGCTGCGTCTGTCATTGCGCCACCAAATCCTCTCATCGTCTGGTACTTCTTGTGTGGAAGGAGAGTCAGTCTGAGGCCTGAGGGAGACACGTGGCGGACTTTATGATCCACGCACCACCTGCCTGTAGTAAGATGGAAGCTGAATACTTTTACTATTATAATAGAGCACAGGTGTACCTAATGTTGTGGCCAATATGTGTATGTTTTTTCCAGTAATATGTGACAAAAGTAAAAGCATGTTTTTTTGTTTCTTCTTTAAGGTACTTCGTCAACTATGTACTACTTTGAAGATGCAAATAAAAAGGAAGCCAAAATGGATTTGTGCTACTTTGAAGAACATAGATGGCAAGAAATGATTCCTTTATTTATGTATTTTTATCAAACCAACAATCCTTGCTGCTGGTGCTGGGGCTTGAACAGATTAATTATATTTTCATTCATTTTAATGGGAACAATTGCTTTGGTTTGCGGTTTCAGAATGAATTAAGTTCATGAACTTATAAAGTTCCACAGTAGAAGCAAGTAGAGGGCCACCGACCAAAACATTTTTTTTTTAATTAATTCAAAATTGCATGTTGGTTGTTTAGTGTGATGCATTACAATATTATATAAATAGTTACTTTCAATTATACCATACTGGACTGTGGACACACGGTTTATGACATTTAAGAACTTACTAATGTGTCCACAATGTATGGAACTCACCAGCACCGGTTCCGTTGGGTCGGATTGGACCTTGGCTGTGTTCTAGCCGGCTTCCAGCCATGCTGCTCAGGTAGGAGATGTACTGACCCAGCGGGGGGAGAGACACGGTGCCCAAGGTGTCGCAGTACGTGGAGTTACACTCACACACCACCGAGTCATGGCCGAAGCTTCTAGCTGCACACTTGCTGCGTTCTTGTCGTGAAAAGACACACAATTCATTTTCATTTGTGACATTTAACACAGCTTAAAGGAGGCTGTTTGTTACCTGCTGAGGAGGTCGTTGTTATGTGGAAAATTGCTGCTAGCAAAACAGCGCAATGCAGTGACAAAAACATTTTGTCGAGAGAAACTTTCTACTTCTCTTCGACCATCACGAGTCAGAAAATGACATTTGACCGAGAGTATTTAAGTCAATACGACGGCATATTCATTACTGTGTCATTTAGTGAACTTTAGACACGCGTCGCTTGGTTTAAACGTTGCCCCGCCTACCATTCGGGTGGTTTCAACGAGAGCTTTCCGTTTGTTTTTGGGAGCTAGTCATGTGACTGTTCACGTGGTGTGCAAGTTCCAGGATATGCCACTCGGGGGTGCTGTTACACACAACGTGAAGTAACAAATATGTGCCAGTTGGGGGTGCTGTTTGACCAAGATAGCTAATGGAAAATTGGTTTCGAACTGAAGTAAACTATTACCTGGTCCTGGTGGAAAATATATGTAAATGATTTTTGTCTGCATATGTCCTACAACCCAGTCCGCTAACTCATGAATTTGATCAATTATCCAGTTTCCAAAGCACTTTGTCCTCCACAGCATCTTGGGTGAGCTGAAGCGAGGTACACCCACCGATCACTAGCCAATCGCAACGCAGCAATCGACCATTCATACTCACATTCACGTTTAGAAAAGCAAACGCGACACACCTTCAATTAACAAAAAAAATAAGGCTTTTATTATTAGTAGTAAACATAGTAAATTAATAATTTACAGATACAGTTTATAGACATGCCGAATATTGAGTTTCTGCATTTCTTGCGCACAGATATTTGAGTGACTTCAAAGAAATGCGCAAATTCTGTCCATTAAACCTGGACACCTATTAGTCATGAAGATGAGCTCTTTCTTGCCTTCTTCTGTTCGGCCTGAGGAGGAAACGTCAGATAGGCATTACATACAAATGGTTGTATTACAGAAGCCACATCCAGCACAGGACTGACTCTTACTCATTGGATGCTGCAGCCAGTTGCGGTCCATGTAGTAGAGATGGCAGCTCTCAAACTCCTTCTCGCTGTAGAAGGGCACCGACACTGGGATGAACGGGTCCATGTTGTCAAAGCCCCTCTAAATGACAAATGGGGAGAATTTAGAGTCTTTATCGTCTATAACCCACTTCAACTAAATGTTGAAATTCCCACATAAGTGTAAATGCAAAAAGGTTTGAGACATACCTTAAGAGGTATAATCATTAAATGTTGGTTAAAAACACTTCAGGAAACATATTTGGACATTTACATTATAATACAAGTGTAATGGTGTGAGAAAACGTGACACTTGAAACATCCTCAACAATTCCCTTAATGCAGGTACACATTTGTGATTATAACTTACCCGAGTTAATTTTCTTAATATTACAGCTTGCTTTTCCATATTATGACATTGTTCTCGTAATATTATTTTTTTCAATTTCAGCATGTTATAACTTTATTCTTGTAAAATTGAATACATTTTCTTGTAACATTACAAACTTAAGTCTCATTATCTGACTATTATTCTTAGAAAATTACAACTTTTCTGAATTTATACCGTTGCTACCATAAAATTGTCTTTTTTTTTCTTTTAATATGTTGTAGAATTATAACATTTTAAATATTTTCCCCATCATACAACTTTAATGTTGTAGAACTTTAACTTTTGTCTTGCAATTTTCTGACTTTTTTTAATAGTAAAAAAAAAATACAAATTTACAACTCTTATGACATTTGTTTCTGTAAATTACTACTTCTTCTATCAAAATTTAATTACTGCCTATTTTCCCATATTAGGAATTTTATTCTCATACATTTATACAATTTTTCTCATATCATGACTCTATTGAATAGAATAATCAGAATAGTATGGTTCTAAATATTGTGCCTATTTTCTGTGAATATTTCAACATAAGTCTCATAAAAATATCAACTTCATCAGATCTATTATATAGTCTTAGAAATATACAACTATTTTCACAGTATTGTTTCTCTCTCCTTTTAATTGTGGCCCTAGTACTCCTCGATACCGAAAAAGATGTGTAGTTCAAGCCCACATGTGCGTGTTACAGTAAGGCCTTTTCACACTGCACTTAGCACAGCGTGCTAATCAACTCATTCATTGTGTGTGTGCTGCCGCGGCGCAATGGCACAGCCGGCACCGTGCTACAGAGGCTGGCAGAACATGAGGCGGGTGCCTGCTGCTTCTGCCGCCGGGCTATTAGACTTCGATAAAACCTTGTGTTCATCTGCTGTGTTTCAAGTTAGCAAAGAATCAGACTAGCCAGCTCTGACCTCTCCCAGCAGCTCCTGAGGCAGGTACGATTTGGGCGGGTACACAGCTCCAGTTTGTGACAGAGTGGTGATGACGGCGCCTCCCGTCTGAAACCAAAAAGTTAGTCACAGGTGAAAAAGAGGGGGAAATATAATGAAGCCACACGTCTTCTCACCCAGTCGTTCCTCATCAGCTTCCTCAGGTTATATACCAGCGTGAGCTCATCTGGATCCACCTGGTGGCAAACGCAAACATGTCAGAACGTACGCGACTGCAAAGATGGCGTGAAAATTGGCTGGGTTTTACTCAACTGGGCTTTTGTCCTCCTTTTTCATACTGGACTTGCCCCACAGGGCGTTGACGGCGTCCACGGCTACGAGCAGGCGGAAGTCGCAGCCCGGCTGGCCGCTCTGCTGCTTCAGCTCCTTCATCAGCGCTCCCACCACGTCGCTGCTGCTCTTCACACGAGTGATACCCTGACATGGAAACACGCAGCATTTGAGTACAACAATCCACAGCTACAGTGGGGGGGAAAAAAAATAATATATATATATTTTTAAATCTATGCACCCCTAGGTGGTATTGTGACCCGTTTTTGGCTTTTTGATGGTTCTGACCAGGCCATTTTTAAATAAAATACTGCCATCACTGAGAATGTGGTTCTCCTTACTGATACTTTTTTTTTTTTTTTTAGAACCAATGCTGTGGAAGCTCTCTGCAAACCATGGCTTGTGCTGTAAAATAGGACTAGAAAAAAAGTCATAAAAAGCCTACTAGAACATATGAACTTTATTCAGGGTTAATCAGACGCACCTTAAATGGTAGTACGTACGTGCTGAATTTTTAAGGTTAAACTATACAAAAAGGAATTTATATGATCTTATCATGAATTTTCACGTGGCTGAAGCGTATCTCCAAAAATAAATGGGGGTTCATTGTACTTCTTTTATAAAGGGTTTCATGCATGGGATGAGTTCAAGCAGTGACGTGATGAAAAAAAGTCCGAGGCTGAAAAATAACAACCTGATCCACCAGCTCGCCAAGAGTGCTTCCCTCCTCTGTGAGCTCTCGCTTGGTCCACACATAGCGCTGCTTTGTCTTTATCTGCAGACGAAAGAGTAAAAAGTTGATTATGTTTTAATGTGACTAGACTTGCGCAATAAGACTTTTGTGTAGTTACAGTAGCTTTTTTGAAACAAAACAACTATTGCTATCCCTTGAAAAGCATTCAGCAACTTTTCTAAGAATTTCAGTTTCCGTTGAAAAACAACAAACATGCCTTCTTTGCTTTTTAGCTTAAAAAATACATTTAAAATATACATTTAGAGAGTTAAAGGAAAATGGAATCTTTTAGCAGCAAAAGCAGAATGCAATAAGCTATTTTCATTGTTTGTTTTTTTTACATTTGCAGTAAAAGTCCAATGTGAAAAATGAGTCATATCCTCAAACCTAATTTAAAAAGAAAAACAAATATGACAGTCTCTAACACAAATATCATGACTATGTAATTTCCAGATATAATTTTTTTTAATTATTCATGCATTACGAAATAAAAATAATACACAATTTTAAGTCTAAACGTCAAGAATAACACGCACTGTGCACCTTAATCAAGACCGAACATTTTAAAGGTAGAATTTTTGACACTGCTCCTGTATTGAATTCAATTAGATATCACAATTGACCTAACGGAAGTGCGTGCCGAGTATTCCTGTGCTGTCCAACTGTACATTTTATATTTCTGACAGAAAGATCTCATTGTCTGCACGCCGATGATTATATTTTAATTCAGCCAAGCAGATTATAACGTGCCAAAGCATAATGACTTGCATTAATGTCTCATTAAATAATTAAGCCCATCGTGCCTTGCAGCTGCCGGCAAGCGCCTGCTGCTTTATGAGCTCCGGCATGTAACCCGACCCGCTGTGACGACGCGATGAAGCCTCAATTTACTGTCTGGATGTGCCTTGTTAGTTACTGCTTGATGCGAATGCAGACTTATTCGATCACGCAGCTACGTAACGTAACATTTCGCTTTTACCTTGGACAGGAAAGGTTCGTTGGTGATTTTGAAGTTGCGCAACCACTCGGTGGCTTGTAAAGGCTGGTCGATGCGAGAGTTGTTGAAGGACGAAGGGATCAGCTCCTTGCAATTCTTCACCCAGCTGTGAGCTACGTGGAGAAAATATTTAAAAAACGCTTACTTGATTGGTAATCAATCGATGACTTGCTATATATTTTTCTCTGAATGTTATGAAATCATGTTTTCATGCAAGGGTCATATGAAGAAGAATATATACCAGAGCAGTTGTGACATAGATAACTTTAAGTAAAAAGCATTGGTAAGGCCACCCCGAAAAGAAAAATAATAATAATTATAGGCAGACAGGGATGTGATTTGACCAAAGTGAAATTATCTGAAAATTTAGCCGGGGGTCTGGGGGCCGCTGGCACCCAGCTAGGTCCAGCTCATGGGTTTTCCGTGTTTTTAAGTACTTTCAATGCACTCACATGACAAAGAAATAGACAAAACAACAGCATAAATTTTCAATGTATATTGAACTATCCCATATAAAATGGCAGTTTTAGTCAACTCAAAATCAGTCACATTCAAAAACATTGGACTGCCTTTGCTTTTAAAAACTATCACTGAGAATATCATCATATCTAACTAATGTGATTACTAAGTTAACACATAAATAATGTTGAGGGGTTCAAATTTCATGAACAAATAATTGTATCATGACCAAATGAAAAGTAACTCATATTAGAGCATACCACAAATGTCTTTGTTATAGCAGAAGATGTTATCTGTCGGAGTGATGTGCATACACAATGAACTACTAAAAAAAAAAAAAATTCGGATTTTTTTTTTTTGGGTGGAGATAAAAAAAGCGGAATTCCGCGAATTAGCGGAAAAATCACATCCCTGAGGCAGAGGATTAAAAAAAAGAAGTTTATTTTGGAGAAAATTGCATATCTTCACAACTAAAGTTTTAATTTACTAGGGATTTTTTAAAAAAAATATTTTAGATAAAACTGTAGTATATTTTTTGGATAGAAAAAATTGTATATTTGAGATTTTTTAAAAGTCTGCAGGAAAATAATAGTACATTTTCAAGAGACAGCCATCCAATTTGAGATTTTTTTTCCCTTGTAAAAATTGTCAACAGAGTGATCCAAACTATATTAAAGAACGATCACCACAATACTGTCAATTTCTATTGCTGGTATTTGAAATATCCTCTATAACTCTGAATCCCCTAAATCTGCATTACCATGATTGGTATTCAATTGAATCTGGAAGAATGTTAGCATTGTTCCAACACTGCAAACTTCGATATTTTTCATTGGCACTTTATGGCATTATTTTATAAGCACTTATTCAAGGCAATAATCAACTTTAAAATCATAATACAAACATCAAGTAATGATTAGAATGTCCATGCCTACGCAAATGCATTTTTCTTTAAAAATCTCACCATCAGGTATATGCAGCACCAACCATCCCTGCGTGTAGCAAAAGTGGACGGCGTGACAGAGAGACAATGTCTTGCCGCTGCCCCGTAATCCATCTGAACAAATCAATAAGGTTCATATACGGATGTAGACAGTCTTTTGTTGCGTATTGTCTTTCAGACTGTGTGATGAATTTGTCAAGGATACAGAACATATATCGCTGTATGGGTTTGCTTGTATCCGTTTCCTTCAGGTAGGAGATGACCTCCAGGGCGGGTTGCCTCACCATCACGGCCGCTTCGTTAAACGTCTTCAGCTGCACGCAATAAGCTCTCAGTTAAAATATACTGGTAAAAAAAAAGAAGAAGAAAGAAATCATCAAGCAGATAATTGTGTGGATGTGGAACCAACCTGCTTTTGATATCGTCGAGGGAGGCCATGAGGGAAGAGGGTGCGGATGTGTGCAGACGGCATAGTGTAAAACTGTCCAATGTGCTTCTCTGACTGACAAGCCTAAAATGGGGCAGAAATTCGTGAACGAATCAAAAACATGCAAATTCACACAACAAATGATGTTACACTTACTGTAGACCACACATTCATGCTGATATGTGGATGAGGAGCAGCTTTACTTACTGGATCATTCTCCTGTGTTCGAAAGACTGAGAAAGGCTCTGCTTCTGGCTCAACTACCAAGGCCTCCTGCTGCTGGCCTGATCCACTTGTGTGAAGCCACCGAACATGTGTCACCTACAAGAAAATATAAATACAGAAACATTACATAGCTAGACAACTGATTCTCCTGTTAAACGTTGTTTTAATGAGTTTGACATTCATGTAGAATTTTTTTTCTTTGCAAGTATATTTAACTTTTGCATTTAATCTTTTAAAGTTTGTGTTAAACATTCATTTACATAAAATCTATGTAACATATTTTTTGTACAATTTTTGGGTGCAGTTTTTACATGTCTAATATTTAAGGACAGTGTTATGCTTAAACAGACAGTACATAACTTTACCGTGGCTTACAATGATAAATTGCCCTAAGGAATAAAACCGCTGCATCTTTTTTTCCCCTAACACGGGGTCCTACTATGTTACTGTATATTAATGCATTGTGAGTGAAAATAGAGATATAGAAGGATGGATGGACAGATCGGTGAAATTGATGGATGGATCTCTGACTGCGTAAATTGAAGATTTATGCATTATAAAATCTTGCTTCTAAGCTTACCGTTTGCCGAAGCCTGAAGAACATTCTGTGAAGAGCCATCTTCTTCGATACAAAGTAAATCCAAGCGTTTTACCCAATTGTGCTTAATAAGTCTTTTTTTTCGGCACTGTCCTGTCACCTTATGTAAACACGTCTCAGCTAGCTGGCTAACAGGCTAGTAAATTACAGACGCTATTACTTCAGCAATTACAAACATACAGATACATTTACCAACACGCCCGGTCTTGAATTATTGTTTATAAAACGCTATCCTAAGGTTTACATTCCAGGACAACGTGGAGGATAAACCGCACGCACGACTGCGGTAGAAGTCAATGTGCCATACACGTCATGGGCGCCGCCATCACGCAGCCTGCCTGACAGGAAGTGACGTTTCACAACCGCCAATCAGGTTGCACGACTCCCAGGCAAAACAACAGTAAAATGGAGTTTAATGACTCTTCTTAATGTGCAATTCAATACATTTCTCAAAAGTACTGGAGTGAGAAAATGTTTTGTTTGGCTAGTGTCTAGATAAGATAGATCTAAGAAGAATATTTTCAGTATCAGCCAACTTTATTTAAAGGAGACGTGATGTTTTTGTTTGTTGTTGTTTACAATTCCCAGCTGTCTTACGTAATAACATGTCTGTGGCTTGCTTTCTTGAAAACACCCCAAAGATAAAAAATGACGGACATAGTTCTACAGCATATTTCTTGCCGTGGTGTAATTGCCTCGTTTTAGGTGTGGCACTGTTTCATGCACCCAGCTGCTTGTTTTTACATTACTAGCAAAAGCATAACTCAGAGCATGCAAGTGAAACAAGCGAGTGCCCAACAATGAAAATGTTTTTGAGGTGCAAGGCAAACACAAACACCAGCCCCCACCCTCCCAGCAACTTCTTTGAGTAATCAAGTAACTACCACATTTATCCATCCATTTTCTTAACCGCTTATTCTTTACATGCCTTTAAAAAATAATAATAATAATTTCATAGTCATGTGCTCTTTGTGTGCTACTACTATATAGCTTCTGCTTGACCTGGATTTCCACATTCCACAATTTTACTTTATTCTATATTTAAATTAGCAGGGCACTACCCTTATATGCCTGACTTAAAAATCATCTTCATTATCATCCTTTGCCTGCAGGAGTGTACTTGAAACCACTTGCCCATGGCTGCTCCATATGGCCCGTATGATACTGTACATAATCTACCCATCTTGCTGCAAGACACTACTTGCTTACTTTTTTGGCTTTCTTCCCAAATCCTTATGCTTTTATGAGTCGTAATTTGTCTTCCCTTGTTAATTGCTCCCCTTCCTCTTTACTCTGCCTTTTTTTAATGTCACATGACTTCCTGGCTGCGGTCAAATGATGCAGCATGCTCCATCATTGCGTTTATGCTTGCAGGCAGCTTGCTACATCCCCAAAAATTGGGGCGCTTAACAACCCAAAAAGTTGGGTCAAATTGACCAAATAGGGGGTTCTTTTTGACCTAAATTGGATTATTTTGGATCCAAGTGCATCATGAGCCTTGGGTCAAAGTTATTACAAAATCTTCAAGCTTCTGCTCGAAAGCAAAAATAATGTCAGGAAAAGCATACTAGAACAGCTGAAAATTAATATGGGTTAATCAGGGTTATCATTTTTTTTCATATCATTAAAACCTAGCATTTGAACATTATGCATTATAAAATCTTGCTTCTAAGCTTACCGTTTGCCGAAGCCTGAAGAACATTCTGTGAAGAGCCATCTTCTTCGATACAAAGTAAATCCAAGGTGTGTAGACTTTTTATAGCCACTATACTGTTATACATGGTTAAAGCTGAACAAATGTGCACTGATCTTCTTTTAAAAGGTTAACATTCCATAAGTAATTTACACATTGTTGTGTGCTGGATGTTTTGGGGTCAGTGTACACGAACCGAAAGCGTAGCAAGCACAAGCACAAAAGGTGGGAGGCGACGGATGAAGATAAAGCATTAAAAAAAATGTTGCTCCAGGGCCTCCTGAAGCGTTAGTTAATCCTCTATGCAAAAGCTTGATTACCAACCAGGCCAAGCAGGGAAAACTGTCCCAGATACCAGAGCCCCGAGTCGGCATCTTTTGCAGTCATCAAATTAATACATATCCCCCCCACAAGAGCACAATATCACCATCAGTGATAACAATTGAGCGATTAATGTCCTGTTGTCTGCCCGGGGATCGGGAAGGCTTTCGGCTCTGATTACTTACTTTTATGATTATCAACAATAATTGCATCGTATTACTCAAAAGAAGATAGGCTTTATTGATCCCCGAAGAAAAATTGTTGCACAGCACTAGTTAAACTGATGATTTGGGTTTTGCTTTACCGTTGGGCCTGTTCAAGTCGGAATTTGACCATAGTAAGTATGAATGAAAATGAAGGATTGACTCTTTATTGCGACACAGGTCAGGAAAACCTTCACATTACGCCTTTATCATTAAAGTTTAGACTGAAAGGCTCATTGTGTAGATCATAAAAATGTGTCTTAACAGTAAATAACGGCTTTGATTTCGACAGACATTGGGACAGATTATCTATTTAGGACATCTTGACTGTGAGCCAGACGTGTTAACCACTTGACTGTGTTTACTTTGAGTTATTACTAAAAATTCATGAGTCAAAGTCCATGCCGAGTATAGATTCGAACCTAAAACCTCAGAACTGTGAGGTAGTTTACTAATATTGGTATGTATTACTAAAATGAATGAGTCATGAGTCACCAACTGCCCTCATGAAATCCCTTGCTACAGCTATCAACCTTCTCTTCTCTCTCTCCCTCTCTTGTCTTGTAGCTCCATCCTCATCATCTTTCTTCATTTTTTTTTCTTTCTTCAAATGTACAGTACGCACTCTCCCTCCCTCCGATGAGCTCATTTCTAATCCTATCTAACCGAGTCACTCCTAAAGAGAATCTGAACATCTTCATTTCCACCACCTCCAACGCTGCCGCTAAGCCGTACATCATGGCTGACCTCACCTTTGTCGTAAAAACCTTTACCTTCATCCTTCCTAGCAGAGGCTCTTTTATCACATTTATCACATTTACTCCACTTGTTCCAAACGGTTTGTCTTCCTTTCTTTTTACCTCCTTTTGGCACTCACTCATCATTATTCTGGACTGCTGGCCTAACATATTTAAAGTTAAATACTTAAATATATTTTTTAAATTTTTTCCAATTTGTCCGTTTTAAAAATCCAATGTGGCCCTTGAGCTCAAAAGTTTTCGTCTCGTACTCTCTTATGAAGGCCAATGCAGTTGTATTCACTGCTCACCTTCTTCCTCATCCTCGCCCCGCACACATACACAAGGTAGTGATGAGTTCAAGGCCCGTGGGACACAACTAGACGCATTCTGACTGGCGGGAAACGACGCAACTTTTTCAGCCCGGGAAGTAACCAAAAAAATAAAAAAATCGACACTACAGCTGAGAGCAACCAGCGCGCCCCCTAACGACGGACTGAGAACTGCCTACTGTATGATTATGAAAACACTCCCGCCAATGTACCGAAGCTCGCTCCGTAGAAGCTGTGTTTTTATAACCTTTTTACTCGTCTGATCCACGCCACGTCATTCACGCGCGGGGAGAAGTCAGTCGTCACACGGGTGGGCGGAGGTGGCGGTACTGCACGGTACGACGGAGGCGGGAAAAGGATCCGGACAGCAACACCTTAACCTCCCGCGTCTTAAACGCAGTTTGCTCCGGGACGCTCTCGCTGCTTTTTCGGGGTTGTTAGGTAAGTAGCCTGCGTCGCTTTTATACCGGATTGTCACGGCTACGCCGCGTGGGCCTGTTAGCGCCACGCAGCATTGCTAGTGTGCACTTTGCGCTAATTTTATCCCTTGTTGCCAAGTGTGTCCTGCGTGTGCACGCTGCTGTCTTTTCCCGCCAGTCAGAGGAGGGGGGCGAAAACAACAAGGTGGCGCATTTTAGCTCTCACTTCCGAGTGTGTGTGTGTTGGCATTAAAACTACACATGCGCGTGCGTGTATGTTGTTGTGTGCCAGCCAGGCGTGATGTTGTGATTTTAGTGCGTGGACGCTCTCCTGTGACTCTGACAGGAGTGCGGCAACACCCCCGCTGCCCATACTGGAAGTAGCTCCAGTGGAAATGTCAGCGAGCCTACGCAGCTGCCATCTGGGTACAAAATGTACGCATGACACATTCACGAGGACACACCGTTGTGTGTGTGTAACACACTCAGACAACAAGTAGAGGATGCTACTTAAATTGAGAGAGGGCCGAGGCTGTGTTAGGGGTTTAGAAACTGAGGCCAAAACAGGTCCCAGGGCAGTTTTTGGTATGGATGTATCAACATCGATACAACACTTTATCCGCTTTATTGCTTCGATACAACGACACTGATACCACTTTACCACCTTGAGATATGAGCGGTGTTCGGATGATTTCTTTGCATTGATTTACGATGCTTAAAGCGCTGCATGGTGGCAGATAACACAACTCAACTCACTTGACAGTAAACAGCAGTTTAGCAGATTGTGAACAATTCTAAAAAAGAGGCTTCAAGCTGTTTAATGTCACTTACACTTACTGTCAAACTAAATGTAAAACTAAGAGAATTGCTCATCGTGTATCTCACCAAACCACATACTTTCAGGAATCTGTTATCTTAAAGTTAACACGCAATGTAAAATGTCAAAGAAGGGCTAAAAAACATGGATATTTGAATACTAGTGGTGCATTAGTACATATAGACAGGAATATATTCTTTATCCTCTGTGAAAAACGGCTAGCTCGAGTCACTTACAGTAGTGGTGAAACTCTTCATTTGTGTTTGCGTGACAGTATTAGACTGCCCTCTTGTGGAACGTATCCATCATGGCTGTTTTTACACTGACAGAGCAAATTAAAAAGCATTTATGCATCCAAAATAAACATAAATAACTCGGTAAATGTCAACACAGAAGTAAACGACAATACATAAAAAAAATTCAAAAGCTACAAGTGTTTAGCTCTTAACTGTTGGCAATCATTCTGCTTATGTCATAATGAACATACGTCATATTAAACATATTTAGATCATGTTGAATATCTATTCATTTTTTTATGTAGCATATTTAGTTACATTATGAATATAACTAGTAGTTAAAACCGTATTCAATTGTCTATGCTTTACCTGTAGTTTAGATTTACAGCAGTTTTTTGTTTTTGTTTTTTTGTTTACATTATGTGTTGTATGAGCATTCGTGGACATACGTCATCTCTCAATGTATTTCAAGGACGCCAAGCTTGCGTTGCCGGTTTATATCCCAGCAGTGAGATTATATGCTGCAACTGCATTGGCAGATATCAGATATGTGACGGATTTTTATCCTCGTTTAGAAGAGTGATTCTTAAGATCTCCGATTCCATGTCTTGTTATTTTTTTCTAGTCATGCTGGCATGACGCATAACCCAATTGTGCCACATGAGAGCAAAAAAAAAAAAAAAAAACGGAATTGTGTGCATGCAGTGGAAATCCCGCTTTAGCTACATTGGTGGTCAATAAAAGAGCTCTATGGGGGGTTACTTGAATGTATATTTATGGTACCATAGAGAGAAATTTGAGTCGAATAATTAACCACATGGTACATTAATGAAGTTACAGTGGCTTATCACTGGGTTGGTTGGTACTGTAAAATTTCCATAGTTGTACAACTATGGAGACATTACCTGCAGCTTTAGGATTCTGGTGAAAGTGCAAATTGTTGAAGTACAGAGAGGGCCTGATTTTTTTTTTTTTTACAGTGGATTTCCATTCTTATGGCTGCAACGTAACCCTAATTGGCACGGAAGTTAGAAAAGTATGAAAAACAGCTGTTCCAAAAATGAAGCGACCAAAACAAAAACAGTAAGTAGGTTGCCAACTGAGTGTGCTTCCTTGTGCTTCGTGAGGACGTATTCTTACGCTGCATTGCAAACTAGTTAATGAACTGTAGAATGTTGTATGTCAGTAGAGCCGTTAAAGTGACGACCCCTTGTTGATTAATGTTTTACCTTTTAGGGGTAAAACAGCTTTTACTGTGGTAGTAGTGGCACTCTCGAAGGTTCTGCTTTTTTAACCCCTGAAACTTGACCCTGGATTTGGCTACCTTGGGCTATAATAAACCATATGGGGGTTAATGGGCTGGAACCCATAAAGTTTAAAATGGGCTATTGTTTACATTTTTTTTATTGACTATGCGAAAAATGAACTGATGACTGTAGAGGTCTCACGATTAATCGATTAATCAACAACTAATTGATCATTTGTTCATCATGTAGTGTACTATAGTCGTTGTTTAACTTTGTCCATATTCTGATTTCAGCCTCTCAACAGTAATTCTTCTCTGATGTCTGAAAGCAGACTGATTATCATTTGTTTAATCAATATAAAAAAAACAAATATATTAAAGTTTCAAGTTAAATACAACGGAACTGTACTTGGGTTGTGATTCTTTCCTGGACCACTAGAGGGACAGTAATCCCCAACCCATCGCATGGGTTATTTTCCAGACCATACCCATGTAATATATTGAGAGAGAGC
Organism: Vanacampus margaritifer; assembly: GCF_051991255.1. Taxonomy (NCBI): domain Eukaryota; kingdom Metazoa; phylum Chordata; class Actinopteri; order Syngnathiformes; family Syngnathidae; genus Vanacampus; species Vanacampus margaritifer. The sequence goes on along the minus strand of NC_135440.1, from coordinate 19,061,804 downwards.
AAGAGCAATGGATAACACAAAAATGTTGGACAAACAGGATTAAAATAAAATATTTATTATCAAATTGAATTAATTTAATAAATTTATTATTATTAAAATAATAATTAAAAAAATAAAAATAAACATGTGACAATTTTCTGCAAATTATTTGATGGACTCGAAATCTACGGCTCACGGAACCTTGAGGCCTGGGGACCCCAGTTTGAGAACCACTGTTTAAAAGCGCCACTTCTATTCTATAAACAGTTTGACAAATTCAAGAAGAATCGAAAAATTCTTGTTGTCTCCCCTTTTCTGATTGTCGTGTCAACTTGCATGCGTCGGTGAGGAGGAGGCGCCCGAGGCTTTTTAACACCACATCCTGACATCCAGCTGAGCTCCCGCGCCGGTGCTGTTGTCAGGCAGATGCTCACAGTTATTGATGATGATAATGCCGCCGCCGCCATTGGACGCCGGAAAGACGGCGGGGGCCATTATCATGATTTAATCGTCGCCTCAGCGCTGCTGAGGAGCCCGAGCTCACTCTGTGTGTCAGGTCCACCCATCATCCTGTCACGGGAAATAGCTGCCGGTCCAATGTTGGGATAATTTAGAGTTATGTTTGGGCGGAATAGTCTAAGAGTGTATAAAAGACTGTTAATACGCATGCAGAATGGACTTCTCCTAAGTTGGAGGACCTGTCACATTTATGTATAAGAGTTTAAATTGTACAGTAACCCGTGCGGAGGTATGCTATTTATGAATTCGCCTACAACGAAGCTTTTTCATGAGCTAAAGACACCATCTTTTTATACAGTATAGTTTTACTACTCCCACGAGCTTTATACTGATTAAAACACATTTTCTAACAGAAACAAAAATGTATAGGAAATACAGTACATATTGTAGTGTCTTGTTTACATGCATGCACCTTTAAAAGGCGGGGCCATAGGTCGCATGTGAGGGTCTGGGCATGAGCTGTGGCTAACAGCAGTTCCTGTATGAGTGTGCAACTTTACTTTTCTCCTGGAGTAAAATAAAAGGCTGAAAAGTGCATCAGCGACTTTTTCACTTGTAAAAAAAATAATTGTGATATATATAGTAGGGGAGCATAACGATAAACAACAATATTGCCAGGGAGAGCTGTATTCACGTTTTTTCTTTCAAACCTCTCAGCTATTTGTTGAGAAACTCACCTGTTCACGGCTCAGTGCATTTGCTGTACGATACCACAAGATGACACCAAAGCCCGGGCTAAAAGGAAAGTAACAATTGGTGTCAAGGAAGTATCTTGAAGTGATGCAATTCGACTGTTCTAAGATCTTTGAATGTTGGGGAGGAGTTAAGTTTAGCCTGGTTGTTATGCTGACTGGCTATTAAAAAAATCGAACTAACAAATGAGTTACAGTATAGTATAGTTATTATTTTTATGGCTTGTGACACACTTCAGGGTTTCCCCCAGTGCTGTATAGGCCAGGCGGGCTGCAAGGCTTTGTATCTAAATCGAATCATCTGTAAGATATTTATTTTTGAGGGTAACGTATTAATTTAAAATGATATTGAAGTGTTTAGGGATCAGAGCTTTGTGGTATAGAGTTTTTTAAAAAAAAGTAATTATAAACATAGGGACCGGTGTCACATAAGTTTTCTTATGCTATTTGGGGCAACGCTCGGTCTCTATCCCCCTGTGAATAATGTACTTCCTTATGATTTACGAGATGGCCATTAATGAAGATGTTCAACAGCGTGCTTCATTCTAATTTCACAGCAGGGTTTGGCGGTGGAAATATTTTCCAAAGGTCTTACGTAACGTCCCTTACTGGAACTGATGTTGATTTGAGCTCCTCTGTCTGATTCGAGCAAATGGTTTTTGGGGATGTGTGTGTGTGTGTGTGTGTGTGTGTGAGGGGGTGGGTTCTAAATGAAAACATTATCCAGAATGCTCCTGAGGCACTTGAGTGGATGTCATAAGAGGCGCAAGAATGCTTCGCAAGGTGTGTTTTTTTTTATTGTGAAATGAATGCCTCCCTTGATGCGAGCGCGAACGTTATGAAGGACGGTCGAAGGCTGCGTCCATTTGCTGCGCCGGGGTCCAAATTTGGGCTGAACCAAGAGCGAGTTTGTTTTGGTGGGGAGAATGTTATTTTAGGGCGTGTTACTAGCTGTAATGTCACATTAGACGTCCATTTACAATGGGGTCAATGAAAAGCTTACTTGACTCAGAGGAAGCAATGGGAGGAGAAGGAATTTGCGCTCCTTTCCAAAAATAAGTTTCCCCCTTTTCCCGACGCGGTGTTACCATGACTGAGAGGGGGAGGGGAGAGGGGGGGGTTGTTCTCGAGTATCGTGAATGGAGGGATTTAGGTGGAAAAGGAGGAAAAGAATGAAGTGTAAGAGGAAATATGGTTGTCATTAACAGGAATATAATGTTTGAGCTGACCATTCAGCTGTGTGGTCTACTCAGAGTGAGAGAGCGAGAAAGAGAGAAGGGAGGGGAGGGGGCTAATAGAGAATGCATGCGAAAGCTTACTGCCAAAAATGAGACGGGGAGTTTTTCGGAGAGAAAAGAAAGTACAGCCCAGCGCCAGGAAGGGAAGAAGGAGTAGCTGAGAACAGAAGGCGCAAAGATGGCGGCGAGAGGGGGGAATGGAGTGTGGAGCGATCCGTATCGAGGGGGCTTAAAAGTGAAAGTTTTTCTCAGCCGTAAGTTCACCGTTTTTCAATTATGTGACTAAGTCTTGCTTCCAGTCAGTTGAGTGCAGGCATTCTGGGAATCGACTCGTGTTGATTAGCCCCCCGGGTCTTCCGTGTGATGAGATCATCTGTGGACACACACTGTAGCGCCGCTCTGCAGCTGCCCGCTTGAAAGGGGACTTTCCTCCCCGTTCCCGTGCTGCTGTTGCTGCTCAGCATCTGTGCTCACTGAAGTGACTAATCACTGGATTCTATTTTCCTCTCTCACTGTCTTAACAGGCGTTTTGTCAGCTCAAGCCCAAAGGACATGATCTGCCTTTGCCGGATGAACAAGCTCAACTGAGTGTTTTCGTCTTCTTCTTCAAAACCTCACCTCCATCTGCAGGAAAACTCCTTCAGTGGTGTACTGGGAACTATTCAGCCCTCTTTTCCTCCCCCCCCCTGACTTCTCTGATGGATCAGAGAATGAAGGGGGGCACCCCTTTACTGACAGACACACTGGATGCTACCTCTGTACCCGAGGACTTTGAGCAGGACCAAGAGAAAAGAAAGCGTGTAGAGACGGAGGCTTCGGACGTGGGGAAGGAGGAGGACAGGCGAGGGAAGAAGAGGGAAGGGGACAAGGGGGCGGTGCTGGAGTTGCTTATCGAGGGGCGCTGTGGGGGCGCGGGGCAGCAGCAGCTTCAGATATGTGGCAGAGAGACCAGCTGCCCTGACGGGAACGTGCGACTCCGCATCGGAGTGCAAGCCAAGCGCACCAAGAAGCCGCCCAAGATCTTGGAGAGCTACGTCTGCAAGCCCACCATCAGAACCTATCAGAGGCAGCAGGGTCGAGGGGGTGCGTTGCCCTCCAGGACCGCCACCAATCCGGACGACGGGAGCAGGGACAAGCGCTCAAGCTCTGATGGCACCCAGACCACATGCAAACAAACGGCTTCTGCAACTTCGCCGTCATTATCAACACCATCAGCAGCAGCAGCAGCAGCACAGTCTTTAACACCAGCAAATGCTACTGTTTCCACCATAGCCTCAGCCACCGCCAACCCAGGGACCAAACAGGTGAGTTAAACCTGCTTTAATGGCATAAACAAACTCAAACAATATCTTTACTGTTTACGATATGCTGGCCTTACGTGCAAACTGTTGCTTATTTACACATCCAGCTTTCATGGGAAACATTCATTCATGCGTCTCCGCCGCGCTGAGACAGGGCTGTTAAAACCGCGCCATAAGAGCAGGAACAATAAAACTGTTGTCGCTAGAGCAAAACAATGAGCTGTAACTCACTATTAAAGCTCCGTAAAGCTGATGGGAGCCACAGAGACGGGTGATAATTCTCTGTAGGTTCGGCTCTACGAGTGACTCTTGCTTCTGCAAGGGCACATGCATACAAGCTTGTAAACTGCTGGTATTCAAACTATTATTGTGTATGAACGCTGAGAAACAAGCATCAAAACAACTCCCTTATATTTTAATAGATAGTATAAAGCTGGAGTGTCATTTCTCAACTGATAGGAAAGAAAAGAAGAGTTTTTGTTTTTGACTGGGATTAAGGATGCAATAAAAACAGCAGAGGCCCCAGAATTGAACCCTGTGGAACACCATACGTTCCGTCATATGAATTCACATTGCACATATTTGTCTGACCACTTTGTTTTTTTGCCCGACATAGTTAGTATGAAGGAATTACAATAATAAAGAAATAACACAATGTACCATCACAAATGTTTACAACTGGTCGCACTAAATTTGCTGCACCACAGATAGGCCAAGCAATGTAGCGGGATCACCTGCAGCCAATGATGGCCAAGCGGGTCGGCTATCTGTCTTGACCTCCACTGAACCTCAAAGACTGATCACCGAACCCCTTGGGTTCAATCGAACCCAGGTTAAGAACTACTGCGCTAATGATGACTACGGTGCATTCCATTGTGCGTACAAATTTGGATTACGTCATTGCCGTAACAATGGAACCCTGGTCAGGGTAAACAGACACCTCCTTCTATATATATTATATTTCAGCTAAGTGAGGAGATCCGTCTTTTTCTGAGAAAATAGCAGTTTGTCCTTGTAAGGATAAGTGGTACACAAAATGGATGGAGGGATGGATTGTTAGCTGAAGCTAGTTCCAAAAGTGTACTCATACATTATTAATGGCACATATGCACAATAGCTTTGCATTGGTCTTTTCTGTTGCGAACCACCAGGCGTGCTTAAATCACCTAGCTGTGTGGTGCGCCATCATAAGGTCAAATGAGCAATTGTCTCAATACTTAAAAGCAAGCAGCACATTTAACTAAACGGGACCTATAAATAGGACAGTGGCACAGCAACCACTTGGCCATTACAGGCATTGGTCCATCAGTCCTTCTGACGATGGCCTGAGGGGAAGCTTATTGCTTTAGCTGCACAAACGCCACTCAAGCTGCCGCCTACCAAAATTAAAGGACAAGTACAAAATGTCAGACCTCCTCATCTGTATTAGTGGCAATTTATAGCGACCAATAGCGCAGCTTTCTCTCGCTGCCCGACACTCTATATCGGTCCTTCTCTTCTATTTTTACATCCCCTGGTTTCTCTACCTGCTCTCATTTATCTTTCACTCCCTTTCTGTCCCGCTTACCACCCTTTTCTGCTGTCTCTAGTATTGTGTCTCTCCTTTCTGTGTCACCCCCCCCCCCCCCATTCCCATTTCCATCACCTCGCTCCCTGTGCCCTCCTTTCTCTGCCTGATTGAGTCACTTTGTCCTCAGTCTGGACTTTAATGGGCGGACAAAAACAAAAGCATTTCTGTTATTGTCAATGTCTCCCTCCGCCACTGTCGTCAGTTAAACTGTTGTCAACAGCAGACGTATTGGATCTGCCTGTCATACTGTAGCAGTGCATGACAAAAATTGCATATTTTTACTTCCCAGGTTCCTCTCAAACTGGCGGCTAACACAGAAGTGACTCCTGGCGGTTTGTCGGAGAGAGGGAAGAAAGAAAAGACTCCAGGCATCCATGAGCAGCCGCCCCCTGCAGTGATCAAACCGTGTTCGTCCACCTCAAACCAGGACGCTTCCGCTACCCTCTCCAGGTCGTGCTCCAAATCGCTGCCTGGAAGGGAAACCATCAAGAAACACAATGGTGCGGTTCAGTCCAAGAAAGGACTTTCGAACGGGGGATGCTCTGAAGACAAACTTGGAGATGCCCTATCAATCAAAACTGCAAAACACAGCAGCTCCATTTCTTCTGTGGACGCCGCACCTCCGGGTTCTTCAAAGACAGAAATTTGCTTGCTGCAAAAGAGTAACTCCCCCTCGGTTACCGCTAAATCAAAATCCTCCCCCACTCTGGATATGTCTTCTGCCCAGTCACAAGTTCAGGAAGCTTCACTGAAGCGCTCTAATGACAAAAAGAGAGATAAAGAGCGGAAGGTAAAGAAAGACAAACGAAAAGAAAAGAAGCCAAAGGGAGATGGACTGGAAAATCAGGGAGTAAAGAGTGATAATAGAAAGGAAGAAATCAAAAAGAAGAAGAAAGACAAAGGAAAAGATGGCAAATTGCGACAGGGTAAAGAACATAAAAATAGTGCTGAACCGAAGACTGGAGAAAAGGCTGAGAAAAGCAAGACCAGCCTAGAGAAACACAGAAAAGAGGACACACGCTCATGCGGAATGGGTACATTTGATAACCCATATAAAGTAGCAGACCAAGGGAGATCTGATGAAGGAAGCATGAGAGATCATATCAAACAAGCCGAGCTACAGCCAACGACTGCTGACAGCAGTCAAAAGTCAAAAGAGAATGACATTGTCAAGTATTCAACAGTGCCACCAAAGCATCCAGTGTCATCTTCTGCCCCACCCCCTCTTTCTCCACCATCCTCCTGCCAAGAGCAGGACAGCAGACCACTGAAGAAACGTAAAGCCCGAAGGCCCAGCTGGACGAAGCTGGTACACCGAGCTCAGAGAGTGGAAAATCATGAAGCAGATCCTCAACAGAGCTTCTCTCAGAAGTTGCCTACTCACTCGAGTCCCTCTTGCTCCCCAACCTCCTCCACAGCAAAACCATTATCCCCAAAACAGAATCCCACCGTATCTGATCCTAAAGAGACTGCAGCCAAAAGCCCTACCACCTCGACCCGAAAACGGGTCCGACCCAAATCCCGCACCATGATCTTTAATGAATCTCCTCTAAGACTTTCCCCTGAGGAGGTCGCCTTTCTGGAGTGCGATGACATTCAGAAAAGCCCCGTGCTGGACCCAAGCCCAAAGAAGCGCGGCCGTCCTCGCAAACAACCCCTAAATACAACAGACGTCACAGATAAGAACAGAAATCCGCCTCCTCTTCCTCCTGATAAGGGAAACAGGCAGCTAAAAATCAGGAGGCTGATTAATGAGATGAAGAAAAGGAAGAAGAAGAAACTTCACAAGGTAATGACGTCTGACAATGCAGTAAAGGAGAGTAAGAACGTTAAAGATGTCGCAAATCCTCAGAGAACATACAAAAAGATTGCGCCTCTGACAGTGCCCACGCTGTCCGACTTGTCCTCCTCCTTTGGGACCAAGCTGGGCCCTCAAATCAATGTGAGCAAGAAAGGAACCATCTATATGGGCAAGAGGAGAGGGCGCAAGCCCAAATCCCAAATGATTCGCCAGAATTCCCACAGCTACACTCAGTCGTCTTTGTTTAGCCAGCCCACTGAAACATCTCTCTTCATGTCCAACCAGTCCCAGCCTCCTGCCGCCCACCCATTTCCATCCCCATCCCTCACACACTCCAGCGGGGCCCAGAGCCCTTACAGTGAAGGAAGTGTCGCAGAACCAACATCCACTCTGCTTTTTCCTCCCCCGTTTTCCCTCCCGTCGCCGTCGTCCTCCTGCACCTCGCCCCGTCCCACGTCCAACTCCTCTCTCTCGCCCTTTGTGAAGAAAAGTTGTCCGTGCCAGGGCAGGCAGCACTTCCCTTTTCACCAGTCGTCATGTAAGCTCTCCTCTCCCAGCGCGCCGCTCCATCCCACGTCCAACTCCCCTGGCCACCTCAAAGACGCCACTCCGTCACCCAGGAGTGAAGCGCACAGCGAAGAGACGTTGCCCAGTGATAGCGGGATTGGAACGGATAACAGTGTCTGCGAGCGAAGGGAAATGAGGGGCGTTAGAGGCATGCTAAGGTTGGGTCAAGGGTCTGGTGGGATTCTCGGAGGTCCGAAACGTTCCTCTCTTGCGGACCCTCTCATGACCAGACACAAGAATCCTATTGGCAACTCAACTTCCATGGAGCGGCACCGACATAGGCACAGGCGGCGGGATTACAGCTGCCCCGCTTCCTGTAATTGCCTGTGTCCCTGCTCTGGACATAACAAGTGCACTCATCCAGATTACTTCCCTTGCATTGGTCACAGCGCACTGAAGAGACAGAAAAACAAACACAAAAAGAAACACCAGCAGCTACTCATGCAGGATCCAGAGTTTCTGTCTGAACTGGAAGAGCTCATCGGTCAATTCAGTGAAGTCCACATTGGCCGGCGAGGCTGGGCCAGATCAGAGGTTGGCCAGGCTTTTGACGGGAGCAGGCGCCATCACTCCTCGCATTCTCACCGCTCCAATATCTTCAGGATCAATCTGAATGGCTTTTATTCTCCTCACCCTACGCCTTACGCCGCGAACCCCTCCTTCTCCCCTCAGTCTTTTTACCCCTGCCAGACGTTGCATTGTAACAGAAAGCCGGAACGCAGACAGTGTGGCTGCCCATCAAAGTTCCAGGAGACAATTGACAACATGGGGTTCTACAGCAGCTACCCGCCAGCCACAACACTTTACCATCATCTCCCTGGCTCGTACCCACTTCCATCTCCTCACCAGTATGCCTCGCAACAACCCCACCATGCCCACATCCTCCTGAACCCCGCCAGGTTCCATAGGCGGAGGAGCAGGCTGCTGAGGGAGGGGGCCCTCGGTGGGGAGATTGAAGGCAACGGAGGAGGCCTCAATTTAGGGTACCCGTCAAGCCTCTCGTGCGACTGCGGTCACAAACATAAACACAGGCAGAGGCTCTGTGAACGTAACGTGGAAGAGGATGCAGCGTTAGAGCATGAGGAACAGGAGGACATGGTGGCGAGAGAGACCTTCTCCACTACAAAGTCAAGGTTCATTTTGGGCCAAGGAGGAGGGCGCAAGGGCACAAGAGGAATAGGGGGCCTGCTCTCCAAAGAGTCACCTTGGTTACGTGAGAATGCAAATCATTCTTTCTCTGCTGCCACATCATCATCATTGTTGGCAGAGAGATCAAAACATGCATCTCTCTTCTCCGTGGGCCTGGGCTCTTCTCACTTGTCTTCGTTCGGAGGGGGTTGGGGCGGCCTGGGTCAAAGTTGGACCAAACTTCGGGGTGCGGGGTTTCCAAACAACAGCTGGGGGTCCTCCGCTGGACGCGCACGCCCGATGATCCCCTCCGACCTGGAGGACGATGACAGAGATGACGTTCATCACCTGAGCAGGACATCGCCGTCCCCGACGCACACCAACCTGTTCACGTCGGTGGACGTGGCAACAGGGGGGCGTGGCTTGAGGAGCGGCTCGGCCAGCAGGAATCTGGGAAGCGGAGACAGGTCATGGAGGACGAATGAGCCAGCTTGGACAGAAAGGAGAGAAGCAGGTGAGATGTTGCTAAATTCACCAGTAAACAACAGTGACCTCGATCAGGAGGTTTCTACTCGGGATGGGCATTTAACTTTTAGCAGAAATTAACCTTCAATAAGTCGACTCATTATTATTTCTTAATTTTTCATTTCCATGCCAAATTCGCCCATTGAGCAGAATAATGCTGCATGGAGGAGTTGGTGTTGAATGTGCGTAGCTCCAACTTTCCTATGGTGATGTCTGTCTCGTTATGACTGAAACAACAGAGCATCTACTATAGTTGTAGTTATGCGCTCCAGTAATCATATCAGTAAACACAATCAACCAAATTCTTAAAGATCAATTAATCAATTCCAATTCACACACATTTCATTCAGATCCCTCTTTAAGAATAAGACATTGCGACCTGATTGAACAAACATGCAGTATTCAAGTGTATTTTACATTTTACCTTTAAGTTGTAGCCAGCTTTTGGCCATACATTTTTGCTAAACTTTGCTGAAAAAGCATAAACATTCGAATTTATTTGAATGATGTCATCAATGTATGTATTCACACCCTGATTTTAATGTGGACATCCTTGGAAAAATTTGCGGTGCATGTGAAATTATAACCACTGTGGACAGGAAGTCACACGAAAGCAAACAAACCATTGCCAATTAAAACATAACCTACATTGCTGTGTTAAGGGTGGGGATTGGGGAATCTTTTTCCAGCCGGATGTCATTTAATTCTCCAAGGGCCATACAAAATTGATGAGCAAGTATGTTACAACAATCTAATTTTTTATTATATTATGACCATTTTTTTTCAACATACAGTTACAAGCATATGTTCAGCCCATGTAATCTTGAATGTTGTATATGTTGGCGCTTACTCTGGCTCGGCCCACTTTATTTAAAAAAAAAAGGAAAACAAGGCTATTAATGGAAAATCTAGGAAATAATCCAAAAATATCACATGGGCAACCATGAATGATAGACAAACCTTTGAATTAGTTTATTTTTATTTGCTCTGTGATATAGACATAAATGTAATTTTGTTCCTGCATAGTTAAACTGCAAAAAAAAAAAAAAAAGGAAAAAGGAGACATTTCTTTTTTTCCAAGATTTTTTTTAGGCACACATTAAAGCTTGGAGACCGATTGAGACAAGATCAGACTTGTCTTTTTATAGGCTCCTTCTGTTGAGCAGCGGATGTGTTTTACACACACACACACACACGCACACACAAACACGCACACAACCGCTTTCTGTTGGAATTTGTTCCCTCCAAAAGTGTTATGGCATAAGAACAGCATATTGTTGAGAACCATCCAGAAAATCTTCCTCTGAGCTGTCGCGAACCGCACGATGTTTGAGCCCAAGGCTACCCAGAGAGCACAGTCATTAGTTAACCGCAAGATTGGCTATTTAAGGACGGGCCGCCGGCCGACAGGGCCTATTTGACTTGGAGAGATTCAATAAGCAAAGAGTGGTCGGCCTTGTCGGAGGCTGTGGAAAAATGGCAAGAAAAAGGAAAGATGAGCTCAGCAGTGATTGATGAAGGATTAGTGGGTCAGCGTGAGGTTGCTTAGACGGAACGTGTGAGTGGAACATGTTTAGGAAAGAACATGGATAGCAAAACTAAATGCATGTGTGTTTGGAGAGATAGCACGCGGTCCGTTAAGACCTTTGGGAATATGTTCCACATTAGACAACTGCGCAAAAGACATGCGCAGCGGTGCCTTGAGATACATGTTTAATTGGTTCCGTGACCAACAGAGATGGGAAAAGTACTGACATTCTCTACTTGAGTAAAAGTACAATTACTTATGTAAAAAACAACTTTTGGTAAAAGTAAAAGTACTCACTCAAATAATTACTCAAGTAAAAGTACAGGGTCTGAAATGTACTTGGCGAGTAAAAGTAAAAAATATTTTTACCATATGTTCCTCCTACAGTGACCAACAGAGATGGGAAAAGTACTGACATTCTCCACTTGAGTAAAAGTACAATTACTTATGTAAAAAACAACTTTGGTAAAAGTAAAAGTACTCACTCAAGTAAAAGTACAGGGTCTGAAATGTACTTAGCGAGTAAAAGTAAAAAATATTTTTACCATATGTTCCTCCTACAGTGACCAACAGAGATGGGAAAAGTACTGACATTCTCCACTTGAGTAAAAGTACAATTACTTATGTAAAAAACAACTTTGGTAAAAGTAAAAGTACTCACTCAAATAATTACTCAAGTAAAAGTACAGGGTCTGAAATGTACTTAGCGAGTAAAAGTAAAAAATATTTTTACCATATGTTCCTCCTACAGTGACCAACAGAGATGGGAAAAGTACTGACATTCTCTACTTGAGTAAAAGTACAATTACTTATGTAAAAAACAACTTTTGGTAAAAGTACTCACTCAAATAATTACTCAAGTAAAAGTACAGGGTCTGAAATGTACTTGGCGAATAAAAGTAAAAAATATTTTTACCATATGTTGCTCCTACAGTGACCAACAGAGATGGGAAAAGTACTGACATTCTCCACTTGAGTAAAAGTACAATTACTTATGTAAAAAAACAACTTTGGTAAAAGTACTCACTCAAATAATTACTCAAGTAAAAGTACAGGGTCTGAAATGTACTTGACGAGTAAAAGTAAAAAAATATTTTTACCATATGTTCCTCCTACATCAATTTGAAAGATGTTAGTTAAAATGGAGCAAAAATGGGGATACATCAGCCAATTGACTCTCGGACTAGCTGTCAAGTTTAAATTATCCTTTGTAGTGGCGGCACGCATTGCCCTCATATTTACGGGTTCTAATCCAGCCAATTGCACGTCATGTGATCGCGTGTCGCAGAGCCAATCACAAGCTGAGATGTAGTTGGCCATGTGTAACGCTTCATATGATTGGCGGAGCCAGGAGCCATTGACGCTGATTTTTCTTCCAGGTGAAGTATTTGAATTGTTTCTATGCATTTAAAAACAAAATAACGACCTTGTTTTGAAAATGTAAAAAATACAGATTCTCATGTTAAAATGTAACAGATAAAAGTTAAAAGTAGTCTAAAAAATAAATACTCAGGGAAGTACAAAGTACTGAAAAAACTACTCAAGTAAAGTAATGAAGTATTTGTACTTTGTTACTTCCAATCTCTGGTAACCAAGTACATAACTTAAAACACTCATATCTCAAATCAACTGTTCCCATTCAAATGAAAGAAAATACCATTAATCTGTTCCAGCAAAACAAAAACATTGTCACTGCTATGTGAAAAACACGTCCATTTTTGTCTCTTTTTTTATTTTTATTAAATGTTCATGTTTTTTGGTATGAATGCAGACTTCTCAAAACATCCACACACAAAAAGACAAAAAATAGTGTTTTTTTTACATAGCAGTGATGATATTAATGTTTTGAAGAAAAATATTGTACTTTATCAAAGTATACAATAATGACATCATTAAATAGAATGTTAATACAGTCAGGCTGTAGAACTAATTGCCTTTAACGATGACGTGAATGCTGACAAATGCAGCAGCATGAATTCTAAAACATTTCAGGCAATATTATTTGCTTATATTCATCCAAAAGCTTCAGAACGCATTGGACGGCGCTTCACAGTGCAGATGGACAATAACCCGAAGCATACTGCGTAAGCAACTAAAACTTGTTTTTTTTTGGGGGGGGGGGGTGTATCAATGTCCTAATATACTGACCCTGTAAGTAAACAGTTTTGGACACATTTCTGCTTAAAAAAAATTGCTGATGTGCTTCTCCAGATCTTGCCCCTACTTTGTGTGCGTGCGTATATAAATCACTTTCCCAGAAGTAACGTGGGCCGAGAAAATGCTGTGACTCATCTAATCTGTGGCCCATCTGCATGAGTCAGCCTAGAGTGGTCTCACCTCACACCTCCTGCAGGCCTCATCACTGATCCACATCTGTCTCATTTCCTCCCTGCCACTTATTATACCCCCTCCTCCCCCTCCCCCTCTCCCTTCTCCATTACACCGACTGCAGCTTTACAAGGTGACCCAAGAAGCCGCGGGCAGCTCAAAGGTGTGCCAAAGACACACAGCGACGATGTGAAAAACAAAAGGAGACCCGGTCGACCCAGGAAACGCCCCCTGCCCTCCACTTTGCCTCCCCCTCTGCCGTCGCCCGACCTCCTGCGAGGGTGCAGCCGTAATAACGGCGATGCTGGCGCGAGGAGAGCGCTGTCGGACTGCGACGGAGCGGATGTTAGCTCGGTGCAGCAGGTGACAGATTTGGAGCCGCAGGCCAAGAGGAAGCGAGGACGAAAGAGAAAACATGACGCTTCTCCCTGTCATCAGAGGTAAATGCTCTCCAATCACAAACACTTTTTTCTCTCACAATTCAGCCTCTCATTGCTGTGTAACCAACTCTCATATTAACCGGCCACATTTCAGCACTGTGTGCTAAACCAGTGCCTCTTCTTTCTCTTTTTTCCTCCCTGTCGCTCTATCTCTCGCTTCATGCTTTCCCTTTAGTGTCGCCGAGGACGAGACGGGGCGCTGCGACACGCCCGCCGAATGTTTTGGCCAATCGGCCGCCGAGCAGCCCGCATCCCAACCGGCTGCTGTCCAAAGAGACAAGAGTGAAGACGGTCCTCCCAGGAAGACGTTTTTGAAAGCTGGTCTTTACTCGGATGATTACAAAATGACAGAGTAAGCACTTAGCTCATCTCGGTGACGACATTTATACAGCGGAACCTCGAAGATTAAACGGGACGTCAACCTTAAATATTTCTTTACAATGTTATGTTATGTGTGACCTCACTCGTCTAAACATGACATTTTGATTATTACATTTGTAGAATATCAGTTATGAAGCAAAATCCAGCCGTTTTTATCAATCTCAGGAGGCAGCCATTTTGCCACTTGCTGTTGACTGAAAATGACATCACAGTTGCTCAGGGATCAGGCAACGACCAATCACTGCTCACCTGTTTTCTGAAGCTGAGCTGTGATTGGTTGTTACCTGAGACCTGAGCAACTGTGATGTCATTTTCACTCGACAGTAACTCATATTGCACTAACACAGTATTAACCAGAATACCGTATTTAGAATCGCGGGACTGCATACAACATATTATTGTCAAGATTTTTTTTTTTTTGGGGGGGGGGGGGTGGTTGATTTCCCCTTTAAACACAATTTGTCTAGGGACACTGGTTCACATTAGAAATAATCTGTTCCAGGTTCAAGCACTCACCATTAAAAAAAGCTTTTAAAAGCTTATTTATATAGCACTTTTCAATGCTCTGCGATTGGCTGGCAACCAGTTCAGGGTGTACCCCGCCTACTGCCCAAAGCCAGCTGGGATAGGCTCCAGCGCCCCCCGCGACCCTTGTGAGGACAAGCGGATGGATGGATGGGTGGATTTTCATAACCTGGAGAACTATCTTATAAAAGACATGGCGGAGCACAGAAAAACCATGTGAGGAAAAACACCCAAGGCACTCACGGCCACAGGGAGTGCCGCCATCCCAGAGCCCCCCCCCCCAGAGATTCACCGGGCTAGGCCCTACACAGAGGTTCAGAGGCCACCCCCTGTCCCCCAAAATGTAGGAGCCCCCAGAATGACCCCCCCTCCCCCGATAAGAAGGCCAGCCATCCGTCCCAGCACAGAGGCCCCCCATGAGGAAACACTGGAGCGAAAAGGCAACAGAATTAAATATCCTAAAAGCTAGAAGACAACAAAATAAAAAGCTAAAAGACTGATAAAATGATCTAAAAGCTAAAGGACAGTGAGATAATTAAACGACGACCTAAATGGGCTCTTTGCACAAATCCACTACTTCCTGAACTCCTTCATTTCCTGTCTTTCATGATTGGACAAATTGATTAATCCAGGTGTGCCTGACCTCAGTAACCACGACGACAATGGCCAGACACACCTGGATTAATCAGTTTGTCCAATCATGAAAGACAGGAAATGAAGTAATGTTATTGAGTTTAGGAAGTAGTGAATTTGTGCAAAGAGCCCATTGTGTCTTGAACCTCCTCTTAAAAATATAAACAATCTCTGCAGACCTGATGTCCTTTTTAGCTATACAAGCAAAATTTAAGTAACATTTTTAAGTCATTCACTGCCATTGATGGCTATAGACGTAAAAAAAAAAGAAAAGTATTTGAACTATTAGTTTCACTTTTGTTTACAAGAGTATGAAATCCTAGAAAATATGTATTGTACATTTAGAACAGATATAAAATTTGTGATTAATCTTGAGTTAACTAGTGAAGTCATGTGATTAATTACAATTAAAAATTGTAATTGCCTGATGCCCCTAATTTAAAAAAAAAAGATAAGATTATAAAGAATTAGGGGCGTCAGATGATTAAATTTTTTAAAATTGTAATTAATCGATTAATCACAAATTTTATATTTGTTATAAATGCACAATAAAAAAAAATTCTAGGTTACTCTTGTTAACAAAAGTGGGAAAAAAATGTGAAATTAATTTTTGACGTCTATAGCCGTCAATGGCAGTGAATGAGTTAACAGTCATGCATATGTAACAAGTTTGATTACCTGATTAATTACAATTAAAAATTGTAATTGCCTGATGCCCCTAATTTTAAAAAAAAAAGATAAGATTATAAAGAATTAGGGGCGTCAGATGATTCAATTTTTTAAAATTGTAATTAATCGATTAATCACAAATTTTATATTTGTTATAAATGCACAATAAAAAAAATTTCTAGGTTACTCTTGTTAACAAAAGTGGAAAAAAAATGTGAAATAAATTTTTGACGTCTATAGCCGTCAATGGCAGTGAATGAGTTAACAGTCATGCATATGTAACAAGTTTGATTACCTGAGTAATCGATGGAGTAATCGATAGGATAATCAATTCGTTTGTAATAATCCTACTTGTTTTTGGTTAAATTCCAAATTGTACAACATTCCACAATACATTCATTGGATTAATTTGTTCAACCTTGATTTTCAGTTCTCCTTCCCAGTCGCAGCTCATCTCCAGAGGGGCCTCGGAGTTGAAAGCAGGCGAGCGGGATTACAGCCTTTTACCAGCGCCCCTCCATGTTGGTGAGTCTGGGAGGAGAAGCAGATGAGGTGACGGCGCTTCAATCATCCAAATTCTCGTGCTTGTGTCTGACAGGGAAGTACTTGAGGATGAAGCGGATTCATTTCCAGTTACCCTATGATGTCATGTGGCTTTGGCAGCACAAACAGGTAACAAGCAGCTCCAGCACACGCACACTTAAGCAAAGTTAAATCCTGGACTTGGCGTCGTCTTTCATTGTGTGCCTGGTACCAAAATATTGCAAGGTCGAAGGCACGATCACAGAAATTCATTTTCTGTCTTTGGACGTAATTTGCATGACATTTCAGGGCAGAAAAGCAACTCAGCCTTTACGGAGAGGATTGCAGTTTGCGGTTATTTCTGCTCTGACACTGGAATGGCTCACAATAGTCTTGTCATTTCTCATTTGATCCAAAGAACTAAATGTGCAGCTCGTTTGCGACTGGTGAGCTTTAATATTTCTTAGTGCTAACATTTATTGGCATGACTTTCTTCTGAAAGACTATCAAGTGGAGTTGAGTGACACAATTCAAGTGGTATCTGGTGACTGATTAGGCTGCGTTATAGTGCCCAATCTATTTTGGGGGAATTTCCACTCTGTGGCAGATTTTTTTTTCTCCAACATTCGCGCTTGAGAAGACGGCAGTTGCTGGCAATTTCTGTCTGTCATTTTAATGGTGCAGAATGGCGTTGTCATTACTCACTGGATTTTAACTTTGATCAAAGAGTAAAGGCCAGGGTCATTTGGGGGCGGTGAGTTATTACTTCTCTCCGTCCTAACGCCACTTGGGAACATATTTTACGGTATCTGGGGATGACCAGGTTCAGATACTGTATGTGGGTTCGATTTTCCGAATGCACACTCAGTTACCGCCACTTAGGGCTTTTCATTTGCTTGTTTTCATATCTGGTGGATGAGTGGCTAGCACCTAGCACATCCGCCTCTTTTTATTTATTTATTTTTTTTAGGTAGGGCGTTCCAATTCTGGCATTTTGATTTTCTGCCTCTCTCATTCCACTAACATTTAGGTTCATTGAAGAGTCTAAATTGTCCATAAGTGTGATTGGCTGGTGATCAATATTTTTTTATATATATATATTTTTTATTTTTATTTTATTTTTTAAAGGCAACATAACAGGATGGCTGGATGGAGTGTTTTTCATACATAAATACACATTTTCTGTACTTATGACTTAACTACTGCTTTAGCATTAGGGCTGGGCATCAATTCCAATTTCCTCAATCGATTCGATTTTGATTCACAACAGTTCAGTTTGATTCGATTTAGATTTTTGGGGATTCGATTCACTTCACTTCAATAAGATATTGATTAATTATGGAACATCAATTATTTTTTACTTATTTGCTCCCAAAAACGTATAATTACGTTCTTTTTAAAATATTACCATGCTCCCAAAGACGTATTTATACATTTTTTGAATGTTTTTTTTATGCTAGAGCATACAGAAGGCTTTGATGCAACCTCTGAACTGAAGAGAATGCTTGAAGCAATTGTAGTTAGTACAAAAACGGCCAGCAGGTGGCAGCAGAGTATAAGAGATAAACCAGGGCCATGTTGCAAAAAGCTCTTTCCCCCACTGT
Organism: Vanacampus margaritifer; assembly: GCF_051991255.1. Classification (NCBI taxonomy): domain Eukaryota; kingdom Metazoa; phylum Chordata; class Actinopteri; order Syngnathiformes; family Syngnathidae; genus Vanacampus; species Vanacampus margaritifer. Next base: position 19,043,854 of record NC_135440.1, on the reverse strand, counting down.
TTTAAACAGATTTGTGAATAATGAGGAAACTTAGCTATATTGTAATGCTAATTGCTGCAAAACGGAAACAGATACAATGTACTTTTCTTCCTGATGAAGAAAGAGAATCTTTCTTTTGGTAGGTTCCATGTTTATATAGCAATATTCTATGGGGCTTGCAAAATCTGTCAAAATCCAGTAAAACAGCCAGGAGCGAAGGGGGTTGTTTCAGTGAAAATGGCTGGGAGTGAATGAGTTAAATTCATGTGAACAGTACATTTCAAGAAAACAGTAAGTAAAAAAAAAAAAGGCATTTAAAATTATATTTTCTATTTATGAGAAAAAGAGATACTGTATTCAAATAATCGATTCATGGTTTTATGAATCGATATCAGGTTTGAAAAGCAAAATTGATTTAATATTATTCTATTTTTAAAACCCAGCCCTAATGTACAATTTTGGCAGGGATGTGATTTTTCCGCTAATTCGCGGAATTCCGCTTTTTTTTATCTCCCCCCCAAAAAAAAAATTCCGTTTTTTTCTTCTTTTTTTTTTTTTTTTTTAGTAGTTCATTGTGTATGCACACGACAGATAACATCTTCTGCTATAACAAAGACATTTGTGGTATGCTCTAATATGAGTTACTTTTCATTTGATCATGATACAATTATTTGTTCATGAAATTTGAACTCTTCAACATTATTTATGTGTTAACTTAGTAATCACATTAGTTAGATATGATGATATTCTCAGTGATAGTTTTTAAAAGCAAAGGCAGTCCAATGTTTTTGAATGTGACTGATTTTGAGTTGACTAAAACTGCCATTTTATATGGGATAGTTCAATATACATTGAAAATTTATGCTGTTGTTTTGTCTATTTCTTTGTCATGTGAGTGCATTGAAAGTACTTAAAAACACGGAAAACCCATGAGCTCCGGGGGGCCCCAGACCCCCGGCTAAATTTTCAGATAATTTCACTTTGGTCAAATCACATCCCTGATTTGGGTTACGCCCCCATAGGACCCAAACTCTGTCATAAACCGTGCCCCTCCCCCGTAACGTGATGTCAACAATTCATGTCATTCCATTGTGACTGCACCTCAGTATTCACCATTTGTGAGACAACTTGAATTTTTAATCATGTTATTTCCCCAATAGCTTCAGAGGCAACCTGCCTTCCCTCTGAAGAGGAAGCGTCGCTACTGTGAGTATTACAGAACTTGATGTTTTCAAATGAATGCACTCGTATACGATACCACTATGAATATCTCGCACACAGGCCGACTGAAAGAGAGGACTTTTCCCTCTCAGCACACAGCGGTGAGAGTCAATGACAAGTTTATTTACTGCTGCATATGAAGCAACCTCAGTACTTATCGGTCTTTCCTCACTCAGGAAGAGAGCTCGGGTGACTTGGCCAGCCTATTCCCTCACCTCGACATGGAGCCTTTGAGCAGCGATGAGCGGTACGGGAATCAAACAGCGGCCCACATTTGAGTGAGAGCTATCTGACGTGTGGCCATGTTACTCACTCGCGGCTGATGTGTTCCAATGTGGGTCAGGAGCTTCGTGGTGACACATCGCGTGTTCCTGGTGAGGAACTGGGAGCTGGTGAGGGAGCGACAAATCCGACTGAGGATGGAGGGGAGGCGAGAGGGGGACAGCGAGGCGGAGGAGAGGGACTGGCGTGCCGTGTGCGGGGACGGAGCCAGTGGGGACGATAGCTACATCAAGTCAGGTCCATGAAGCAAATGTGTGTGTTAGTTTTTGTTTCTGTAGGTGGCACACGCTCAGTACATGCTTCCTTGCGACATTTAGATCAGGGATGGGCAACATAATTGATGGAGGGGTGCCACAATTTTTCATCAGTGCTACTCGGGGGGGCCACACAGGACCACACACTTCCTAACCAAAAATGCTATTTTAGATGTTAGATTAACTCACTCAAAATGTTATTGCAGTTCTGTTTGTCCTGCATTGCATTCTACTCATGTCGCTTACTAAGCCATGCATGCCATCTAGTGGTGAATGGTGATATTACAACTTAAAAAGAATCAATCAATGCATGTTTGCAGTTTGGCACCCACAAATTTGCGTACTCGTTGATTTTTTTCTCATTAAAATATTTTCTAATATTTGGGGGGGGTGGGGGGTTCCCGGTTTTTCCCCAATTTAGTTTTTGTGAGGGGGGGGGACAGGGGGACAAGGAAGAAAATTAGCAGACCGCCAGTTGCCCATCCCTGATTTATACATTAATGGAACCCTAATGGTAAAACGCTGGTTGTTCAGGGATGCTGGTCAAGCTGCGACTTGTTCATATTTCAAGACAAATTTTCCCATAGGAATGGATACCTAATACTTAATAAATAAACCAGGGCTGGGCAATGTCGACTTCAAAAAATAAAATATATTATATAATAAAATAACCCCTAACTAACACAGAACTAGAACACAATCCTTACTATATTTAGAACTTAGCATATGAATGAATATTAATGACCCATCACGATTCAGCTGGTACATATGCAAGAGAAAGAGTAATGTTGCAACCCCCCTCCAGCCCTCTGGAGCAACGCGACAACATACCTTTGGGCCAAAGGTTTCCAACATGTCACTAAATCACTGTTTTTACAGTATAAATTTGTGCAATGTTTTTAGCAATATTCAGCACAATTGACTCAAGAATCCATTCACGTTGTCCATTTTACAATAAGAATTAAAGTTGTTTTTTTTTGGAAAACATAGTCACTAAAGGGGTTGGACATTTTGGTAAATGTAGTTAGCAACCAAATCGCTAAATTGGCAACACTAATCGCCCAGTCCTAAAATACACAAAAAAAAGAAGTAAAATCATATAAAACTACTCACCCTTTGATAATGAACTGGGAAGGGAGTCTTCTTCAAGGCAGTCGACTTGCATCATGCTTTTTAAACTGTCCTACAAGTGTGAAAAGAAGTTAATCACTATAGTAAAACTCCCAAAAAAAAAAGAAAAAGATAACACTAAGTTTCATACTCACCATTAAGTGACGACGTGACTCGGTTAAGTGCAGATGGAGATTACAGTGTTTTCCTGGGAGGGGATTCTCATCACAAAAACACTAAACATGAGCTGACATTATCATGATTTGTTGCCACTGAGCAGTCACAACTGAGACGCTTGTACCATTTTCATCACGACATCACAGTTACTGTACAGTGTTGTTTATATAGCTATCATCGCGTTTCCTCTTGCTATAAAAGCACCAGTCTAGAATTTGGATGCTTTTTAATGAGAGTGCATCCAAATTTTGACTGGCATATACGATTGGGTTCGAGCGATGTGAGTGTCGTGTGTCTTTCCTTTTAAAAGTATATGCTTGTCTCGTTCTCACATTGTTGGCTCTCTGCAGCACAAACTTAAGTGCTTTTCCAACCACAGAATGCTTAAGTGTGCAGAAAACTCCCCCCTCTGTCATCCATTTTGGTGTCCAAAAAAAGTGAGCAGGCAGCTTTTCCCCTCTTTTTGCACCAAAGTCTCCCTGACTGATTGCAATCAAGAGCAAATGAGGACCACAAGTGGCGGTACGCCGCTACAATAGAATGAGATCTACTGCATTGTTTCCAAGCAGTGCCTTCGACTGCCTTTTTTCCCCACCTTGCTGACATTGACGCGGAATGGGGTTTGAGGTGGGATGGCGCCTGTGTGTAAGGGAATGTCCAAACAGGGGTGTGACATTTGACACGCGCTTCTTCAGTCGGGTTTTATTGAAAGAAAGCAATTGTCAGCTACCTCGGAGACGCTTCCATCAGTTCCTAAATAAGATCGTTTGGCCCCCTGACACCTCTTTGTTGAGGTGTTCTGGACAAGTCCAACCAGCAGTTTCTAACATTAGAGGCACCATTTATCAGCCCAAAAATTGAAACAGAATTGGGACTTTGGTCTCTCTATTGCGTATTTCCACACTTGTAGCTGTCTTGTTTTGTTGTTGTTATTTTTTTAAAGTGGGACTTTTCTAGGATAGAAGAAGTGAGTCTCTGGTGTTTAATTTCACACTCTAGTTCTGGCCTTGTGCTAGGTTTTATTTTATTATTTGTGCTAGTGAGTGCACCAGGTGGAACTAGAAGAGGCGGCAAGGGGCAAAGAACATGAGCATCCCTGGACCAGATGAATATGGATAGATGGGGAACATAGCGGGGTAGTGGACTGTCTGCATCACAATTCTGAAGTTTGGGTTTCAAGAAAAACAAAAATGGATGGATGGAGGGACAGGATTGTAACATTTGTTGTTCTTTTGTGAGACAAAGTGCATTATTTTTAGGGTAGGTGTGATTGGTTGAGGGATGGTGGACCCAAATGCAGGGAAATAAGGCAGTGAGACAGGAATCAAGGGCAAGACGTGGAACTTTTACATGACCGGACTGGTCGCCGTGACCTGACTGGTCCCCATGACTGGACAGGATGTGACCAGACTGGTCGCCGTGGCCGGACTGGATGTGACCTGACTGGTCGCCAAGACTGGACAGGACCTGACCTGACTGATCGCCAAGACTGGACAGGACCTGACCTAACTGATCGCCAAGACTGGACAGGACGTGACCTGACTGGTCGCCAAGACTGGACAGGACGTGACCTGACTGGTCGCCAAGACTGAACAGGACGTGACCTGACTGGTCGCCAAGACTGGAACGAGTGTGACTTGACTTGCTGTGGCGTGGTTATGACTATGGCTTGTCTATGGCTGTGACGAGGACGAAGACTTGGCTGTGCCGAGGACGAAGACTTGGCTGTGCCGAGGACGAAGACTTGGCACACGAACTTCCACACAAAATAGACAATGTTCCCACACTGACTGGGCAGACACAACAGACTAAATACACCAACACTAATTACTTGACAAGACACACCTGTGGAAGACACACAGGCGGCCGTGGTTACACCTAACGAGACGAGGGGAAAGACAAGGAACACAAAACAAAAACACTAAGAACAGACAAAAAGGAACATGAACACCCAAAATCAAACAAAAACCTAACCACACAGAACTGAAACATGACAATAATGAGAAAATGCTGAATTTACTCACCTAGTGTCCCCTGGCCGAATAGCCCCCATCTCCCAATAAGTCGCCCTGTGTTTTTTTAATGATCACATTGATCACAATGATACGTTCCTAATAGCTCTCTATCCCATCTAAATTCCTTCTTTCCTGGATCCCCCTGACTAAAATACTGTACAACTTCTCTCTATTCTCTTTCCAGATGTACCAGTGGGGGTGGTGGAGGTGACGATTTCCAGCAGTGACCCCCACCTAGGCAGTGATGACACCCCCCGCTCGCTCACCGCCAGCCCCCGCGTAAGTGCATACATGCATGCAAAAATACTCTAGAATGATGATTAATCTGATCAGTCTTCCAATTTGTATCCACGACTAGTATTTTATTTTATTTATTTTTTTAAATCTTGCTGATCTTGTTCATTGCAGCCCCCAGAGGAAGGAGATGATGAAGATGAGGAGGAGGGCGAGGAAGACAAAGTGGGAGAATGCAGAAGAGAGCAGAGGAGAAAGCGGCTGAACGATTTACTTTTGACCCTGCAGCATTCATAAGCTAACGCACACATTGAGGCAAGTGGAGCATCAGACACAAGAAAACTTGGCACTGCTTATACAAAGTCAACACGGACGTGTAAAAAAAAAGAAAAAAAGAAGAAGAAATCTTAAAAGTACAAATAGATGGTTGAATAAATGACAACATTCAGTCATTTTGGTCATTTGGATTTAGTTCAGTGCACTGGTTTAGCCATTCCTAAACTTGAATTTTCTTCTTGAAAACTATTTTTGCTGTTGATTTTGGATACATGCGCAATATACTGAATGAAATTTGAATTCCTCTTTTGAGCCAAACCCGACTACGGTAATATGTGGAACTTTTCAACTGCATCATGCCAGCCTTTTCTGGCAGTTTTTGCAAATCATGTGGCAAGTTTCCAGTCAAGATCTTGGTTTGAATTTCATCTCTCTGTCATTTTGTATGTTTACTCCACTTACTCCAGCTTCCTCCTACACTCCGGAAAAAAATCATGCTAGGTTCGTTGACAATTCTAAATTGTCCATAGGTAGGAATTACATGAGTCTAGAGTGTAACCAAAGTCAGCTTAGGCTCACCTGTGATCCTGAATTCAATCGTTACAAAATGGATGGATGGCTCTATCTATCCATCTATCTATCTATCTATCTATCCAGCTAGCTAAGCTATCCAGCGACCTAAGCTAGCTAAGCTATCCACCGACCTAAGCTAGCTAAGCTATCCAGCTAGCTAAGCTAGCTAAGATATCCAGCGACCTAAGTTAGCTAAGCTATCCACCGACCTAAACTAGCTAAGCTATCCAGCTAGCTAAGCTATCCAGCTAGCTAAGCTAGCTATCTCTACTTCTGAATATCAGTTCTTTTTCTGCCAAAACCACATCTATTCTGAAAATGTTTCTCTTTTAGCTGGCAAGCACATGTTCAAAACAAATAAAAGAAAAAACAAAACTTTTGGAATGGTCATCCAGAGACCATTATCGATGAAACTATCTATGAAATGTGCTACTCCTTCTGGTTTGTTTGCCTAGGCTATCATTCGGATATATTGTCTCTAATCCTAAAATTAATTCACAGTCTTAAAAAAAATACTTCACCAAATAAGTCGTTTGGGCACATTGCGCAATCATTTTAGTTGCAATCATGAATGTGTACTGTAGCAACTTTGGACAAGATGGGAAATTGAGAACATTGTGAAGTTGTTCTTAAATTTTACTTCACAAGGAATTAAAAAGCTTGTAAAAGTCTTAAATTAAAACTTATTTTAAAAGGAACAGTGTGAAGACATTTTCTATTTTTCAATGTTCATTCATTAAAAAACACTTAATTAAGCAATATGCAAAAAAAAAAGTTCTATCAAATCAACATACATTCTTTTTAATATATAATTGTAGTAATCGCTATTTATATGGCATAGGTCGTGCCGCGCCTTACAAGAGGCTGACATGTTTCGCCGCCATCTTTCTTCTACGGATACCTGTAGGAGACAAACTTAGTGAACATAGTTATTGGTAGTAAGCTTGCAAAGTGTGGTCTCTGAGGCACTGTAGTGTGTGTGCGCTTCAAACCAAGGTATTTGCATTCTATTATTGCATTACCACCAGATGGCAAAAATGACTTACATACTGTCCCTTAAGCAGTAGGCACCTTGATTCAAGACTCGCCAACCAGCATTTTTTTTAGCCTCTTAGACATGTGCAGATATATGAAGGCTGTGCCGCCTTCTTGTCAGCTGACGGGCTAGATGAAAGTCCTCTTTGTAAATTGGCCCGTTGGAAGACGGGGTGGCAAAAACAGGGATGTGATTTTTCCGCTAATTCGCGGAATTCCGTTTTTTTTATCTCCCCCCCAAAAAAAAAATTCCGATTTTTTTTTTTTTTTTTTTTTTAGTAGTTCATTGTGTATGCACATGACTCCGACAGATAACATCTTCTGCTATAACAAAGACATTTGTGGTATGCTCTAATGTGAGTTACTTTTCATTTGGTTATGATACAATTATTTGTTCATGAAATTTGAACTCTTCAACATTATTTATGTGTTAACTTAGTAATCACATTAGTTAGATATGATGATATTCTCAGTGATAGTTTTTAAAAGCAAAGACAGTCCAATGTTTTTGAATGTGACTGATTTTGAGTTGACTAAAACTGCCATTTTATATGGGATAGTTCAATATACATTGAAAATTTATGCTGTTGTTTTGTCTATTTCTTTGTCATGTGAGTGCATTGAAAGTACTTAAAAACACGGAAAACCCATGAGCTCCGGGGGGCTTTGCCCCCCGTGTCCCCCCACCCTGGACCTAGCTGGGTGCCAGCGGCCCCCAGACCCCCGGCTAAATTTTCAGATAATTTCACTTTGGTCAAATCACATCCCTGCAAAAAACCCGTGATATCCGAAGTCGTAAAGTCAACTAATCGGTTCAACCCTTACTACTCACTGTACAAGCATTGATTGATTGACAGCATCTCCCGTCTGTGTAGGCAGGTGCACTCAAGAGGAAAAGGGACCAGGCACGCCGCAGGACACACCAACAGGTTCTGCATTTGATTGGGAAACCGACAACATCAACAGCAACACGCCAGAGCGGAGCGAGGAGAATTTCAAAACGTGAGAAAGACATCACGGCGCGCTCTGAAGGGCATCACACCAAGGATGAAACCATGGCAACACATCTTTTGTCCGGGATGAATAAAAAGAGAGAGAGAGAGAGGGAGGGAGGATCAACAGAAAAAGACCAGCTGAAATTAATTTGCACTAGTGCTCGAGCACGCTAAAGACACTAAACAAGAGTGTGTACGCCCACCCACCCCCCAAAAAACACATTTGGATTGCACTTCTTGGGCACCTTAAAGCAGACTGGGAAGAACACGGACCCTTGGACTACGGGCTGGAAGCGCTAACTAGGTCACAAATGAAGCTTCCAAAGTCACATTGCACCTTTAGGAAAAGGGAGGAAGCGCGCCAGCTTAAAAGCACTTGTTTGGCTTTTCTTCACTTTACAAGCCAGTGAACAAGACGGGGGGGGGGATTAAGGAGGGGTTCTGGTTCTTGTTGATTAGAGGAATTTTGGCAACGCTGCAAAAGAATTTCTAATAAGGTTTTAAGAAAGATGTTATTTTTGTGTGTGCTAAAGAAATCTATGAACACTAGGAATGTTTATTGTGAACTATTTTTCTTCAAGTATTGCTTCCTGGGATGAAGGGAAGGTCAAATGTGTCTTTATGTACTTCAGACTGCCTTTGAGAATGTTTTATTGACAATCAGAATGTCCCAGGGTGTTTAAAACAAAACAAAAAAGAGAAAAAGATGGCAAACGTGAAATGCTAAGTAGAAGTGCCATGCTGTCTTGTGTCTAAGCAATATCTCTCCTAATAAGACTATATGATACATTATAATGTTGTTTTATTAGTTATTTTTGTGTACAGATTGTTCTCACTTTAGAGGCATTTGCTCAATTCGTACAATACATAACATTTCATTTCATGTACATAACAAAACTATATGACAAGAGTTAATCATCCAATAGTGTTTGTTCTTTTATGGCTGACCAATACGTTAGACAGTTGTCATTAGACTATGATTGTATATCTTTTTTTGTAATGTTTTTTTTTAGACAAGCATGTTTTTTTTATTGGTCAGTGATTTTTCAGTTCTTGTGGCTTAAAAAAAAAAAAAAAAGCCAAGAAAGTGCAATTTCTTTGTTTACATATCCTACATATATTCTCCCTTTCCTTTTTTAAAACAGTGCATCGCTGCAAGTTATTAACTTTATAGCAAAGGTACACTTAAGCGTTATCTAGTTTGCATGACTTGTAACCTTAGCCTGCTGCCTCTAACAATGTGCATCTGAAAAACAAAACGTCATAGAAAGTAAGATCTGATTTTTTTTTCTCTTTTTGTTTTTTGTTTTGCTTACAAGTATCCAATAATAAAAACAAAAAATATTTTAAGTCTACCAGCTCCAAACCCTGGAAACTCTTTTGGTGCATCTATTAACTTGGCTTAACAGTGGCACCTAGTGGTGTTTACGTTGCTTCCGTGTTTGTCCTCCATAATGACCCATAATAGCGGACGTGTGACGATAGCTCCAAGGTGTGGGGGAGGGCTGTGGATCACTCCGGGGAATCATTCTCTTTCTGCTGCCCTTCGAAAACAACCAAGGCCACTATTTATAGCACAGAAGCATCCCGAGGACATTTCAAAGGGCAATGATAGCTTTTACAAGCGGCCTTTCGTCCTCTGAAAGGCTGGTCTGATTAAAAAAAAAAAAAAACATTACATGAGTAGTTCTGTAAGAAGGCAAACATTTAAAAATGGGCGGTAATGTTGGACATTTTGAAAGAAAAAACGCAAACACTACCAATGACAGGCGGTCATGCGCATGCGCGGACTTGTCAATCACAACTGCACTGGCGGGGAGCAGTTTGAGTAGAATTTGCGCTTATATGTATATCTAATAAGCAGTTAATATATAAAATGGTGTCGCCTTACTTACCATTTTTACTTCACATGACAAAATTATGCCGACTGAAGTAATTTAAATGAAGGTAACTGGTACACACAGGTGACGTGTTACTTCAATAATTTCCTGTCCAAATGGCCTAATCAATCACGTCACTTCATACCTCATACACACTTATATCTCCAAATCTACTTTTACATATTTACATTTCGTCGTTTGAACAGCAGAAGAAAAATACTTGAGCGCAGGACAGGTGTAGTAAAGACGATAAGCTGTTGAACGTTTCCGGCGCTTCCCTTTCACAATAAAATATTTTCAAAATAAAAGCTCAACATGGCGGTCTTTACTCGGTGAAAGGACGTTTTCCGTTCATTGAAAAGGATTGGTCTTTGGATCGTTGTAATTTGAATTGATTATTTTGATTTCAAAATATGATGAAATGCCGTGACTACTATAACAATCTGCCGGGTTTTTATGTTTGTCACAGGCAAAAGCAATACGGTGTTTGTTTTCACAGTGTAAAAGTAAACATTGCAATGCGGAAATATCAGAAATGCCCGGATGTTCAGAATTGTCCATATTTTGCATTTAACATTCAGGTGAAAAATGACAGACACACAGTTTTGGTTCATACTGATATGTTTTATTTGGTGTATTTACAAACAAGCACATGCAGGAAGTGGACAGTGACAGGGACACTATTATGCCGTAATCAATAATAGGGCATAGGGCAAGGCTACGGGCTACATGACACCAGAGAGGAAGGGAGGAGGAAAATGGAGCTACTACTACCCATTGTTAACACTCCCACACACACACACTTTACACACAAGTGAAAGTCTAGGATGTGCTTTCCCTGACATGAAAACGTACTCTCACACATTTCAGAAACCAGCGATTTGACTCAAAAAGAGCAATAAATAGTACATCCAATAAATAAAAAGCGTGCAAACAAATGCATGGCAGTCACTACCTCACATTGGGGTAATGCGAAAATAATAAAACGTGTCAAGTGATGTTCTAGCAAGACTGATTCTTGTCAACTCGTCCATTTGATTTGATGGCGACAACTTGACTCGTCAGTTATGAGCACCAGTCTAACTTAATGCTACTGTTGCCACGGTGACAGCAATGCTACGCGGCCATTGACACGATAACACAAGTTTTCCCTGATAGCTGATTTGATCAGTAAGAGAAATAAAAAAAATAATAAAACATTCCCTCATTGGTAAACACTCTTTCTTTCTTTTCTTTTTTTTTTTTTTAAACTCCTTCCTTTCTCATCCCTGCTCAGGATACAGAAGGTGAAAGCAAACAAATGGCTGGATGACTTTCAAGTAAATGAAACAACTCCACCGTACGTTTGTAGATCAACCCACGTGCAATGCCTTGTCAATTCTAAAAAAAATGAGAAGAATCACTAAAATAGATGATGGCAAAGCAAAGTACTGTGTATTAAAATACCACTGCCACAAACATGACCACTTTCTACTACCACTGTCGCTAATATCGATGACGAGAGAAGCTTAAACATGGCAGGGTCACGGGTTAAAGGTGGATGCAAAAGCCAACAAACCAGCAGACAATATTATCATCATCATCTTCATCACCGCCAAATACATGAGAGGGTTTGCTTGCTGCATTTCAGTTCAGATAGTGTTCAAACGTGAGCAAAGATTAATGAGCCCATGCTGGGTTGAACCTGTAGGAAATTAGTTAGCCTTCATAACTGGGTGATAATCATAGAATGCTATTGTATTTCCTCAAATAGTAGCCATAGGCTGAATTGTAGTGAGTACTCAGCATTTATTGGACACAATAATATTGATATTGTTTTACATGTTTTTGATCAGTTTTAAAGTTCAAGGGATTATTTATTTTAGCACCTGGGGGAAAAAAGGAGGCGTTTATTTTATGTGGATGACTGGCAGACCAGACCAGCATGTACCCAAGTTCCCTAATGAGGACTAGCGCTACAGAAAATGGATGTATGATCCTTAATTCAAGCGGAGGCCACTATTTGAGGAAAATGCTGCAAATGCATTTTCATGTGATTTCAAGACAATACGTGAAGCGCGCGGGGAAGGAAGATATTGGGATTTCAAACACATACAATTTGTTTGCGCACGTGTGATGTGACAACCACTCGAGAACGAATCCACTTGCATTATCGTCAGTTTATCTTTGTGTTTAACGCAATATCAATCTCACTTTATATATATATATAGACCTATACGTATATTTATATGCTTTATATATATTTATGTATATTTATACAGCAGTAAAATGTTCAACACGTAGGAACCGGAGAGGGTCAAAGGTGAATCGGCGGGGGTGAAAGGGCAATAATACACACATGTACACACGGCTACAGTCCACTACATGATCACGTATGCAACAGGAGGTTCTGGGACAGTAATCCCAACGTGGCTGCCGCCATGCGTGTTGGCCAGATGGCGCCTGCGGATCTGATAGACCTGCCAGTGAATTAAGTGTCTTTAAATTGGCAGCTGCCGAGGATGGCGGACAACGCAGGAAGGGCATTTAACAGGATATTTCACCTAAAGATCATGAATTGATGCCATTTGCCTCCCTCTTTATGGTGAAATATCCCTTTAAGACTACTGGACCCTTGTGAGAACCTCTCAGTATTTTCCCAAGAATATATATATATATATATATATATATTTTTTTTAATGTTTTGTTTTCACATCATTAATTCATGGAGTCCAGCTATTGCTGCGTCACATGATGAGCGAGGTGTAGCCAATCGGTACCAGCCCCTCTCTGTCTCCCTGACGACAGCGGATCCAGTCTTGGTCCACGCCCCCCAAGACTACGAGCTCCTCGCCCTTGTGGAAGCTGAGCTCGGGACCCGCTCCGGCGTGGTCGCACAGCGTTCGCACAGACCTGAGGAGCGGCCCACAGACGGGAATGAGGCGCGCGCGGTGTAAGCCAAACAAACTCGGGCAATGACATCACCCTCACAAGTGCCACTTGCATTTCATGGGAGGCTATAAAATTGAAAATAGAACATTGGGTCGGGGGGAGGCAAGCATTACGTTTGTGGAGTCAATCAAAAAATATTGCGAAATATCCCAAAGTATACAAAGCGCCAGATGGGTCACTGCTTTATGTAAACAAATGTACTGTATTGCAACAGTAAAACGCTTCCATAGTTTTAGTGCTGGTGTAATTTTACTGGAAGAAGTTTGATATTGAGCATAAAAGAGTGGTGGGCAATATTATGCTATATTCTATTCGTTGTAACTTAAGCAGTGGCATATAATTTGCTTTGCCACATAATATAATGGAAATATAAATAATGATTTATTGATTGATTAATTGACTATCAATTATACAGCTGACATTTTCTGGTTAATAATGCATTAGTGGAATACGAGTTAAACTGAAAATGGCCATTTTGCCACTTGCTGTCAGTTGAAAATGACATCACAGTTCCTCAGGTAACAACCAATCATAGCTCAGCTTTAGAAAATAACTGAGCTGTGATTGGTCGTTGCCTGAGCCCTGCGCAACGGCGATGTCATCTTCAGTCGACAGCAAGCGGCAAAATGGCCGCCTCCTGAGATGGATTAAAAACGGCTGGATTTTGCTTCATAACTCATATTTCATGAATGGAATATCAATCAGAATGTCATGTTTAGACTAGTGAGGTCACGTATATTATTGTCAAGAAAAGTTTAAGGTTGACTTCCACTTTAAGGAATATTTTAACATTCAACAGATGTGTAACGTAAAAAGAAAGACTCATTTTGTTCACTTCATGTAACAAATGTTCTCTTCTCATGGTCATTGAGCCTGCTCCTTTTTTTGTTAGTGTCACAAACGAAACCAAAAAGTAAAAAACAGAAATAATAAAGCCTTTGTGCGACTTAAGACGGCTATTCTTCTTCTTCTTCCAATTACTCCCTGCTAGTCTAATTTGAAATGTACATGCAATCATAATTTTGTCACAACTGTTTAAAGTTGTAACTACAATTGCTACATTGTTTCTGCAAAGTAACAAAGATTCTTCACTTGTTAATATTTTTCATGTATACTAAATGTTTTCAAATTGGCCATTAAAAGTTTGTTTTTTTTAATGTGTGATGAAAAAGCGGAAATATTAAGACTATATTTGGCTTGATGGGTAAACCCTGGCATACCAAAGTACCTGTGTGGCTTGTCTGTTGTCTCTGGTGTGTCCGACGCTCTTTCTGACATCGCGTGACTCTCCTCCATTGGTTCTGGGCTCTTCCTTAAAACCGGGGCAGAAGTGCTGCTCACCAATCGGGTCAGCGCTGTGACACCAGGGGCCAACCACTGCGAGGGACGTCTGGATGGTTGAATGCACACATGCTGTTACATCAACCCAGGTACCCCGACCTAAAACACTTTACTGCAGAGGTCCCCAACCCTGGTCCTCAGGGACCGGTATCCAGCCTGTTTTCCATGCCTCCCACAGCCAACACAGGTGATTCATATCATCAGGTAATCAGCAATCTCTGGAGAAGCCTGATAACGATCTCCACCTGTGTTGGCTGTGGGAGGCATGGAAAACAGGCTGGATACCGGTCCCTGAGGACCAGGGTTGGGGACCTCTGCTTTAATGGACTCACCTGCTTGGTGGTGCGTGACCCACTGGACTATTGGGGCTTTTGGAGGAGGTCGAGCCAAAGAGGCGTCCCAGACTCCAGGGCACCTGCGCGACAGGGCTAACTGGGGCGAAGTCGCTTCTTGTCTGGACTTGTTGATCTGGCTCACTGGTCGCCGCCTCTTCTTTCTTCAGGTTGAGCTCGGCCAGGTTCTGGCTCAGTCTGCCTCCCCACCGCATCACAGCACCCCACCCCTGTTGGATCACCTGTGATTTGGAAGATGAAGAGGTTACATTTATTCCTCTTTTGCGTGTTCCAAAAATATGAAGGCAGATTTTTAATGTAAGAAAAAACACCTTTGCAAAAATGATTTATTAAAAACAGAGATCTCCGGACATTGGGGCCGACCCTGAAACATCACGTAGGAGGTGGAATTTTCAGAGTGCACACTGTGCCCCCTCCCTTGCGGAAGAGGCTTCTTATAGTATTGAGCTTGGAAAGTGAAACGCCTTTTTAAACCGATAAACAGATTTGCAGCTGTGCCGGTCTCCAGACAAAATATCAGGGATGTGATTTGACCAAAGTGAAATTATCTGAAAATTTAGCCGGGGTCTGGGGGCACTCACATGACAAAGAAATAGACAAAACAACAGCATAAATTTTCAATGTATGTTGAACTATCCCATATAAAATGGCAGTTTTAGTCAACTCAAAATCAGTCACATTCAAAAACATTGGACTGCCTTTGCTTTTAAAAACTATCACTGAGAATATCATCATATCTAACTAATGTGATTACTAAGTTAACACATAAATAATGTTGAAGAGTTCAAATTTCATGACCAAATAATTGTATCATGACCAAATGAAAAGTAACTCATATTAGAGCATACCACAAATGTCTTTGTTATAGCAGAAGATGTTATCTGTCGGAGTCATGTGCATACACAATGAACTACAAAAAAAAACAAAAAAAAAAAAATCTGATTTTTTTTTTTATGGGGGAGATAAAAAAAAGCGGAATTCCGCGAATTAGCGGAAAAATCACATCCCTGAAATATACTTCTCCGGGTACTTTTTCTCAAAACAACATCTCATAAACAAATTGAATCAGATTTAAAGTGGCCGTGAGCAATGATGCCAACAGAGTCAGTGTGTGTGTGTGTGTGTTCGAGACAGACTCTGTTCTCACGAACAGAATGTGTTTTTGCACACTGAGAAGGAATTTTAAACCAAACAATTTACCAGCTTAGGTTAAGGTCAAATTATACTGTTCAACACTATTTCACCTACTTTACACATCTATAAGACATTTCAACATGGTTAATATATGAAATAAAGAATTCAAATGTTAATAATGTCTAACAAAGACAAATGTAAGCTCTGAATAGTCATACAAGACTTTAACGTCAACGGGAAGTGAGTACCTCTCCGGCCTGCTGAGCGAGGCTTTCCTCCTCTAAGTTTGGAGGAGGTAGTTCGCCGATCCGCTTATCCTGCACCCACCGCAGCTGTGGACTTGTGTGGTCCAGAGTGAGTGACCACCCTGCGTTACTGGGGGTAGTTTTACCCTCATCAGCCGCCTGATGTCCGGGACCTGAAAAGTCCACCTCCGAGAGGCTTTCCATGTATCTGCCACCTCTCATTTCAGACCGGATGGCCTTTGTTGACGGTCCCGCGTCCTGACTGGGGGGACTGCGCACCTGGGGCGCGGGGCCGTGGGGCTCCAAGTGATGGTGCTGGAAGAGCAGGTCCAGGTTGAAGGTGAGCAGGCTGAGAGGCTGCAGCACCAGGAGCAGCTCGTCAAACAGGGACTGGCAGGCGCTCAGTGACAAGCGCATGAAGGAGGACGGGCGGTAGTACGCGTCCAACACGTCTGTCAATCAACAAAACAGACCATTATTACTCTTTTGTAGACTTAAGAACACAAAACTCATTAGATTTGTTGCCAATATCATTGCTTGGATAAATCAACAACATTTTAATTCTATGATAAATTCCATACTGCGCAAATAATGTATAAAGTACATAATAATTTACTGTCACGGGATTCAGAAGCTGTTTGAAAAAGAGAGATTTGTAATGATTTGAGGAATTCTGATCTAAAAAAAAAAAGAGGGTTTCTTTGTTGATACTTTTTGGTTGGCTTGTTTTCTTGTTAAAAACTCTTTGACTGCCAGACGTTTTCAGAAAAGGGATGCCGTGGGTGCCAGTCGATTTAAGCATTTTGACTGATCTTTCAAGGTCCACAGAAAATTATGTGTTTGGACTATGGAAACACACATACTACCAAATGAAAGATTGGACTCTCATCTTTCATCAGAAAAAAAAGTTTGTTTCTACCTTATTCCGTCTTTCAGTAATCAACAATAGAAAATGGTTAGTTTCACCTCTGTTTTGAAACAAACGTCTTTTAACGTCTTTGGCACTCCTCCATAGGATTTTACTAAACGTTATTTAACGTTTTTGGCAGTCAAAGAGTTAACTGTATTGACATTTTTTTAATTATTTTTTTTACAGAAGTTGAATCAATCAATCAATTAATCAACAAAATAAAACGGCAGTCCCTTCATTTAAGTTCAACCATGAAAACAGTGTTTAAAACACTGCAGTTTTAATCAAGTGGGCGGGGCTTACTTTAATGAACTCTCTGCAGAGTTGGTTTAATCCTAAATAATCAATTCTGTCAAATATCTCTAACACTGACCTCTATTTAAATCGGACAGTGTTAAAAATACACTTTGGGGGTTGGAAAAAATTCAACACCAAAATTTTAACACTCCAATTTTTTGCTGTGTATGTCAAAATAGTCGGGTTTCCATCCAATTGTTTTTTTTTTTTTTTACTGAAAATGTGCAAAACGGACATGTGACTTATGTATCTTCTTTTGCAAATGTTGAGAAGGGACTCCACCCCTGTAGGTGAAGGAATACACCATAGAGATGTGATCCACCCGTAATTTATAAGACAAAGAAGAAGACCAGGAAGTGACTGCACCGTGCTATGATTAAGTTTTCTTTTATAATTCTTGATAAACCGTTTCTTTGCTGTTTTCCATCTATAATAGTATTAATATTCGTTTCTTTAATTAATTCCAAAAAGGTTGCCGTTTCGCACCCCCAAAAAAACATACATTACTTTATCGTCCGACATTGCTTTGGAACTACAAACTTGCGTGTGACGTAATATCCGGTCTTTATTTGCACAACCTGTTTACATTACCAAAATTCGCATTTTCTTTTTTTCGATACGCTTCAAAATCCACCCCCTCTAAGCGTAAAAACTTTTTAGGCCCTTTTTCGAATTTCTAGCTTTTCCATTCAGTTTTAATTGAGCATTTCTTAAAAATTCAAATAAAAATGGGTGGATGGAAACCCAACTAATGACTGCAACGAAAAACAACTAACAGTACTGTACGAACAAAGATCCAAGGGTACTTACCACTGCTAGAGTGAAGGTGAGACACCCAGAAATCAAGCTGCTTTGAACTAGAAACAAAAGGAGAGGTCGATTTATAGACTGGAATAAAGAAATAATGTGTTTCTGTGAACAAGCAGCACTTACTTGAGCAATCCGAGGACGAATGCATTGAAGCGGTGTTTGCTCTGTTTTAGCTGAGGCAATTCGCCAACTCGAACTTGTAAATTGAACAGGGCTTGTCTTTTAGGACCTGTACGATTAGGAGAAGTGGATCATAAGAAACAGAAGATTAAAAAAAATAAAGTATAAGGAGGGAAACTGTTATGTGTGAAACTGAAATGCAGACAAAATCTCAAGTCAATTTCCCAGGTCGTAATTCTAGATGAATATACTGTAATGTGTCAATCAAAACTACTGATTTGATTTCAGTAATACGTTTTCCGACCTGGCCGTGTCGAAGCCAAAACCAAGCTCCAGGCTGAATTTGGCCTCCTGCCTGCAATCAGGTCACTCTGGTGGGGCTTTAGACCGTCCGTCAGCAGGCTGTGGAGGGCGGGGCAGAGGCACTGCAGCACCAGACGGCCCAGCGATGGATTTACAGTGCTGTCTCCTGATAAGGCCTGGAGATGGAAGGGGAGGAAGAAAATAAAGTCAGTAGATGGGAGGAGAAAGCAAGCAAGATACGGCAAATCCGATTCCATCGTTCGCTTTGAGACGGAGTGAACGCGATAACGTCTCGCTTTGTTGTTCTAATGACCTTTTTGTACAGCCGCTTTTATACATAAATCACACGAAAGAGCCGCCTCAGAAGAACTTGACTGCTTTTTACAAGGAATGCAGCAAAAGTGAGATATTACTCAACAGTGTGAGTTTTCACCGGGCGACACGGTAGCCCAGAACCACCAGCGTCTGGGGTGACGCGTAAAATACTTCTGTCTGTCAGTTACAACTGCTTTTAATGCAACAGGGCAGAGCCTTAAGTGTAGATTTATGACGATGATTTATGACCAATGGCACGCAATGTACTGTCCTAAGCCTAACTTCAAAATAAAGTTGACCAAATACAGCAATCCATCCATCCATCCATCCATTTTCTTGGCCGCTTTTTCCTCACAAGGGTCGCGGGGGTGCTGGAGCCTATCCCAGCTGGCTTCGGGCAGTAGGCGGGGTACACCCTGAACTGGTTGCCAGCCAATCGCAGAATACAGCAATACATTGACGGCAAAGCAAATAGACTTAGTACTCTTTTACTTTGAAGTTCGCCCACATCGTGCGTGACGTGACGGCTAGCTTGACTTCCCTTTTAGACGTTTCTTTATGTACTTGATTGACATTGTAGTTGCGACCAACAGCAACACAATGCTATCCCAAACTCATGTTCAATCGCTAATTTAGGACGCTAAGAAACCGCTAATTAATTACGCCCTCATTGAATTATACGGCAGAGGTCTCCGGCGTAAGTGAATAGCGGCTACATGTTAGCATGACCAAGGAGCGTCTGGCTGCTGGCTGGTAAGTTTGACAGTTTACTTTAATACTTTTAAAAATATTCTAGACCAGGGCTACTTTGTAATACGCTCTCCATATTTAAAGGAAGGCAAGTGGCTTAAATTGCACGTTGAAGTCTTTTCATTATATATATATTTAAAAAAAAAAAAAAAACATAAATAGAACTTTGTCTTCATTTATTTTATAAAACACGTTGGACAATTAAAAAAGAAAAACATTTAACTCAAGATGTCAAACTTATCTGTTTAGATTATTGCAACACAACTTTAAATCATTAATACCTTGTTATTTTACACATGAACCATGTCAAAATAAGAATGTTTCTGCCTCATATTGCCCTTAAAAGTTGTGTTCCTAAATCCTAAAAGGCTATTAGACATTTTGAATTGATTTGTTTTTTTATTTTTTTTATTTAATGGGAAAAGATGTTTTACAAAATAAATGAAGACACTAAATCCTACACGGCTATTATATTAGACATTTTGAATTGATTTTTTTTTTTTAATTTAATGTAAAAAGCACTTTACAAAATAAATGACGACAAAGTACACTATTTATCTTTTTTTTTTAATTATTTTTTATTTGCTGATCCGAAAAACGATCCGATCCGTGACTCAAAGGCGGGATCCAATCCGAACCGTGACTTTTGTGATCCATTGCACCACTACTAAATATGGTATTCTGGTTGATATTGTGTTAATGGAATATGAGTAAAGCAGTCAAATCCATCCGTTTTTGTCCATCTCAGGGGGGCGGCTATTTTGCCACTTGCTGTCAACTGAAGATGACATCAATGTTGCTCAGGTCTCAGGTATCAACCAATCACAGCGCAGCCTGGTCCCTGAGCAACATTGATGTCATCTTCAGTTGACAGCAAGTGGCAAAATGGCTGCCCCTGAGATGGATAAAAACGGATGGATTTAGCTGCTTAACCCATATTCCACTAATGAAATGTTAACCAGAATAATTTAGACAAGTGGGGCGGCATAGAACGTTTTATTGTCAAGAAATGTTTACGGTCGACTTCCACTTTAAGTAGATTTTGAGGTATCTGTATGTATTGTACTTTTCTGGCAACTTGTTACTTTTACTTTCAGATTTTGAAAACAGACATCTCCACGTAAAAAAAAAAAAAAAAGCCTCTTTACTATTTTCAACCGGGTTAGGGTTACGTAAAATAAATGTAGATAGAGATAGAGAAATCATAGCTGAGATCTTGATTGACTGAGATCTTTATAATGAGGAAAAAACATGGACAGCAGCGAGACCGACAAGCGTAGTATACCAGGGACGACGATATTCCCTACCTATGGCCTTATTTCAGAGTCAACACAGAAACGTAACTAACCTTTTGAACCACTGTCCGAGAAGAGCTGAACTGGGCCAAAATAGCTTCCACCGCCACACTGACCGCGCTGACAAGAGCTGAAGCAGAAACAACAGTGCACAGCTCAAACAAAAACGCATACCACTGCTTTACAGGAGCATCACAAACACACAAAAGTGCAAACGGCAATACCTCTCTTTTCCAGCAGGTGCAGAGAGGAGAGGCGGTGTCCCCTCATTGGATGCGGCACATCGTCGCCCATCCAGGATGCGTCGCCTCTCTGCACAGCTCCAGCGAATGACACACTGCGAACAGCTGGCAGTGGTAGCAGTGAAAAATAAAAAAAAATAAAAAAGAGGGATGACTTAGAGGAATAAAAACTGATTTTAACGAGCGCAAAAGAAGCCATGACGGAGCGAAATATATATATTTTTTTAGTTGGTGCCATCAGCGATGAGGAAAAGGTAGAAGAAAGCCGATGGTACTACAGATGATTAGGAGAGGGGGTGAGTCATAGCGTAGCATATGAGAGGGAGTTGTATAGTTCTTCTATTTTACTGTGTATTAGTCGATATAAAAAAAGTATACATTACATTCAAGCAATCTGATTTCATAAGAATTTGGATCTAATGTGAAAAAAAGCAGAGAATTAGTATAAACATGTTTTCCTATCTATTCGAGCCCCAATCAAACTTTTTTTGTTATACTGAGTTTAACCTAACATAACTATTAGGCTTCATTTTATGGTTAGAATTGGTGGGAAAATACAGTAGAGCCTTACAATTTGGAAACAAATGAACAGGAACCCCCAACTTTTGGGAAATTGTACAAAAACATGTTGCTCGAACAATTATCAATGCATGATGTTTTACTACAAATTAAACAGTCTTTACAGCCACCCGCATAGACGACAGTAGGGAACAATACGGCCAAACAGCTCGCTGAGCGGCATCAGCAGTTCAAAGAGCAACAGGTTAGCAAATGTGCCGTCTGAAGAAAAAAAAAAAGTAGCATCCCAATTATTATATTTAATTATATATATAGCGACAATAAAAAAGACTTACAAAAAAATATTTGATATTATGCTTTTGGAAAGTTTCGGGTAAACTTTTAGGATAAATATAAATTGCTCGATAGTCTTTACAAGTAAACTAATTGGACCTTGTTGAATTGTTTAAATGCCCAACTGTTGAATGTTTCTACTATACCTTTCTATCACTGTTCCGGTTACTCTGTGACACTCAGTCACTACCGGTGAGGTCTTGTTATCAATTGTTAGGTGTTGTCTTGACCTCATGATGTCAATACGTGAACAGCCTGATTAAGAGGACTGTTTAAACACGTATTCTTATTAAACCACAACATTTATTGATTAACCTATGTCTCAAATACCTGCTGTGAATTCAGCTCCTTGTTGGACAAAATTTAGAAGTCAAATTAAGTTAACCTGTATAGATTACAGTACATTTTAGGTTTGTCCTAAAGCATCCAAAAGCTGAATATCCCAAACTTTTCACGAGCCATAAAGTAATTCATAAATATGAACGTTTAAGTAATACCCTGCAACAATTTAAGAGTCTAAAAGAACAGACGAGTCACACAAGGACAAATGGACAGAAAAGGGACACAGAGTGACAAGAATCCAATCTGACAGAAGCAGATGTCACCCCACGCAAGCCTATTTTCAGCTATGAAAAGGACGAGTAGCATAAGGTGACGTATTAATATCCTTTAACATTGATTTCTGTTTCCAATCATGACACAGTAGAGAATAAAGACAACACAGTCAAGTAAGACAAAAGGTGCAAGAAGAGAAATAGAGATCTTACTGGCCACGCGCGGCTGCCGAGAAGCCTGGTAGAGTTTTGGGGGCAGAGGGGGAGCACACAGGGGTATTGTGGGATACAGGTGCGGGTAGTAGAGAGGTGCGGCGAGGGCGGGGAGTGTGCGCGAGCGGGGGAAAAGGGGCGAGGTGAGGCCGGAGCCCGCCACGCCGGGAGGAAACCCTCCCGAGCGCTGTGGAGGCGAGAGGGCTCCGATGGGGGAAAGGCGAGGTGGGGAGCCCCCGTGCAGTGGGCAATACTTGGAGCGGTGCAGGTAATAGGTGGGCAGAGGGGGCAGCTCTTTGGACGTCCTGGTGTTGTTAGCGTTACGTTCTGTTTGTTTTTTGGGACCACATGGATGCGTCATCATGACATCTATGTTTTTATATGGGGTGGTGCATTCCGGAGCATCCGCAGCACGGATGTCTGCAATGCTCTGCTTGTTACTGCAGTAGAGAGAGTCCAAATTACATTGAGAGCCCAACGTGTCATCAATTCTGCTACCGCTGGAAAATTGCTTTGCTGTATTTTGCGTTAATTCCTTCCCACGGTTGGGAGAAACAAAATCAGCCCTGGATTGATTGCTTAACACAGCATCAGCCCACTGCGGGTCTCCTCGCCGGTCTGAGGACTCTCGGCCGACGTGGGTGTGCGGCCTGGAATTTATATGGAAATGGCCCTGTTGATAGGAAGTAGGGGCAGCGTGGAGGAAGTAGGGCTGGGGAGGCTGGGTAAGGCACAGTGGGGGAGAGGAAACTGCTTATTGGAGAGGTTCGGTAGGCATAAGCAGAGGAATGCGGAAGCGGCGTGGACAAACAATGGAGATAGAATGGGATTGGAAAGGCAAGAAGTAAAAAATAAAAAAATAAATAAAAAACGGGAAGGAGAGAGATGCAGAGAATGTTAGTGTCTGTTGAGAGAAAAATGCACACTTATGAGTGTATCACAGCAAAAAGACATACATGAAGTAATATTCTACATTATTTCAACAGTTACAGTGATCTTGAAAAGCTGTACATTTGCATTTTAGCCGGCTGGACAAACAAGAGATGACATAAGGGTGAATTGGACCATGTGGCAAAAATAAAACTAACATTTTCATAACTTTTATATTTTCCTTGGTACTTTTAAACCATTTAATCTTCTTGGTGTCTTAAACTGTTTAATTAAGATGTATTCAATCATCTCATTACCTGCTCTTTCCCCATGTACAGGTACTTGCATTTAGATTTCCTTCAACCCTATGCCACTCTCACGTACAAGCTGAGTCAGCCAGGTAAAAACGTTCTCGAGTCTATTCCGTCTTTATAACAGAATCGTCCCTTTGGAACACTTGTGAATGGTGACACAACGTAACTATTTAATTATACTCAATAACTAGCGGTATTAGAAATAAAAACAACAAGTTCAACAGTGTCGTCTTTACTCCGATTGTAACTAAACATGCAACACTTCCTGTTTTCAGGGCAAGGTTGTCAGTAATTGGTGGAGCTTCTAAGCCCCGCCTCTTACAATCTCTTAAAGGTATACGCACTTAAACAATAATTTAGAGGCCCATATGTTACAAATTAGCATTAAATTCATTACATTCTCGGTTTAAATGACTCGGTAATGGTGGATATCATTACTCTAACTGTTAGAATGATTAGACTGAATTGCAATAAACCTTATTTTATCTCCACAAGCTTTATAGTTTCTATTTAGCTTCTAGCAGCCCTGCTGAGATAAGTAACCTGACCCGAGCTATCTGTCTCTGGGGAAAGGGAGGTAGGATACATGGGAAGAGCTTTCCTCTGAAAAATGATGGATTAAAAAATCACTCAGACAGACAGCAAACCAGATAACACAAATTATATATTTAAAAGAGTGATTAAAGAAATCTGGTGAGCTCACCAAAAGACTTCTACCTTCTCCCTTACCGGGGAGAGGCAATGAATAATTTAATGAGGCAGTGATGACATCACACTGATAACCAGGAACACTGGCTGGAGACTTTCCAACCTTCTCCTCATATTACCTCCAGTATCATCTCCCTTCCACATACACAGCCATCCCTCACAGTTTGTCCCCTCATTATCTACTTTAAGCATTGTGCATCATGCCATTCTGTGACTCATGCTCAACCTCCATCTCGCCACTCCTGTTCTCTCTACTGTGTTCATAACTATTACTTTAAATTGTGTCCCACTGTTTTATTATCTGTGCATTCCCAATTTAGTTAATAAGCCGATGTTCTCCATCACGATAAACATGAGTCATGAAATTAGGTACCATGCAAATTTGGACCATGTGGAATACATTAAGTCAGCTGCAGTGAAATTATTGTTTTGTTTCGGTATTAATAAGTTTTGCTCTATGCCTCATAAATCTCATGTCAAAATCTCAGCCCACAGTAGTTTGCAGGTTCCCTTACGTCCTCAAAAAGGAGGCTAATTTAATATGTTAACATAGGTTTGATCCCACAACCTTAAAACGGTGACGTAGATTTGCTAACTACACTGCCTGCTCTAGTGTTTTGCTTAATTATTCTACAAATTCCGGCACACCAAACCCCTCTAAATGTGTCTTTAGGGACCTTGCTTTGAACATCGTGAACAGAAAATGGCCGTTTCTTGAACAGTATAAGTGGTGTTGAAATGGATGGATGAATAAACTGTTCCCATGAAATTGACATGGAATGCTCTAAAATGTCTTGTTAAGATGAATAATTATGATTCAAAGGTGAATAAAAGGGTCTTGTCCAACTCCTGATTGATTAACTGTTGAGAAAGTCTGGATACTTTTGTCTACACAGGGGGTCATCAGTTTATTTAGTTTCCTACTGTGGTGACCTAACCTGAATTGGTGCATATGTTGGAACTTGTTGTTTACCTATGCTAACGTAGTAGCAAGGCCATAATTACAGTAAATACTTGTATGAAGTACAATTAATTGTATGAAATACATTTCCAGGCCATAAATATAAAACAATAACAGGTGTCAAAATTAGTGTGTTAATTTTGAGTTAATTTAAAGTTCCTTTAACGCCACCACTTTTTTTTTTTTTTTTAATGTGCAATTACTGACCGTCCCTTACTTGGAAAGCTCGTACTGGGGGGATTCCAGTCGCAACGCAGCAACCACTTACACGTCAAAATTTAGCAGTAATAAATTTAATAATAATGCATATATTTGTGGAGACTGGGGGTCAAGTTGTATTTTACAATTTACACAAAAAGTGTAGCATTTCGCAAGTTACTTCATATTAGAGATTAGATAGCTCTTAATATGAAAAGAAAAATGCACTGAGCTGTCACCAGCGCCTTACAAATGGAATTATGCCATCTAGTGGCAGAAAAATGACCAATGCAAATCAATATCACGCTTGTTTTTTTTAATGCTTTATCTTTTGAATTTTAACTAATTTTTATGAATTATTAAGAAGTTACTGTATCAATGACTAAAAGATGCAGCCATATTTCTATTAGTTCATTTTCAATCAAATTAGCGATTAATCATGAGTTAACTATTAAATTCATGCGATTATTATTATTATTTTTTAATCGCCTGACACCCCTGAAAAAAAATGAAAGCACATCAGTAACTGTAAATCATGAAAATGGTTTCTCACCAGTGGTTCTTGACTCAAGCGTCCTCCCTCCGTCGGCCTGTCCTCGCACCTCCGCCTCCTCTTCTTCCCGCCTCTCCTTGTCCTCCTTCCTCACCACATCTTCGCGCTCCCACACTCTGCTGGTCGTCCACAGGCTGCTGTCGCTGAGCGAGCAGCCCAACTTGTCACCCCTTCCGCTCTCCTCGTCTGCCCTCTGCAGCATTTCCTTCAGCGCCGCCATGGAGGTGAGCGCTGGGGGAGGCTGCATGAACAGGGCCTGGGCCTGAGAGGTGTACTCCCACTGGCTGCCTCCACTGCCCTCCTTTTCCCGTCTCCACTTCAGGTTGTACAGTATGTCGGGGTCCGGGGTGATGACTGAAGGGTCGGGGTCCGGGTCGGTGATCACCTTCGTAGTAGGGGCGCCGCTTTTGTTGCGGTAACGCAGCTCTTTGAAGCTGGTGACTTTTGGAACTTGGGAGTTCTTCTTTTCCGTTTCCAAGTGTGATTTTTTTAATTGAGTGGACTGTGGTGGAGTGTCGACCTCGGGTGTGAAAGCTATGAGCCAATCAAAGCGGTCAGGTCGTGCGGAGTTAGCGAGGAGGGTGCTGATTCTAAGGGGCGGCACGCTTGGTGGGATTGGAGGTAAGGGTCGAGGTGGCGGAGGAGGGGGAGGTGAATCTAGCGCCTCATAATGGCGGGACTCAAAGCTCATGTTTTTTGCTTTAGTGTCCTGCGTGTGACTCAACGCGGTGCTGTAGTAAGTGTCCGATGTTTGAATGCTACTCTTCCGCCTTCGAGCCATCTCAGAGAATGAGGTAGTTCTCTGGACCTCTTTGCCCTCCTCCCTGGGAATATCTGCCCTTCCATCCCCACCTGACTTACCCCTCCTACTACATCTGTCTTTTTCCACTATTTCAGGATCACATTCACTGAAATCTTCTTGTAGCCTGAACCCCACATCTTCCTCCTCTAACACCCCGACGCAGTCGCCGAGTTCTGGGCTCAGTTTGAGAAGCTCAGCCTGGGTCAACCCTGCGAGCATCAGCAGTTTGCGGATTTCCACATCCAGAGCGTGGAAGGAGGGTGGAGGAGGCAGTGCTGGTGGGGGTATACTTGGAGGGGGCAGAGAGGAGGATATAACCGGTGGAGGAGGCAAAGGGGGTGGGCGTGTAGTAGGAGGCGGTAAAGATAGGGGCGTCTTTTCCTGTTCTGTTTGAAGGGCGGCGAGGCGTTGGGCCTCCTTCCTGGCCAGGTGTCTCTTCCGAGGTGGAGGAATGGGTGGAGTTGGGGTGGGGATGGATGGAGAGGAGGTGGTGTAGAGAGTAAGGTACTGGACAGGTTTGGAGACGGGGAGGGGAGGGATTGACGGCGGGGACGGGGGCAACGATTTCTCGCAGCGAAAGGTGGTGAAAGTGGGGGAGGAGGAGTTGGGCGAGAAGGTGGACAAGGTGGGGGAGGTGGACACGGCCATGGAGGTGGTCTCTCGGCTGATGTTGATGTAGGTGTGGAGGTCGGAGTTGACACTGGCATGACGGGCCGGAGGCTTCGGGGGTCGAGGAGGCGGCTCGGCGGGGGAAGGGGTGAGGGAGTCCGGAGCGAGAGGATCGTCGTTGTCCGACGGAGCGGTCAGATCCACGCCGGCGTCCGAGAACTCCTGCGATTCTCCCATGAATCGCCCGCCGCTTTTGTACAGCTTCCAACCCGTGTCCACGTTGCCCATTTCATCCATGACGTCGGAGAGGTCCTGCTCCTCCAGATCGCCGAGGTCGAACCCCTTCTCGTGGAGTCTGGCAATGTAGGCCAGTTTGATTTCCCTGTTGACCTTCTCCAAGCGATCTAAGTGGTCCAAACGATCTCTCAAGACATCCCAATTCTGCTCGCCCTCCAAATCCCAACGGGCCATTTGGATCACCTGACTGAAACGTTCCATTTTCCCAAACTCTCCTACTGATTCTAAGAAGTCGAGCAAACCCAGCTTGGTCACTTCGGGATCTTCTTTGACTCCCAAGTAGTCTGGAGAAGGCGTGTCCAGAGCTGAGGGGTAGCCCTCATCGGGGGATGAAATGGGGGTGCGTGACGTCAAAGTGAAGGGAATGTGACTGATCGGTAAGGAAGGGAGTGAACGTGCAGGTGGCTGACATTGCGGAGAAGACTCTTTGATTGACACGGATAGAAGATCTTGGTATTGGGGAGTGTATTGATCTGCACAGTCAGACTCCAGATCAGAGCAGGAGCTAATGGAGGTGGAAGAAGAGGAGGTAGAGGAGGAGAGCGAGAACTCCAGCAGGGAGGGAGGGCAGTCGCAGCACGAGGGCACCAGGGTGTCGTCATCGTCTTCGTCATCTCGGTCGCCGTCGTCATCGTCCTCATCATCAATATCGATGTCGCCGCTGCTGCTCTCGTCGTCCTCTTCCTCGGATTTAACATCTTTCTTGTCTTCCAAATCGGGGGTTTCTAATACGTCCTCATTGGAGGCGGGTTGGGGAGGAGGCTCCGGTTTCGCTTGAGAGGGGGACCGAGGAAGCTCCTTGGCCCCCGTCCCGTTTTTCCTCTGGGCTGCAACCACCGGGGGTGGAGGAGGAAGTTGCAGTTGGTGCCTGAGAGAAACGGTGTTGTTGTTGTTGTGGTTATGATTGAACATGCTGTTGTTATCCTGCGGCGAGCGGCCGTCGCAGCACAAGCACGGAAGGCTCGGCTCGTTGCAATTGGGGTCGAGTGGGAGAAGGGAAGGAGCCGGAGGAAGAGGAGGCAAGATTTTGGCCGGCGCCGCCGCTGGGCGTACACTCTTGGGTTTGGCCTTGGTTGATTTAAAGGGGACGGAGCTCGGTTTTTGTGCACCAAACCTGCTTTGGCTAAGGGGCACTCGAGGCTGTGCCACTGGCCTGGTCCGAGGGGGAGCCACAGGAGCTTTAGTTACTCGTCTGGGGGAGGACGATGTCATGGCGTTCTTGTTTTTATCCTCCTTTTGAGCACCACGAGACTTGGGTCCGGTGTAGGTCGTGGTCCGCCTGCCGACGTCAAAACGCCGCGGCTTTCCAGGCTGAGCGGAGCAGCCGGATGATTGCATTGTGATAATTTGATTTTTTTTTTTTTAAAGATGAGATATTTTGGTTTTATCGTAACAAAACGCTGGGGCAAGCCAAATTATGATGTGGCGTGACGATCACATGTTGGAATGAGTTCCTAGGCCCTGAAACATCAAAGGAAACACATGGTGAATATTGATGATGTGCAATATATAACTTTTTGCATCACTCTTTTGAAGTTTAAAGCGATCATCTAGAGCAGGGGGGGGGGGGGGCAACTTCCAGCTTGTGAGTCATATAAGGCCTGCATTTGATCCAGCATGCCATGTAATTTTAAAAGTAAATAAAAGCTAAGAGTAACAGTTATATATTTACTCATTATATTTCTAACTTTTTTTTTTTTTTTACAGTAATTGCCGACCATTCCATAATGTACCTGACCTCTCCGAAGACATCTGGGTTCGTCTCGCTCGACCTTCATGAGGACAAGATGATGAATTTGTTTGATCATATTATTGCTTACATTTAAAATAGCACTTGTTATTTGTCATTTGGGGGGGGAAATTGTTTATACTAAGAGCTATTTAGGATATGTTTATACTAAGAACTATATTATTAAATGTTTTGGTAATGAAGCTAAAATCAAGTCAGGAATTTAGAGCCCTCCATCTCAATGCTACAAATGCAAAATGTTACTTTCTAGGGTCCCCCGTTAGTCATGGTGGATTTGAATCATTATTGAAATGTTCCATCAGTCCATTTTCAAGAGCGCTTGCTCCCATTAGGGTTGCGGGTAACCTGGAGCCTATATTAGCTGACTTTGGGCAAAAAGTAGGCTACACCCCGGACTGGTCGCCATCTGATCGCAGAGTTGTGCTTGTGAGTTTATATACCGTAAAGGTATGTAAATTTAGGAGCACAACTGTAGATGTACAAAAGCCAAACGTCGCTAAAGGACATAAAATGCTAGCCAAAATTTACATGTAATCTCTACTTATGTCCACTTCAACCCCTGGAAATATTTTTTTTTTATGGCATTAACACTTGTTGTTGTGCTCATAAGTTTACATGCCCTTGTGGTATGTAGACTTATAATAACTGTAAATGAACAAATAATCCTTCACTTTAACACCTATGGACTTTTTAGAGTCTCTAATGAATCTAACTTGCAGGTTTTTGGATCACCTGAGAATACATAAAAAATATGGAAGGAATAATTTTTTTTTTTTAAAAAATGACTGAAAAATGTATATTACATGACATATATATAAAAATAAAAAAACACTAAACAATTGGTCAAATGTTCCTTGAAAAAAAAAGAGGGTGTTGTAAATGTTACAGTTAATGATAAAGCCTGTAAATTTAAAGTAATCCTTATTAAAATTACAATCCAATGTATACCCTAATACTGATAATGCTACTCATCATGGGCATCATCTGTTCGGCCTGCTCACTGCTGTTTTTTTTCTGTCTCCATCTGTGCATTCATCCTCACCAGCTCATAATGAATATGAATATGAGTCCTTTTTTTCTTTGAAATAAAGAAAAGAAAAGCACATCATCCCTTAAAGCTATGAAGAGCTGATTTAAGTGGAGCATGAAATAATCAGGCAGCAGCAGTGAGGCTGCATGAGAGGAAGGCTATTGCTCATTGCTGCACTGTGCCCTTTCGCGTCACTGGAATATAAATCACACACACGTCTCATTCTTGATGGTCATGTCGAGAAAGAAAAGAAAAAAAAGCAAGCTCCTTGGAAAATAGGACATGATGACATGTAATTTGACTCTGCTGTGTACAGTATTGAACCTGCATCTATTGATCCTATAGACATGATGGAGACTGAGAGGAGGAAGAGGATGGAGGGAGGGAGGTGGGGTAGCCTACCATCCGCATCGCCCTAATTCGAAAGCCCATCCACTTGTATTGTGCATATATTTCCACTACAGTGTCAAATAATGGTATGCTTTTTACATTATGACCTAAAGATGATGTCAAGCGATCGTTTTAAAGCGATAGCTATTTGCGTGATAGTGGGAGGATCCAACCTGCCGACCATCCTGATATTTCACATGCACTTGTACACAGACATACAATTAAGATGATACTTGAGGACTCACGTTTTGGCACAAGGCGTCCATATCGGGCGTTCCAGTCCGTGTCGGAGTGGCTCTCTCCCGGACGTGAAGAGCGTCAGCCTGCCAGTCCTCTCGCGAGCGTCGAGACTCCGCGGACCGCTACGACCGAAAGAGGCTGCGAGGAAGGAGGGAGGGAGGGCAGTCACGTGGTCGGTACAGCTCTCCCCGTGTGTCACGTGACTCCCGCAAGGGCGTAGCGGTCCGTTAAGACTCGGCACCAGCACCAACCAGCACCGCCTTTGCCAGACGCTGACCGCACCCCTTTACTTGCCTTGTCATAACAGCTCATTCATCTCGTTCTATTTGAGATAATTACTTTCCAACCCCTCTACTAGCTTTCATTACAACGACTTACATCGTTTTAATATTTAATTTTAAGGAGCAGGTTCATTTTAAGGTAGCACAGTGGAACTAGTGGTAACTAAATCCAGTCCAAATCTTGACTCCAGCCTTCCTGTGTGGAGTTTGCAGGGGTTTTATTCAGGTACTCCGGCTATAATATTAAGAAAAAGTAACCTGGAACTGGAAGCAATAGCCACACCTCTTGCCCAAAGTCAGCCAGAATCGGCTGCAGCTGTCCCACAACAATAATTTACATTTTAGGATGCATTAAAACACAGCACGTCAGGGCAGAGACCAGAGTAATATATCTGGTCATTTGTTATTTATTAAAAACATTAAACAACCAGTTCATAGCAGCC